>NC_141875.1:471254385-471557415 GCF_056163025.1 Triticum urartu | reverse complement strand
CTCAAGCTTACCATTGAGGAATGCACTTTTCACATCCATTTGATATAAGATGATATCATGATGGTTAGCATAAGCAAGTAATATGCGAATAGCTTCAAGTCTAGCAATAGGTGCAAATGTTTCATCGAAGTCAATTCCTTCAACTTGTGTGTAGCCTTGAGCTACAAGCCGTGCCTTATTCCTCACCACAAGGCCATTTTCATCTTGCTTGTTGCGGTAGATCCACTTTGTGCCGATGATATTGTGCTTGCGAGGATCTGGACGTTTGACCAGTTCCCAGACGTTGTTGAGCTCGAATTGATGTAATTCCTCTTGCATAGCTTGAATCCACACATGCTCCAGAATTGCTTCATCTACCTTAGTGGGCTCTCTGATAGAGACGAAAGCAAAGTCCCCACAAAAGTTAGATAAATGTGAAGCTCTTGAGCATGTGAGAGGACCTGGAATGTTGATGTCGCTGATGATTTTCTCAATTCGCACTTCATTTTCAACATGAGGATGAGCTGGTTGTCGTTGAGGAATTTGATCAGCATTTTCTTCAGCACCATTTTCCTCAGGTGCATCAGCATGATGTTCTTCATGTTCTAGAATGACTTCTTCAGCAGATTCTTCAGTAGGAATGACATCCTTAGTAGACTTGAACTTAATAGATTCCCCAAGAGGTATTTCATCTGTCACAGGAGGTAGGTGCTCTCTTTGCGAGCCATTAGTTTCATCGAACCGCACATCTATAGTTTCAACAACCTTGTGATGACAGGTGTTGAAGACTCTGTAGGTGTGCGAGTACTTACCATAACCGAGCATAAAACCTTCATGTGCTTTCGGTGCAAATTTAGAACTGTGATGAGGATCTCTAATCCAACATTTAGCACTGAAGACTTTGAAATAACTCACATTGGGTTTCTTGTCAGTGAGGAGTTCATAAGAAGTCTTCTTGAAGAATTTGTGAAGATATACCCTGTTGATGATGTGGCACGAAGTATCAATTGCCTCAGGCCAAAAGCGAGGAGGCGTCTTGTACTCATCAAGCATAGTGAGGGCCATCTCAACAAGAGTCTTGTTCTTGCGCTCTACGATGCCATTTTGCCGAGGAGTATAAGGAGCAGATAACTCATGAGTAATACCAAGTTCATCAAGATAGTCATCAAGACCAGTGTTCTTGAACTCAGTTCCATTATCACTTCTGATGTGCTTGATCTTCACACCAAAGTTGGTTGAAGCCCTCGATCAAAATCGTTTGAAGACTTCCTGCACTTCAGTTTTGTAAGTGATGATATGGACCCATGTATATCGAGAATAATCATCAACAATGACAAAGTCATATAAGGATGCAACATTAGTAAATGTGGCATAGTGAGCAGGGCCAAAGAGATCCATGTGAAGTAATTCAAATGGTCGAGTAGTAGTCATGATAGTCTTCGCTGAATGCTTGGCCTTGGTCATTTTTCTAGCTTCACAGGCTCCACAAAAGTGATCCTTGAGGAATTTGACATTTTCAATGCCAGTGAGATGCTTCTTCTTCGCGAGCGTGTGCAAATTCCTCATGCCAGCATGACCAAGTCGTCGATGCCATAGCCAGCCTTCTGAAGCTTTTGCAAGTAGACATGTAGTAGGTTGTGGTCCTATAGAGAAATCAACAACATACAAATCTCCTCTCCTAAAGCCTTCAAAGACTTTGGAATTGTCAGCTTCCATGATCACAACACAATGATACTTGCCAAAGACAACAACCATATCAAGATCACAAAGCATTGAGACAGACATGAGGTTGAACCCCAAGGACTCGACAAGCATGACTTTGTCCTTGTGTCGATCCTTTGAGATTGCAACCTTACCTAGACCCAATACCTTGCTTTTTCCTTTGTCGGCGTAGGTGATATGCTTCAGATGTGATGGAGATAAAGCAGTGTCCATCAATAAGCTCCTGTCACCAGTCATGTGATTTATACATCCACTATCGAGGACCCACTCAGTGGCTTTGGGTTGATCATCCTGCAGATGAATAGTGCAACTTACGAACTCATATACTTCATCAGTGAAGAATATGGTATTAAATTCATCAGATCAATTTCATCAAGAAAAAGAACAGATAAAGCAGTATGAGGACGTGAGAAATGAAAATTCATTTCTTCATGACTAGTTTGTGTCCTTTCAAGCAAATTCAGGTCTCCGGCAAATTCTTCAGACGATTAAGTTCGTCTGGAGACCTGATCCTGCATAAGAGATTAGTTATTTTTCTTCACCACCCACGTCTGAAGGGGTGGCAAAGAGTTCATCATTCTGCAAGCTCCATAAGAGAAAGGTGGCATATATAGATGCCAATCCACTTCGTTTCACATAAGAGGGGTTAGGATAAGCATAAGAGTAAGAAGAGAAATTCTTCGAGGACTTATGAACATAATGATTTGAACAATAATGCACATATCCATAATCCTTAGATCTTCCCTGCGAAACAGTCGGGTTAGCACGATGATGTTCATATGAGGACTTTGATCCTTTTGAGGAATTTGATCCATGTGAGGAGTTTGGTCCGTATGAGGACTTGGATCCACATGAAGAATTTGATCTGGGGTTCCTATTCTTCACAGGTGGTGTGATGATGACATTCACATGAAGATTTTCAAGGCACCTTTTGGGAACCCAGATTTTCTTCATAGGAGGACCGTTCCCGCAGTTAGTGCCAACATATCTAGCAAATACTTCATCATTCTGATTTTTGAACAGTTCATAGTTGGATTCAATTGACTCATCAGAAGAATATGAAGATTCACATGTAAAGCTAGATAAAGTAGATGGATCCACTGAAGGTCCCTTTGCAGCAACCCATGAGGTTTTGGGATACTGCTTAGGTTTCCAGTAGGTCCCAACAGCATTGAGTTTCCTCTCAAAGGCAATACCCTCTTTCCTAGGGGTCCTGTTGAGGATCTGCTTCTTAAGCACGTCACAAAGAGCCTGATGCCATTTGAGGCTTTTGTACATGCCTGTCATATACAATTCCTTCAGCCCTGCATCATCAGTGATACTAGCAATGTCCTCAGATGAGGAATTAGTGATAGCAGAGGCAATTGAAGAATTTGCAGCAATGGAAGTATTTGAGCATTTAGGTGAAGAATTAGCAGTTTCACGTTTAATGCACTTCAAACATGGAGGAACAAATTCATCCTGAGTAGCGCTGATCTGTTGAGCAAGTAATGAATCATGCTCCTTCTGAAGATCTTCATAACTCACTCTTAACTGCTCAAGATCTTGCTTTCTTTGAAGAAATTCATAAGAAAGCTTCTCATGATCAGATAGGAGAGTGTTATGATGACCTTGAAGATTGTCAAACTTGGACTGAAGTCCTCAAAGAATTTCAGCCAAGGCTTTAAAACGATCCATTTCTTCACCCAACATATCATCGCTCTCATTCAACATGTTTTGAACTTTTTCCAAAGCTCTTTGTTGTTTAGTGGCAAGGGAAGCAAGTTTGACATAATTGGGTCCAAATTTGAAAGTGCGTTATATCGACTAGAGGGGGGGGGTGAATAGGCGATTTTTATGAAATTCTTCACTGAGGAATTTGCTGGTGAGGAAATTCCTTAGCGAAGAACTACCAGCAGCGGAATGAGTACTCAAAAGTAAACATAACAGAATACAAGCATAGTCATCATGATGAAATGAAGACAGGCACAGAGTACAGAAGCGTAAACACAGGATAACACAGGATGAAGACAAATAGACTGAAGAAATTAAACTGAGGAAATTGAGAAAGTCTTCAGTCAAAGTCTTCAAACACAGATATGAACAAGCACACAACACAGTTATGAGGAAATGAAGGAGTTAAGGAAATATAACCAGTAAGCTTGGTGAAGACATTGATTTGGTAGACAAGTTCCAATTGCTGTCTCAGTTGTATGTCTGGTTGGAGCGGCTGAGTATTTAAACTCGAGGACACACAGTCCCGGACACCGAGTCCTGAACACGCAGCTCAGGACACCCAGTCCTCACCGTATTCTCCTTGAACTAAGGTCACACAGACCTCGTCCAATCACTCGTGGTAAGTCTTCAGACGACTTCCAAACCTTCACAAACTCGGTCACTCGGCGATCCAAAATTCCTCTTGGATGCTCTAGACCATGACGCCTAACCGTCTGGAAGAAGCACAGTCTTCAAAGGTAACAAGCGTCGGATCCACGCAGGATCAATCTCTTCAGTGATGCTCAATCACTTGGGGTTTGTAGGTGTTTGGGTTTTGGGTTTTTGGTTTTTCCTCACTTGATGATTTTCGCTCAAAGTCCTCGGAGGATGGGTTGCTCTCAAATGACAAGTGTCAGTTTCTCTCGGAGCAGCCAACCAGCTAGTGGTTGTAGGAGGCGGCTATTTATAGCCTAGGGAGCAGCCCGACATGATAAGACATAAATGCCCTTCAATGATATGACCGTTAGGTGGATAGATATTTTGGGACAGCTGGCACATAGCACAACAACGGTCGGAATTTTGAGTAGCAAAATCCTCAGGGCTATCATGTTCCTCACTGTGTAGGAAATCCGCACTGGTGAATTCCTAACTCCTCAGTCAGAACAAATTCCTCAGAGACCAGAATAACTTTGTCTGTGTCACTGAAGAATATGACTGGACTGTATGAGATTTCCAATGGCTTCACTCGAAGGGATTGGTAGGTGTAGGATTTTGAGTTGAGCATCACATGGAAATTTTTCCTTAGTATTTCCTCGACCCCCTTTAACAGTACGGTGTTTCTATGACTCAAGAAAGAGAAAATGAAACTATGAAAACAAAAGTCTTCACGCTTTATGTTCCTCGAATGAATACCAAGTCTTCAAGGTCACACCATTTTCTTCACTTTCAAAGTCTTCAGAATACCAAAGTCTTTAGACGAAGAACTTCATTTTTAGGGGCCGACTTTCTCTGTATATATCAAACTCCTCATAGACTTATAGACCTGTGTACACTCATAAACACATCAGTCCCTTAACCTCTAAGTCTTCAATACACCAAAATCACTAAGGGGCACTAGATGCACTTACAATCTCCCCCTTTTTGGTGATTGATGACAATATAGGTTAAGTTTTCAACGGGGATAAACATATGAAGTGTAACTACTAATATTGAGGAATTTGATTGCAAGATATAGAAGAACTCCCCCTGAAGATGTGCATAGTGAGGAATTTGCTTTTGAAGCAATGCACACTTGAAGAGTTGAATCATGGAGATCTCCCCCTATATCTTGTAATTCATACACGCATTTGGTATATCACAATGAGGAATTTGAAATGCATGATGAAATATGGTGACTGATGTAATTCAGCATGCGTGCATTATCATATATGAGGAATAAGCATGCAGAAAATCATATCAAAAGTATTAGAGCACAATGGGGTTTAAGTTTACAACTCGATCCAATAAAGTCTCAGAAGAACGAGAGTTGTAACTTAACAAAAAAAACACCCATATAGAAAGACCCGCTTGAAGACTAACTCAAAATTCTCCCCCTTTGTCATCAAATGACCAAAAGTATCGAATATGAGGACTAACGCCCCTGAAGAATATCAAGTTGATGAAGGAGCGCCAGCGTTGTTGGGGTCGTTTGTCGTAGTAGGGCATGCCGCAGTGTCGTCCAAGTCTTCATTTTCATCAGTGTCGCGCGATGAAGAATATGAGCTGGCCACCAGAGAAGGAACCTTGACCTTCTTGAATTTCTTCGGTGGAGGTGCAGACCAGTCAAAATCTTCTTTGAGACCCATGTTCTTCAGATCTTCTTCACCATACAGATGTGACAGGATTGCCCAGGTGCGACCAAAGACTTGATGGAGGTAGTAGTGGTTTTTCTTCACTGCATTGTGTGTGGCAGTCATGTTGTGAAGAAGTGAACCAAACTGACGCTTAGTCCATTTGTGATTTCGATCCACCTTCTGGTGAAGACTACGCACAAGTTCATGGTCAGTCATCACGCGCGGAGCAGTGGCTTGAGGAGTGGACTTGGGTGCATTGGCAGAGTCATGTGTGGCAGAGTCATCATTGGTGGAATAAGATGCAGCTTTGCGAAACTGACCATCCAATGGACGAATGCCTTCATCTATTACAACTGGTGCCTTGCCCTTTCCATCAACTGAGGAATATGTCTGCTTGACGACTTCAATTGGGGGCAAGTAGCTGACGTGATTCTGGAAATCAGCTTTGTAGTTGAGTGAAGACCTTATCCCGAGGAATCTCATAATCCAAGGTGCATAAGGCTTCAGCTCAAATGGAGACAGTGCAACATTGGCCATAGTCCTCATGAAGAAATCGTGATAATTGACAGGAATGCCATGAACGATGTTGAATACCAGATTCTTCATGATGCCAACAATTTCCTCATCAGATGAGTCGTGGCCTTTGATAGGACTGATTGTCCTCGTAAGAATACGATAGACAGTTCTGGGCACGTACAGCAATTCCTTCACGAGGAATTTGGTTCTTGGTGCCTCACCTGGCTTCAAAAGTTTCATCAGCACCTGCATGTAATGATGCGTGAGCTCAGGTTCAGTGTAGATGCAGCGAGCTTCTTCAAGGGGAGGACTGAGTGGTAGAGCACAAAGTAATTCAGAGGATGGTGCAGTGTAGTGAGTGTTTTCAGACATCCAGTCCAACACCCAGGAATTCACATCTTCAGCATCTCCAGTGATGTGCAGCGTTGCATAGAATTGAAGAATCAGTTCTTCATTCCAATCGCAGATGTCAGAGCAAAAGTTTAGTAGTCCAGCGTTGTGAAGAACACTGAGGACTGGTGCGAAGCACGACAGAGATTCCATATCCACGTGAGGAATATGCTCATGGTAGAAGATCTTCTCCTTGTTGAACAACACTGAGGAATAGAAATTGGCTTGACTAGTAGTCCAGAAAAGTCTCTTCCTAATGCAAGCAGAGTTATATGGGTTGTAATCTTCAAAGAATACGTGCTCGCCGAAGAAATCATCATCCTTGAACTTTTGCTTGCATGAGAATGGGTCCTTTGGCTTCGGCAGAGGAGTGTCAGTGAGTTGCATCACGACCTCAGGAATCTCAATCACAGGTTCTTCAGGCTGAGGAATTTCTGGTGCCTCCTCAGTGACAGTCTGCATCGTTGGTTGTTCAGCAGCAGCAGTTTCTTCAGCGCTAGTGGCTGGAATTTCCTCATGGACAGATGCAGTGGGATGAGTTTCTTCAGAGCCCATATGTACAGTTTGTGTGGGGGACTGAGGAATTTGCTGTAGAGGGGTGAACATTGGTGAGTTTGGATGCTGACTTTCCCAGAATTCATCACTGATTACGGGTGTGGAGCAGCCAATGTCCACATCTTCATCTTCCATTTCTTCAATGCCAGCCTCTTCAGCTGTGAACTAAGGCATAGGCGAGGAGATGATAGGTGTTGAAGGGATCACATCCACTTCAATTTCTTCATCCAACAGTTCAGACAAAGAAGCAGAAGGAGTTTCTTCATCAGATCCGCTGGGGATCACATATTCTTCATCAAAAGGAACAAGGTCCTTTGATGGGCTGGTTGAGATGAGAATAGCATCAACCGGATTTGCAAATGAACTTGTCATAGGCTTCATTTTCTTCGGAGCTGAAGAATCTGAAGCAGCTGATGCTTTCCTTTTCTTCACTACAGCACGCTCTGCAGCCTTGGTCTTCTTCACATCTGATGCAGATGGAAGGATTGGAGTTGAAGTTGGTGCAGGAGCAGCTGAGGAATCTGGTTGATTGTCTTCAAGCACAACTGATGCAGTTGCCCTGAGTTCTTCATTTTCTTTAGGCGGACCACTAGTGGGTGCCCTAGCAATTTCTTCAGTGGCTGGAATGCAGTCATCAGCCCTGGAACTCACATTTTCTTCAGCAGCCTGATTGTCATCAGCAGTGCTGGCATTTTCTTCAGTAGGCTGAGCAGATGCTTCAGCCTGAGGAATTTCCTGTTGCGTTGGGGCTGCAACATTGGAAGTGAAGTTATCCACAAGTTTCACAAAACGAACCTTGGCTCCAAGCCAATCAGCGCGATATGCGTCAAAGTCATCACTGAGTTTCTTAATATCAGTCTGAATAGTGACAAGTTCTTCAGTTGTCATAGAGACAACGTTTTTCTTCAAATAGCGCTCTTTCTTGTACTGCACTTTCTTGATCTGCCTGGCCTTCTCAAATTTCCACTTTTCTTCTTGAATGAAGTGGGTCAGCATGTGACTTTGGCCAGGAGTCAGCTTGAAGTCAGGCAAGGGAGTGTTGGGGTCCTTGTACCAGACATCAATGTAGTCGAGGATCAACTTGGGATCCAAAAGCAGTGGCACCTCTGATCCTTTGGCTCTAGCGGCCCTGACTTGCCTGTCTCTGATGATTTCTGCAAGTTCATCACCATCAGCTTCGTCTTCTTCAGACGGTACTTGGAAAGCGACTTTTTTCTTTTGAGGACTTGGGCGAGGACCTTGTCCAGCAGTGGCCTTTGTCTTGAGCAGTGAGGGGCCAGCCGAGGAACTTGGTGCAGCTGAGGAACTAGCTGAGACACCTGAGGCAATGGAGATGCCCGCAGTCCTTTGGCACGAGGCAAGATGCACAGGTGCTGAGGATTTAGTCGGAACAGCTGAGGGCTTTGGCGGAGGAGCTGAGGACTTTGGAGGAACAGGAGCAGCATGAGGAATTGGCCATGAGGGCTTTGAGGATTCTGGCCGTGAGGGCATTGCTGAGGAACTTGGCCTTGAGGGCATTGTTGGTGAAGCACTTGGCTTGCACGCAGGCTTCTTTGACATAGCCTTCTTTGGCTTGACAGCAGAGGCCTCAGCAGAGGCAGCAGCAGCAGCAGAGTCTTCATTGAATTTCCTCACTGCTTCTCTGGCTTGCTTAGCCAACTTTGCTTGGCGCTTGGCCCATTCAACAGGATAGTCCTCACCGCACTTGAGGCTGGTGGGATCAGCAATTTGGCCAGGTGCCAATGGAGGTCTTGGGCATGGAGGATTGAGTGCGAATTTCTTCATGTACTTAGGAGTGACATATCTGCATTCCCTCCACTCTCTTGCCCATCTCCTCTCTATCTTCTGAATGCGCACTTTGCGCTCATTCTTGGTTTCCTCAGTAGGTGTGCAATACCCAGCATATATTTCATCAGGGATCTCAAACGCTGTATTTACCTCAGGCCTCTTTCCTCCCTTCTGTGGCTTCTTACCATCAGTCATTTTCTTCAGTTGAGGAATTTGAACAATTGAATTCTCTGAAGAAGTATGCAACTTTTCTTCGAGGAACGCTGCAAATGAGTTAAGTTGATGAGAACCTAGTGATTCAGCAGCTGACATGTGTACCTATGAACAGAGTATAGTTGCGAGGAATTTGGAGAGGTCATGTGCGTTCTCAGAAGGTTTTGTAAAAAGAACAAGTTAGAGGAATTTGACCAGATGAGTCTTGAAGAATTTCACTAAGCGTTCTTTGTCTTAGGTTCCAGAGATGTGTAGATTAAAAATCCACACATTTGAGGAATCTTGAAGAAAAACATGGCTTAGAGAAACGAATCAAGAACAGATGACCTGTGAGGTGTTTAGTGTGTGAATCTATGAAGAAAAACACCTTTGAAAATTTTGAAGATAATCATTCGAATCAACGAGGGTAGTGAAAATAACTTTTAATTACCCTGGACGAAGAACACGACGAACTGGAGTGAGGAGATGTGAAGTTCGTCTATGCAGATCTTCCATGCCCTAACTTGACGGAGGAAGACGGCTACGGCGGCGGCGGAGTGAAGATTTCCATGGTCGGCGCGAGTATGTCGGCGACGAGGTCGAGGCAGTGAAGGTCTTCCTCACCGGCGGCGATGAAGTAGAGGCGGCGCTAGGGTTTGAGAAGCTCGAGCTGGAGAGAGATCGAGCGGAGTAAAAGAAGTGAGGAAGGGAAGGATGGGTATTTATAGCCACGGTGAAAAACTTCTCGCCTGAAGAAATTGGACGAACGTGCCCCTGACCCTTCTCATTCGCATGACATATGTCACCCACGTAGTGAGAGGTGGAGATCGTGTTAGATCATGGGTGAGTGGATAAGTGTATCGTGGGATGCGGAACGGTTTGAGCGGCAAAGCCGAAAATTTCGATAAGATAGGTTTTAAAGTTCCGTTCGCAATTTCTTCAGCTGACAAGGACACAGTGAAGATTTTGAACATGTTTCAAATAGAACGCACATGAAGAATTTGTGAACAGATTGGGTTGAGTATAGCATAGAGGGGAAGGGTCCGATCACATTCACTTAGCAGAAAACCAACTTGAAGAAATAGCAATAAGTGAATGCTGTAGAGGACATAAACTCATATATATATAGCCAATGAAGAAAAACGACGGAACCAGTGAAGACTATGCAAAGTTGAAGAATATGAATAATTTGAGGAATTTCAACTTTTGGTGGTGGCATGATCCACCGTATAAGAATGATGATTTCAGACACCGCGTACAATTATCGTAGGGTTCTGAGAATCAAATTCTTCATTAGTTTCTTCACACTAAGAGTGTTATTCTTCATTGATTGAAGAAAAATGTTTCTTCATGTGTTGAACATCTAAGTCATCAATTTTGCATAAGTGTTAGGATGAGTGTCCTTTTCAAAGAACATTCGAAGATTCTAGTATATTTAGCTCACACCGCAACTTGCTAAATCTCTTCTCATCCAAGGGCTTTGTGAAGATATCGGCTAGCTGTTCTTCAGTCTTCACATGCTCAATAGAAATGTCGCCCTTCAACACATGATCACGAAGAAAATGATGACGAATCTGAATGTGCTTTGTCTTCGAGTGCTGAACTGGGTTGTGAGCAATCTTGATGGCACTCTCATTGTCACAGAAGAGAGGCACATTCTTCATGTTGATGTTGTAGTCCTTGAGAGTTTGCTTCATCCATAGCAATTGGGCACAACAAGAACCAGCGGCAATGTGCTCAGCTTCAGAAGTAGATAGTGATATGCAGTTCTGTTTCTTCGAGGACCAACAGACCAAAGATCGTCCGAGGAAATGACATGTACCAGATGTTGACTTGCGGTCCACACGATCACCAGCATAGTGAGAGTCAGAATATCCAATGAGATCAAAAGCCGAGCCCTTGGGGTACCATAATCCAAGTGTTGGTGTGTGAGCTAGATATCAAAGAATATGCTTCACAGCCTTATGGTGTGATTCCTTCGGTGTAGCTTGAAATCGGGCACACATGCAAACACTAAGCATTATATCTGGCCTAGATGCACATAAGTACAATAAAGAACCTATCATGGAGCGGTATACCTTATGATCGAAGTCAATACCATTTTCATCAGTGCACAGATGGCCATTTGTGGGCATAGGAATTTTGACGCCTTTGCAATCTTGCATGCCGAATTTCCTCAGTACATCCTTGAGGTATTTCTCCTGAGATATGAATATGCCATTGCGTTGTTGACGAATTTTAGGACCTAAGAAGAATTTCAACTCTCCCATCATAGACATTTGATATTCTTCACTCATCATATAGGCAAATTCATCACTATAACGTTGGTCAGTACAGCCAAAGATAATATCATCAACATATATTTGGCACACAAACAATTCACCATCATAAGATTTAGTGAAAAGGGTAGGGTCGAGTGAACCGGGTTTGAAGCCTTTCGTCATGAGGAATTCCTTCAAAGTATCATACCAAGCCCGTGGGGCCTGCTTGAGGCCATAGAGGGCCTTGTTGAGTCTGAAGACTTTGTCAGGATTCTTTGGATCTTCAAAACCTGGGGGTTGAGCAACATATACTTCTTCCTCAAGCTTACCATTGAGGAATGCATTTTTCACATCCATTTGATATAAAGTGATATCATGATGGTTAGCATAAGCAAGTAATATGCGAATAGCCTCAAGTCTAGCAACAGGTGCAAAAGTTTCATCAAAATCAATTCCTTCAACCTGTGTGTAGCCTTGAGCTACAAGCCATGCCTTATTCCTCACCACAAGGCCATTTTCATCTTGCTTGTTGCGGTACATCCACTTTGTGCCGATGATATTGTGCTTGCGAAGATCTGGACGTTTGACCAGTTCCCAGACATTGTTGAGCTCGAACTGATGTAATTCTTCTTGCATGGCCTGAATCCACTCAGGCTCCAGAAATGCTTCATCTACCTTAGTGGGCTCTATAATAGAGACAAAAGCATAGTGCCCACAAAAGTTAGACAAATATGAAGCTTTTGAGCGTGTGAGAGGACCTGGCGCTTTGATGTCATTGATGATCTTTTGAACTTGCGCTTCTTTTGCAATGCGAGGATGAGCTGGTTGTCGTTGAAGAATTTGATCAGCGTTTTCTTCAGCACCATTTTCTTCAGCTGCATTAGCTCGACGTTCTTCGTGTTCTGGAATGAATTCTTCAGCAGATTCTTCAGTAGGAATGACATCCTCAGTAGCCTTGAACTTGATAGTTCCCTCAGGTGCTGGTTCATCTATCACAGTAGGTAGGTGCTCTCTTTGCGAGCCATTAGTTTCATCGAACCGCACATCTACAGTTTCAACAACTTTGTGAAGAACGTTGTTAAAGACTCTGTAGGTGTGCGAGTCCTTTCCGTAACCAAGCATAAAACCTTCATGTGCTTTCGGTGCAAATTTTGAGTTGTGATGAGGATCTCTAATCCAACATTTAGCACCGAAGACTTTGAAATAACTTACATTGGGTTTCTTATCAGTGAGGAGTTCATCGGCAGTCTTTTTGAAGAATTTGTGAAGATATACTCTGTTGATGATGTGGCACACAGTATCAATTGCCTCAGTCCAGAAACGACGAGGCGTTTTGTATTCATCAAGCATAGTGCGAGCCAGCTCAGCAAGAGTCCTGTTCTTGCGCTCCACAACACCGTTCTGCTGAGGAGTATAAGGAGAAGATAACTCATGAGTAATACCAAGTTCATCAAGATAGTCATCGAGACCAGAATTCTTGAACTCAGTGCCATTGTCACTTCTGATGTGCTTGATCTTCACACCAAAGTTGGTTGAAGCCCTTGAGGAAAATCGTTTGAAGACTTCCTGCACTTCATGTTTGTAAGTAACAAGGTGTACCCATGTGTAGCGAGAATAATCATCAAGATCACAAAGCATTGAGACAGACATAAGGTTGTATCCTAAGGACTCAACAAGCATGACTTTGTCCATGTGTCGATCCTTTGTAATCGCAACCTTACCTAGATCCAATACCTGACTTTTGCCTTTGTCAGCAAAGATGATATGCTTTAGATGCGATGGAGATAATGGAGCATCCATCAATAGATTCTTGTCACCAGTCATGTGGTTTGTACATCCACTATCGAGGACCCACTCAGTGGCTTTGGGTTGATCATCCTGCAGATGAATTAGTGCAGCTTACAAACTCATATACTTCATCAGTGAAGAATATGACATCAATTCATTAGATCAATTTCATCAAGTAAAAGAACCGATAAAGCAATATGAGGACGTGAGAAATGAAAGTTCATTTCTTCATGATTAGCCTGCGTCCTATCAGGCATACTCAGGTCTCCAGCAAATTCTTCAGACGATTATGTACGTTTGGAGACCTGACCCTGCAGAAGAGATTAGTTCTTTTTCTTCACCACCCACATCTGAAGGGGTGGCAAAGAGTTCATCACTCTGTGAGCTCCATACGAGAAGGATGGCATAGAAGAAAGTCCATTTCGTTTCACATAAGAGGGGTTAGAGTAAGCATAAGAGTATGTAGAGAAATTCTTCGAGGACTTATGGACATAATGATTTGAAGAATAATGCACATATCCATAATCCTTAGATCTTCCCTGCGAAACAGACGGGTTAGCACGATGATGTTCATATGAGGACTTTGATCCATATGAGGAATTTGGTCCGTATGAGGACTTGAATCCATATGAAGAATTTGGTCCATATGAAGAATTTGATCTGGGGTTCCTATTCTTCACAGGTGGCGTCATGATGACATTCACCTGAAGATTTTCAAGGCATCTTTTGGGAACCCAGATTTTCTTCATAGGGGAGCCGTTCCTGCAGTTAGTGCCAACATATCTAGCAAATACTTCACCATTCTGATTTTTGAACAGTTTATAGTTGGAGTCAATTGACTCATCATCAGAATGAGGAGATTCACATGCAAATCCAGATAAGTTAGATGGATCAACTGGAGGTCCCTTTGCAGCAACCCATGTAGTTTTGGGGTACTGCCCAGGCTTCCAATATGTACCATCAGCATTGAGTTTCCTCTCAAAGGCGATACCCTCTTTCCTAGGGTTCCTGTTGAGGATCTGCTTTTTAAGCACATCACTAAGAGCCTGATGCCCTCTGAGGCTTTTGTACATGCCTGTCATGTACAATTCCTTCAGCCCTGCATCATCAGTGATACTAGCAATGTCCTCAGATGAGGAATTAGTGATAGCAGAGGCATGTGAAGAATTTGAAACATTAGTAGCATTTGAACATTCAAGTGAAGAATTAGCAGATTCACGTTCAATGCACTTCAAGCATGGAGGAACAAATTCTTCTTGAGAAGCGCTGATTTGTTGAGCAAGTAATGAATCGCTCTCCTTCTGACGATCTTCGTAACTCACTCTTAGCTTCTCAAGGTCTTGCTTTCTTTGAAGAAATTCATAAGAAAGCTTCTCATGATCGGATAAGAGAGTGTTATGATGACTTTGAAGATTGTCAAACCTAGTCTGAAATCTCTGAAGATTTTCAGTCAGGGCTTTAGTGCGATCCAATTCTTCACCCAACATATCATCGCTCTTATTTAGCATGTAGTAAACCTTTTCCAAAGCTCTTTGTTGTTTAGTGGCAAGGGAAGCAAGTTTGACATAGCTGGGTCCAAATTCATCACCAGATTCATCATCACTAGCCTCGGATAGGTAGCATTCAGTTACCTCAGCATCTTTTGCCATAAGGCATGATGCAGAAGATGATGATTCTGGTTCGAATGTCATCGCTTTGAGAAATTCCTTGAAGTCCTCAAACCAAGGATCATGACAGGTTCGATGACCTTCATAGACCTCGGAGAGACGGTCCCAGACGAGCTTCGCATGATCGAGATGCATGATATTCCTGAACTGATTTTGTGATAGATTGGAGCAGATGACATCCTTCGCCGTGAGGTTGAGAAGAGTGTACTTGCGAATGTCATCAGCTTCCGCCATCTTGCACAGATCGGTCAGACCAATCTCAGTGACGGTCCACAGCTCGCTGTTCATCGCCATGAGGCGTTTCTTCATCATGGCCTTCCACTAGGGATACTCATGTCCATCAAAGATGGGGCATGTCACTTTCGTCATACCCGCGGTCGACATAACTAAAACTCCAGGTGGTTAAACCAAAATCACACAGAACAAGGGAGTACCTTGCTCTGATACCAATTGAAAGTGCGTTATATCGACTACAGGGGGGGTGAATAGGCGATTCTTATGAAATTCTTCACTGAGGAATTTGCTGGTGAGGAAATTCCTTAGCGAAGAACTACCAGCAGCGGAATGAGTACTCAAAAGTAAACATAACAGAATACAAGCATAGTCATCATGATGAAATGAAGACAGGCACAGAGTACATAAGCGTAAACACAGGATAACATAGGATGAAGACAAACAGACTAAAGAAATTGAACTGAGGAAATTGAGAAAGTCTACAATCAAAGTCTTCAAACACAGATATGAACAAGCACACAACACAGTTATGAGGAAATGAAGGAGTTGAGTAAATAGAACCAATAAGCTTGGTGAAGACAATGATTTGGTACACCAGTTCCAACTGCTGTCTCAGTTGTACGTCTGGTTGGAGCGGCTGAGTATTTAAACTCGAGGACACACAGTCCCGGACACCGAGTCCTGAACACGCAGCTCAGGACACCCAGTCCTCACCGTATTCTCCTTGAACTAAGGTCACACAGACCTCGTCCAATCACTCGTGGTAAGTCTTCAGACGACTTCCAAACCTTCACAAACTCGGTCACTCGGTGATCCACAATTCCTCTTGGATGCTCTAGACCATGACGCCTAACCGTCTGGAAGAAGCACAGTCTTCAAAGGTAACAAGCGTCGGATCCACACAGGATCAATCTCTTCAGTGATGCTCAATCACTTGGGGTTTGTAGGTGTTTGGGTTTTGGGTTTTTGGTTTTTCCTCACTTGATGATTTTCGCTGAAAGTCCTCGGAGGATGGGTTGCTCTTAAGTGACAAGTGTCAGTTTCTCTCGGAGCAGCCAACCAGCTAGTTGTTGTAGGGGGCAGCTATTTATAGCCTAGGGAGCAGCCCGACATGATAAGACATAAATGCCCTTCAATGATATGACCGTTAGGTGGATAGATATTTTGGGACAGCTGGCGCATAGCACAACAACGGTCGGAATTTTGAGTAGCAAAATCCTCAGGGCTATCATGTTCCTCACTGTGTAGGAAATCCGCACTGGCGAATTCCTAACTCCTCAGTCAGAACAAATTCCTCAGAGACCAGAAGAACTTGGTCTCTCTCACTGAAGAATATGACTGGACTGTATGAGATTTCCAATGGCTTCACTCGAAGGGATTGGTAGGTGTAGGATTTTGAGTTGAGCATCACATGGAATTTTTTCCTTAGTATTTCCTCGACCCCCTTTAACAGTACGGTGTTTCCTATGACTCAAGAAAGAGAAAATGAAACTATGGAAACAAAAGTCTTCACGCTTTATGTTCCTCAAATGAATACCAAGTCTTAAAGGTCACACCATTTTCTTCACTTTCAAAGTCTTCAGAAAGTCTTCAGACTACCAAAGTCTTCAGACGAAGAACTTCATTTTTAGGGGTCGACTTTCTCTATAAATATCAAACTCCTCATAGACTTATAGACCTGTGTACACTCATAAACACATTAGTCCCTTAACCTATAAGTCTTCAATACACCAAAATCACTAAGGGGCACTAGATGCACTTACAAAATTCATCACCAGATTCATCATCACTTGACTCAGATAAGTAAGAGTCAGTTATCTTGGCACCTTTTGCCATAAGGCATGGTGCAGAGGATGATGATTCTGGATTGAAAGTCATAGCCTTGCACGATTCCATGAATTCTTCGAACCAATGATCATGGTGAGATCGATGACCTTCATAGACCTCAGAGAGTCGGTCCCAGATGAGTTTGGCATGGCTGAGATGCATAACGTTTCGGAACTGATTTTGTGATAAGCTGGAGCAGATGATGTCCTTCGCTGTGAGGTTGAGAAGCGTGTATTTGCGAATATCATCAGCCTCTGCCATCTTGCATAGGTCAGTAAGACCAATCTCGGTGATCGTCCAGAGTTCGCTGTTCATCGCCATGAGGCGCTTCTTCATCATGGCCTTCCACTTGGGATAATCATGACCGTCAAAGATGGGGCATGTCACAGTCTTCATTCCTGTGGTCGACATAACTAAAACTCTAGGTGGTTAAACGAAAATCACACAGAACAAGGGAGTACCTTGCTCTGATACCAATTGAAAGTGCGTTATATCGACTAGAGGGGGGGTGAATAGGTGATTTTTATGAATTCTTCACTAAGGAATTTCAGGATGAGGAAATTCCTGAGTGAAGAACTACTTGCAGCGGAATAAGTACTCAGAAGTAAACATAACAGAGCATGAGCATGGTCTTCATGAAGAAACGAAAACAAGCACAGAGTACAGAAAGCGTAAAGACATGATAAGACAAACAGACTGAAGAAATTGAACTGAGGAAATAGAGAAAGTTTTCAGTCAAAGTCTTCAAACAGATATGAACAAGCACACAACACAGAAATGAGGAAATGGAAGGGTTGAGGAAATGGAACCAGTTAGCTCGGTGAAGACAATGATTTGGTAGACCAGTTCCAACTGCTGTGACAGTTGTACGTCTGGTTAGGGCGGCTAGGTATTTAAACCTGAGGACACACAGTCCCGGACACCTAGTCCTGAACACGCAGCTTAGGACACTCAGTCCTCACCATATTCCCCTTGAGCTAAGGTCACATAAACCTCGCCCAATCACTCGTGGTAAGTCTTCAGGTGACTTCCAAACCTTCACAGACTCGGTCACTTGGTGATCCACAATTTCCTCTTGGATGCTCTAGACCATGACGCCTAACCGTCTGGAAGATGCACATTCTTCAAAGGTAACAAGTGCCAGATCCACGCAGGATCAATCTCTTCAGTGATGCTCAATCACTTGGGGTTTGTAGGTGTTTGGGTTTGGGTTTTCCTCACTTGATGATTTTCACTCAAAGTCCTCGGAGGATGGGATGCTCTCAAATGACAAGTGTCAGTTTCTCTCGGAGCAGCCAACCAGCTAGTGGTTGTAGGGGTGGCTATTTATAGCCTAGGGAGCGGCTCGACATGATAAGACATAAATGCCCTTCAATGATATGACCGTTAGGTGGGTAGATATTTTGGGACAGCTGGCGCATAGCACAGCAACGGTCGGAATTTTGAGTATCAAATTCCTCAGGGCTATCATGTTCCTCACTATGTAGGCAATCTGCACTGGCGAATTCCTAACTCCTCAGTCAGAATAAATGCCTCAGAGACCAGAAGAACTTCGTCTCTGTCACTGAAGAAATTGACTGAACTGTATGAGATTTCCAATGGCTTCACTCGAAGGGATTGGTAGGTGTAGGATTTTGAGTTGAGCATCACTTGGAAATTTTTCCTTAGTATTTCCTCGACCCCCTTTAGCAGTACGGTGTTTCCTATGACTCAAGAAAGAGAAAATGAAACTACGAAAACAAAAGTCTACATGCTTCATGTTCCTCGAATGAATACCAAGTCTTCAGGATTACACCAATTTCTTCACTTTCAAAGTCTTCAGAAATCCAAAGTCTTCAGTCGAAGAGCTTCATTTTTAGGGGTCGACTTTCTCTGTAAATATCAAACTCCTCATATACTTATAGACTTGTGTACACTCACAAACGCCTATAAGTCTTCAATACACGAAAATCACTAAGGGGCACTAGATGCACTTACACATGGCCCTACCCATCCTTCAATCCTTGGCCACGCGGACGACGCTGGATAGCTTGAATGGCCCATGAAGCTCTGGATCATGACAGCGATCATGAAGGGCTAGCTTTAAGATGGTGTCACACCCCGTGGATGCGGCGATCACGGATGTGAGGACGAAAAGGGTAACGCCGCTTGTGGAGTGCGGCCACCGAAGAAATCAGGAATTTTGGAGAGAAGAACAACATCAAGACAGAGGAAGAAGAAGACATACAACAAGTTCATGTTCTGTTTTTGTAAGATGCCCTGGTTCTACTCAACTTTGTAGATGAGGATCAACCCTACCGGCCCATGTGAGACTTGGCCCACGGCCCATGACCCCTCTTCACAATATGTTACTATGTGCGGGTATGATAGATGATTTTATTCTTCTAAAAAATACATATGCTTTTATTTCTTATATACGCGTGCCAAATTCTTCAGGTTGGTCAAGGTGTTTGATTGCTTGGAAGTTTTGGAGTACAGTTTGGGAATTGCTTTTTTTTGCGAAATATCCGAATGGTTACATTTTGGAAATTGCATTGACTAGAGAATATCTTAATGCATGGCATCCTCTTCAAGTAGTGCATTTAAGCATTCTATGTTCATATGTGGATTCAGATTGTTGTTTCATGAAGCATGGCCATATTATGAAACAGAAATGATTATCTTAATAGAACATAGTAGTTGTGAAGTGTTTGATGGCTGACATGTTTTGCATCATAGTTTGGTCTAGAGCCTAACATTGAACTTGTTCCATGTATGACCATCTGGTGTAATAACTCATGTTGATATATACAAGCCTGGGTCGGTGCGCACGTCGGTTTTCCTTCAGCAAGATCTTCTAGCAGTTCAAAACGGGGATGTGATCTTCGTATGAATCAGCCAAAGAGCTAATAGTTGGGTTGAGAAGAAATGAGATGCTTGACATGGAGATTGATTGAGTTGCTCCAGTCCACCATTAAAAATATGAATCACACATTTGAGAAGGCTGGCAAGCGCCACACATATGACCAAATTGCAAGAAGAATGAAGGTCATCGACACCCGCTCCAGGACATCATTGTGGTTGTGGTCTGCACTCTGCATCCTCCCCACACATATGGCCAAATTCCAAGACGAAACGAAGGGGTGGTATGCAACACATAATGATATAATTCATCAGGTATGTTTCTTCATATCTGGTATGTCTTAGCATGACTAGGAGCTTGTAACACCCCGGATGTAATTTACCTTATTTGTATTCCAACTCTTGCCGTTTCTGGCACTAAGTTATTTTATTTCCTCGTTATCGGGTTTTTGCCTCCGTGCGTTTTTGTCTTTGTCATGCATCTAATATCATGTCATCTTGTGCATTGCATTTGCATACGTGTTCGTCTCATGCATCCGAGCATTTTCCCCGTTGTCCGTTTTGCATTCCGGCGCTCCTATGTCCTCCGGTGTCCCTTTCTACCTCTTTTCGTGTGTGTATGTTAAACGTTCTCGGATTGGAGCAAAACTTGTCATGCGGCCTTGATTTACTACCGGTAGACCGCCTGTCATGTTTCATGCAATTTGGACTTCGTTTGATACTCCAACGGTTAACCGAGGGACCGAAAAGGCCTCGTGTGTGTTGCAGCCCAACACCCCTCCAAAGTGGCCCAAAACCCACCTAAACCCTCTCCATCACCTAGACCGTTCGATCACGATCGCGTGGCCGCAAACCGCACCTCATTTGGAGCTTCCTAACTCCCTCTACCTCTATAAATAGATCTTCCCCCGAAATTTTTGGGCAAACCCTAGACCCCTCCCTCTCCACGCGCCGCCGGACAAAAACCTCGCGGGCGGACACGTCCGCTCCACCCGTCCGCCGCCACGTGTCGCGCTGGGATTCGCTAAGTCCGGCGCCCACTTCGCCGCCGCCGAGCGAGCCCGCCAGGCCCATCTCAGGCCCTCCCGCCGCCGACCGGGCCAGAGGCCGCGCCTCTCCGCTGCCCGCGCCTCTCCTCCGCACCCGCGCCGCTGCCCGCCACCCGCTCCGGCTGCCGCGCGCCACCTGCTCCGGCCGCCGTGCGCCATCACCGGTGCCGCCTCAGTCCGGCGACCGCGCCCGCGCCGCCCCTGCCGCCCGACGCCGCCAAGCCTAGCCAAGCTGCCTAGTCCCGCGACCCGCAGCTCCGGCGAGCTCCCTCCCGCTTCGGCCACCGCGTTGTACACCTCCGGCCGCCTCGAGCTTCGTCGCCGGTGAACAGTAATTCCGGCAGCTACAACGATCTCCGGCCGTCCTCGGGCCGCGTGCACACCGGATCCAGATCTGGACTCGTTTGGGTTGACTTTTTCGTCCCTAAAACCTAGCATTTTTGCATTCTTCCACATGCCATAACTCTCCATCCGTAGCTCCAATTCGCGCGTGTAGCATATCAAAATGTTCGTCTCTATGAGTAAATCATTTCATCTCATTGCATCATTTTCATTTGAGCTCATCTTGATGCACGAAATGCTGTTGGAAGAGGGCTATGTGATGATAGTTTCAGATCTGTTTCAGCAAATGCACTTTTGTCATTTTTTCTATGATTAATGTGTGCATGCTATGATCCCGAGCTCTACATGTGTTTGATGTATGCCATGCCATCTTTAGAGGGGTGTATGCCATGTATTTTTGTGATCTTTGTGGTGACTAGCACAAGCATGCAAAGTAGCCTACTCAATGATGCTGATTTCAGGGACTTAGAATTTCACTAAGTCCTTGTCCTGTCATTATTTTTATGCCCTATGTTCATGTTGTTTACTAGTGATCCGTGCCTCTTTTGAGCATTATCAGTAAGGATGTTTTGTAGATATTGTGGTGATCTATCCATCCTTGTTTTTGTTTTCATTTATGGAGCACCCTAGCTTGAGTCAATCGAGCTCTACTTTTTCTATAAAATGTTCCTGGCAGATTGTTAACATGTTTTGCAATTTTGCCAAGCTTGTTGTTGTTGATGTGTGCATGCTATGTTGTTGTTCTTACCATGTCTAGCTTCTATGCCATGTCTACTTGCTGGGTGTATGCTTAGATTATCATGCAATTCTTTGTAGTGAGTGCATCGAGCTCGTAAACATGTCTACTCGTGATCTGTTTTTCATGCTCCAGTTTTTCACTAAGTCTGAATCTGTTTATGTTTTTGCTATGTTCACATGCTTGCAATTGTATTTTCTGATCCCTTTTGACTTATGGTCACTAAGGGACTTTTGTTATATGCTTTTATTAGCATCATGCCATGCCTTGCTTTGCCATGATATGTTCATGTAGCATGTAGTTATCGTGCTCTAAACATTGCTTCCTGATGTTAAATTCCTGATATGCTGTTAATTTCACCAAGTCTGAAACCTGTTATCTTTTGCACTTTTCGCATGCTTGTTTGAACCTGTTAATGAGTGAATTAGCCGTAGCTCAGTGTTCATCTTTTTTCAAGCATCATGAGTGGATCCCTGCCATGTATTTTGTTTCCATGTTTGGGTGTTGTAGCATATTTATCTTGATGCATTGAGATGGTCACTTGCTGATTATCGTAGATCGGTGCCATATTTGTTTTGCTTGCCATTTCCAAACCGTGCATCCGATTCTGGTGATCTTTATATCGATTTCGACCGAAATAAACTCCTCTTTCCAGTGGCACTCTTGGATTTCAAAGTTGAGGCCAGGTCCAATCTTTCCTTTCCAAATCATGCATATGCATTACATACCGCATCCCGCATATCATACCATGTTTGCATCATGTTGCTTGAGCATTGCACGTGGTTTATTGTGTTCCTTTTGCTTGTTGTTCTTGCTTTGGGTTGAGACGGGAGACGAGTACGTGATCGAGGAGCCCGTTGAGTACACTTACGAGGATCAAGCCAACTCTGAGAACTTTGCAGGCAAGATGACCATACCCTCGAAATCACTTCTATCTTTGCTTGCTAGATGCTCGCTCTTTTGCTATGCCTGTGCTACGATACCTACCACTTGCTTATCATGCCTCCCATATTGCCATGTCAAACCTCTAACCCACCATGTCCTAGCAAACCGTTGTTTGGCTATGTTACCACTTTGCTCAGCCCCTCTTATAGCGTTGCTAGTTGCAGGTGAAGATTGGAGATCGTTCCTTATTGGAACTTGTTTATTGTTGGGATATCACAATATTATCTTGTTTATCTTAATGCACCTATATACTTGGTAAAGGGTGGAAGGCTCGGCCTTATGCCTGGTGTTTTGTTCCACTCTTGCCGCCCTAGTTTCCGTCATATCGGTGTTATGTTCCTTGATTTTGTGTTCCTTACGCGGTTGGGTTATAATGGGAACTCCTTGACAGTTCGCCTTGAATAAAACTCCTCCAGCAATTCCCAACCTTGGTTTTACCATTTGCCACCTAGCCTCTTTTCCCTTGGGTTTCCGGAGCCCGAGGGTCATCTTTATTTAAACCCCCCAAGCCAGTGCTCCTCTGAGTGTTGGTCCAAACTAGAGCCCTTTGCAGCGCCCTCTCGGGGAAACTCGAGGTTTGGTTTTAGCTATACGGAGCGCTCATTTGAGTGTGCCCTGAGAATGAGATATGTGCAGCTCCTATCGGGATTTGTCGACACATTCGGGCGGTGTTGCTGGACTTGTTTTACCATTGTCGAGATGTCTTGTAACCGGGATGCCGAGTCGGATCGAATTGTCTTGGGAGAAGGAATATCCTTCGTTGACCGTGAGATCTTGTGATGGGCTAAGTTGGGACTCCCCTGCAGGGATTTGAACTTTCAAAAGCCGTGCCCGCGGTTATGGGCAGATGGGAATTTATTAATGTCCGGTTGTAGATAACCTGAAACTTAATTTAAATAAAAATGCATCAACCGCGTGCGTAACCGTGATGGTCTCTTCTCGGCGGAGTCCGGGAAGTGAACACGGTGTTGGAGTAATGCTTGACATAGGTTGTTCTAGGATCACTTCTTGATCATAGTTCATCGACCATGCCTTTGCCTTCTCTTCTTGCTCTCACTTGCGTATGTTAGCCACTATATATGCTAGTCGCTTGCTGCAGCTCCATATCATACCTTTACCTTACCCATAAGCTTAAATAGTCTTGATCGCGAGGGTGTGAGATTGTTGAGTCCCCGTGACTTACAGATTCCTTCCAAAACCAGATGCAGGGACCGACGATACCATTCCAGGTGATTCGACAGAGCTCAAGTGGGAGTTCGATGAGGACTCAGGACGATGCTATGTGTCTTTCCCAGATGATCAGTAGTGGTGCCCAGTTGGGGCGATCGGGGACTTTGTCGCATTTGGGGGTTGATCTTTATTTTGGTTCCGTAGTCGGACCCTGAGTGTATTGGATGAATGTAATGACTTATTTATGTATTTGTGTGACGTGGCGAGTGTAAGCCAACTATGTACCTTTCCCCTTTATTTATTTACATGGGTTGTTGTGAAGATTACCTCACTTGCGACATTGCTTTCAATGCGGTTATGCCTCTAAGTCATGCTTCGACACGTGGGAGATATAGCCGCATCGAGGGCGTGCCAAGTTGGTAATCAGAGCCTTCCCCGACCTTAGGAGCCCCCTGCTTGATCGAATCGTTGGCGCTGTTGAGTCTAGAAAAATGTTTTGAGTCATTTAGGAATTATATATATCGGAGAGTTAGGACTTCTTTTTACTCCTCAGTCCCTTCGTCACTCTGGTTAGGCATCCTGACGTAGAGTTTTGACTCTTCTCTTCTCAAATTTCACTAAATTTTCTTTAGGATCACACGGGTATCTTGGAATCGAATCGTTCCGATGGTTTTGTGACGAGAACATTGTTCTTGGTGCCTCCTGACATTTAGGGGTTGTGGCAGTGTCCCGGGGAGTTGAGCTCCGAGGTGTTGTCGTCACAATTTTATCGTTGAGATTCTGGAATACCTGAGTTTCGCCGACATCGACAATCTCTTTTATGCAGTTGTTGGTGAGATAACCTCGACGCCACCCAGTACTGGGGCGGGAGTTCGGGAGTATTGCCATAACTCGTATAACGGATGCTTTTCAAAGGTTGAGGTAAATGATTTCCGTAGTTTTCTTGGTTATGTGTTGAAGGATGGATACAGCTGGATGTAGGATTTGCTAGCTTTGGGTGAGATATTATGCTTCCCCTGTATCCCCAACACCTGATTGCATAACCGGAAAGGTTCGGGAGTTTCATAGGTGGGAATTCTTGTAGCTCTAGTATTTTCTTCCGTGAATACTTGGTTTGTGATTGGGTAATCCTCACCAAGTATTTGCTCATGTCCGTACCTTGTTGTTTTATTCTTCTACCTCTATCTAGTGGCTTCTCAATTTATGGAAATGTGACCAGTTCAATTGGAATGCATTCGTTCATTTTGTTCGAATGTGAAGACTTTATATTGCAATTTCGATCCATTTGATTCAGCTTGATTATATGTCTGTCAAGATGCTAATGGATGTCCCTCTCCAGGGTGGCTCCTCCAACGCGCACGACTCTGAATCCTGATCCGCCACCACAACCTCCACCTCCGGAGGCATGGCAAGCTGTGATGGCCGCTACCAATGCAAACAGGCAGATGCTTTTGCAAATCTTGCAAGAGCGTAACCAAGGGAATCAAGGCCATGGCAACAATCAGAATCAGTTTGCAACACTCAATCAGTTCCTCGCTAACCAGCCAAAGACGTTCAGCAACTGTGTTGAGCCAACAGATGCTGATGATTGGCTCGTGGATATCGGCAAGCATTTCGAGTGCAGCAACGTCAGGCCTGAGGACTTTGTCAAGTTTGCCTCCTTCCAACTCAAAGACCAAGCTGCAGAATGGTTTCAGCAATACAAAGATTCCAGAGGAGGCCGTGTGATTACCTGGGATGAATTCCGTCAGGACTTCAAAGCTCACCACATTCCTCAGAGTGTTGTTGAGAGCAAGCGTGAGGAATTCCGCAACTTGAAGCAAGGGAGCTTGTCTGTTTACCAGTATAACATCATGTTTCAGAAGCTCGCCCGTTTCACTAAGCAAGACGTCCCTGACGAGAAGAGCATGATATACCAGTTTAGGGGTGGCCTCAGAGAAGATCTTCAACTAGCTCTCGTGCTCTTTGAGCTGAAGAAGTACGATGAGTTTTACAACATGGCACTGAAACAAGAGACTGCTCAGCTGAAGTGCGATGCTTCCAAGAAGCGAGTCAGAGATGCGACTCCTTCTTCCTCAACTCAAGTGGCTTCTAAGAAGCAAAAGTATTGGCTTCCTCCTCCTCCGTTCCGTCTGCCTTATCAGCAGAAGAGCAAAGGTGGTAATGGATCTTCCCACCCACCCAACCCAGGATTTCAAAACAAGACTTCGTCTCAAGCTCCAAGATCAAGTGCTCCGTATCACCGTCCGCTTTCAGAGGTCACGTGCAACAAGTGCCAACAGAAGGGTCACTATGCCAACAAATGCTTCAATCAGAGGCGTCTTCCTCCTCCTCCTCCTGTGAGATCTTCCAGTACCGCAGTGGTCAAGCATAACCCCAAGTTCGCCAAGGTCAATATGGTGAATGCAGCTCAGGCAGATGACTCGTCAGATGTCATCATGGGTAACCTTCATGTTAACGATGTTCCTGCGAAAGTTCTTTTTGACACTGGTGCATCTCATTGCTTCATCTCTAAACCTTTTGCATCAAAGTATGAGTGCGATTATCAGTATTTGCAAAGATCTTTACAAATCGTGTCCCCGGGCAAGCAAATGACAGCTAATATCTGCGTCCCAGATGTTACTATCACGTTGGGCGACTACAAATTTCTTGCTTCTCCTATTGTTCTGGGTGACTCGGATATTGATCTTATTCTTGGAATGGATTGGCTTTCTAAGCACAAGGCTCACCTTGATTGTGCTGCCAGGCAGATTCAATTGACTCATTTGTCTGAGGATGTAATTGTCTTTGCCGCTCGTGATGATACCATCCGTCTGTTTTCTCTCAATGAGAAGGGCGAGCTGGATGCCATCTCTCAGATTCTAGTCGTTTGCGAATATCAAGACATCTTTCTAGAAGAGCTTCCAGGAATGCCTCCGCACCGGCCAGTTGAATTCGTTATCGATCTTGAGCCTGGCACGGAACCTGTTTGCAAACGTCCTTACAAGCTTGGACCTGAAGAGTTGAAGGAGCTGAAGAAGCAACTCGATATTCAAGAGCGTATGGGTCTCATCTGACCTAGTTCTTCTCCGTGGGGTTGTGGAGTTCTTTTTGTGAAGAAGAAGGATGGAACGGACCGACTCTGTGTCGACTACCGTCCATTGAACAAGAAGACCATAAAGAACAAGTACCCACTTCCCAACATCAATGAGCTGTTTGAACAACTCAAAGGTGCTCAAGTATTCTCCAAGCTTGATCTCCGTATGGGCTATCATCAGATTCACATTCGTGAAGAAGATATCCCTAAGACAACATTCAGAACAAGCTATGCTTCATATGAATACACTGTCATGTCTTTCGGTCTCGTCAACGCTCCCCCAACATTCTCTCGCATGATGAGCTTCATCTTCAACCCCTACACAAATGAGTTCGTTTTGGTCTACCTCGATGACATTTTGGTCTTTTCCAAGAACAAGAAGGATCATGCCAAGCACTTGAGATTGGTTCTGGATAAGCTTAGAGAACATCAGCTCTATGCGAAGTTTTCAAAGTGCGAGTTTTGGCTCGATGAGGTTCTCTACCTTGGACATATCATTTCTGCCAAGGGCATAGCGGTTAATCCTGAGAAGGTGTCTGCAATTGTGAATTAGGAACCACCTCAGAATGTGAAGCAACTCCGCAGCTTCCTTGGGCTCGCAAGCTATTGTTGAAGGTTCATTGAGAACTTCTCAAAGATCGCGAAGCCTCTTTCCAACCTTCTCCAAAAGCACGTGAAGTACATCTGGTCTCCTGAATGTGACATCGCTTTCAACACCCTGAAAGAGAAGTTAGTCACTGCTCCAGTTCTGACTCCTTCTGATGAATCCAAACCGTTTGAGGTTTTCTGTGATGCTTCCCTTCAAGGTCTTGGTGCAGCGTTGATGCAAGAGAAGAAAGTTGTGGCTTATACCTCTCGACAGTTGAAGCCCAACGAAAATAACTACCCCACTCATGACCTCGAGTTGGTGGCAGTTGTCCATGCTCTTTTAACTTGGAGACATCTCTTATTGGGAAGAAAAGTGGACATCTTCACTGACCACAAGAGTCTCAAGTACATCTTCACTCTGCCTAATCTCAACCTCAGGCAGACTCGTTGGGTCGAAATGATTCTAGAGTATAATCCGAGTATCGAATATACTCCAGGCAAGGCTAATGTAATTGCTGACGCATTGAGCAGGAAGGCTTACTGCAACAGTTTGATTCTCAAGCCTTACCAACCCGAGCTTTGTGAAGCTTTCCGCAAACTCAATCTTCAAGTTGTTCCTCAAGGTTTCCTCGCCAACCTCCAAGTCTCTCCTACTTTGGAAGATTAGATTCGCAAGGCTCAACTTCTTGATGCTATGATGAAGAAGGTGAAGATTGGGATTGCCAAGAGTCAACCCAAGTACAAGTGCTATCGTCTTGATGACAAGGATACTCTATTCTTCGAGGATCGCATTGTCGTGCCTAAAGGTGACCTTCGCAAAGTCATTATGAACGAGGCTCACAATTCACTCCTCTCTATTCACCCTGGAAGTACAAAGATGTACCATGACCTCAAGCAGTCGTATTGGCGGACTCGAATGAAGCGCGAGATTGCTCAGTTCATGAACGAATGTGATGTCTACAGAAGAGTGAAAGCAGAACACCAACGACCAGCTGGTCTCCTCCAACCTCTTGCCATTCCAGAATGGAAGTTTGACCATATTGAGATGGACTTCGTGACTGGATTTCCAAAGTCCAAGCGTGGCATTGATGCTATCTTCGTTGTCATCGACAAGCTCACTAAAGTGGCTCATTTCCTTCCTATCAAAGAATCTATCACAACAGCTCAGTTGGCAGAGCTATATACCTCCCGGATTGTCTCTCTGCACGGCATTCCGCAGTTGATATCTTCAGATCATGGCAGCATCTTTACCTCCAAGTTCTGGGATTCTTTTCAGAAGGCCATGGGCACCAACATTCGCTTCAGCACAACTTTTCATCCCCAAACCAGTGGCCAAGTCGAGTGAGTAAATCAGATTCTTGAATATATGCTCAGGCCTTGCGTCATCTCTTTCGGTATGAAGTGGGAAGATTGTCTTCCATATGCCGAGTTTTCCTACAACAACAGTTTTCAAGTGAGTTCTGGCAAGGCCCCATTTGAGATTCTCTATGGAGGAAGTGTCATACTCCTCTTAACCGGCCAGAGACTGGTGAACGTCAACTTCTTGGAAATGACTTGATCACAGAGGTAGAAGAGATGTGCAAAGTCATTCATGATAATCTCAAAGCCGCGCAATCGCGCTAGAAGAGTTACTATGATAGTAAGCATCGTGACTTGGCTTTCAAGATCGGAGACCATGTCTACCTCCGCGTCTCTCCAATGAAAGGTACTCTTCTCTTCGGTATCAAAGGGAAGCTTGCCCTAGATACGTGGGTCCTTTCAAGATCTTAAGCAAAAGAGGCGATCTCGCCTATCAACTTGAGCTTCCCTCCAACTTTGCAAACGTGCACGACGTGTTTCATGTGTCTCAACTCCGCAAGTGCTTCAAGACTCCTGACCGCACCGTCAACTTCGAAGACATTGATCTCCAAGAAGACCCGTCTTATCGTGAGCACCCAGTTGCTATTCTTGAACAAAATGGGCGCAAGACTCGCAACAAGTCTATCAAATTCCTCAAAGTCAAGTGGTCACATCATTCCGACTGTGAAGCCACCTGGGAACGCGAGGATCACCTCCGTTCTGAGTACCCAGAGTTTTTCCAGTCCTAGATCTCGGGACGAGATCCTTTCATAGTGGTGGAGTGTTGTAACACCCCGGATGTAATTTACCTTATTTGTATTCCAACTCTTGCCATTTCCGGCACTAAGTTATTTTATTTCCTCGATGTCAGGTTTTTGCCTCCGTGTGTTTTTGTCTTTGTCATGAATCTCATATCATGTCATCTTGTGCATTGCATTTGCATACGCGTTCGTCTCATGCATCCGAGCATTTTCCCCCTTGTCCGTTTTGCATTCCGACGCTCCTATGTCCTCCGGTGTCCCTTTCTACCTCTTTTCGTGCGTGTATGTTAAACGTTCTCAGATTGGACCGAGACTTGTCATGCGGCCTTGGTTTACTACCGGTAGACCACCTGTCAAGTTTCGTGCCATTTGGACTTCGTTTGATACTCCAATGGTTAACCGAGGGACCGAAAAAGCCTCGTGTGTGTTGCAGCCCAACACCCCTCCAAAGTGGCCCAAAACCCACGTAAACCCTCTCCATCACCTAGACCGTTCGATCACGATCGCATGGCCGCAAACCGCATCTCGTTTGGAGCTTCCTAGCTCCCTCTACCTCTATAAATAGATCTCCCCCCGAAATTTTCGGGCAAACCCTAGACCCCTCCCTCTCCACACACCGTCGGACAAAAACCTCGCCACGGACACGTCCGCACCGCCCGTCCGCCGCCACGTGTCGCCCTGGGATTCGCTAAGTCCGGCGCCCACTTCGCCGCCGCCGAGCGGGCCCGCCAGGCCCAGCTCGGGCCCTCCCGCCGCCGACCGGGCCAGAGGCCGCGCCTCTCCTCCGCACCCGCGCCGCCTCCCCCCACCTGATCCCGCCGCCGCGCGCCGTCACCGGTGCCGCCTCAGTCCGGCGACCGCGCCCGCGTCGCCCCTGCCGCCCGACGCCGCCAAGCCATGCCGAGCCGCCAAGTCCGGCGACCCGCAGCTCCGGCGAGCTCCCTCCCGCTCCGGCCACCGCGTTGTACACCTCCGGCCGCCTCAAGCTTCGTCTCCGGTGAACAGTAATTCTGGCAGCTACAGCGATCTCCGGCTGTCCTCAGGCCGCGTGCACACCGGATCCAGATCTGGACTCGTTTGGGTTGACTTTTTCGTCCCTAAACCCTAGCATTTTTGCATTCTTCCACATGCCATAACTCTGCGTCCGTAGCTCCGATTCGTGCGTGTAGCATATCAAAATGTTCGTCTCGACGAGTACATCATTTCATCTCATTGCATCATTTCCATTTGAGCTCATCTTGATGCCCGAAATGCTGTTGGAAGAGGGCTATGTGATGATAGTTTCAGATCTGTTTCAGCAAATGCACTTTTGTCATTTTTGCTATGATTAATGTGTGCATGCTATGATCCTGAGCTCTACATCTGTTTGATGTATGCCATGCCATCTTTACAGGGGTGTATGCCATGTATCTTTGTGATCTTTGTGGTGACTAGCACAAGCATGCAAAGTAGCCTACTCAATGATGCTGATTTCAGGGACTTAGAATTTCACTAAGTCCTTGTCCTGTCATTATTTTTTATGACATATGTTCATGTTGTTTCCTAGTGATCCGTGCCTCTTTTGAGCATTATCAGTAAGGATGTTTTGTAAATATTGTGGTGCTCTATCCATCCATGTCTTTGTTTGCATTTATGGAGCACCGTAGCTTGAGTCAATCGAGCTCTACTTTTGCTATAAAATGTTCCTGGCAGATTGTTAACATGTTTTGCAATTTTGCCAAGCTTGTTGTTGTTGATCCGTGCATGCTATGTTGTTGTTCTTACCATGTCTAGCTTCTATGCCATGTCTACTTGCTGGGTGTATGCTTAGATTATCATGCAATGCTTTGTAGTGAGTGCATCGAGCTCGTAAACATGTCTACTCGTTATCTGTTTTGCATGCTCCAGTTTTTCACTAAGTCTGAATCTGTTTATGTTTTTGCTATGTTCACATGCTTGCAATTGTATTTTCTGATCCCTTTTGACTTATGGTCACTAAGTGACTTTTGTGATATGCTTTGAGTAGCTTCATGCCATGCCTTCCTTTGCCATGATATGTTCCTGTAGCATGTAGTTATCGTGCTCTAAACATGGCTTCCTGATGTTAAATTCCTGATATGCTGTTAATTTCACTAAGTCTGAAACCTGTTATCTTTTGCACTTTTTCTATGCTTGTTTGAACCTGTTAATGAGTGAATTAGCCGTAGCTCAGTGTTAATCTTTTTGTCAAGCATCATGAGTGGATCCCTGCCATGTATTTTGTTGCCATGTTTGGGAGTTTTAGCATATTTATCTTGATGCATTTAGATGGTCACTTGCTGATTATCTTAGACCGGTGCCATATTTGTTTTGCTTGCCGTTTCCAAACCGTGCATCCGATTCCGGTGAGCTTTATATCGATTTCGACCGAAATCAAATCCTCTTTCCAGTGGCACTATTGGATTTCCAAGTTGAGGCCAGGTCCAATCTTTCCTTTCCAAATCATGCATATGCATTACATACCGCATCCCGCATATCATACCATGTTTGCATCATGTTGCTTGAGCATTGCACATGGTTGATTATGTTCCTTTTGCTTATTGTTCTTGCTTTGGGTAGAGCCGGGAGACGAGTACGTGATCGAGGAGCCCGTTGAGTACACTTACGAGGACCAAGCCATCTCTGAGAACTTTGCAGGCAAGACGACCATACCCTCGAAATCACTTCTACCTTTGCTTGCTAGATGCTCGCTCTTTTGCTATGCCTATGCTATGATACCTACCACTTGCTTATCATGCCTCCCATATTGCCATGTCAAACCTCTAGCCCACCATGTCCTAGCAAACCATTGTTTGGCTATGTTACCACTTTGCTCAGCCCCTCTTATAGCGTTGCTAGTTGCAGGTGAAGATTGGAGATCGTTCCTTATTGGAACTTGTTTATTGTTGGGATATCACAATATTATCTTGTTTATCTTAATGCACCTATATACTTGGTAAAGGGTGGAAGGCTCGGCCTTATGCCTAGTGTTCTGTTCCACTCTTGACGCCCTAGTTTCCGTCATATCGGTGTTATGTTCCTTGATTTTGCGTTCCTTACGCGGTTGGGTTATAATGGGAACCCCTTGACAGTTCGCCTTGAATAAAACTCCTTCGGCAATGCCCAACCTTGGTTTTACCATTTTCCACCTAGCCTCTTTTCCGTTCGATTTCCGGAGCCCGAGGGTCATCTTTATTTAAACCCCCCTGGGCCAGTGCTCCTCTGAGTGTTGGTCCAAACTAGAGCCCTTTGCAGCGCCCCCTCGGGGAAACTCGAGGGTTGGTTTTAGTTGTACGGAGCGCTCATCTGAGTGTGCCCTGAGAACGAGATATGTGCAGCTCCTATCGGGATTTGCCAGCACATTCGGGCGGTGTTGCTGGACTTGTTTTACCATTGTCGAGATGTCTTGTAACTGGGATGCCGAGTCTGATCGGATTGTCTTGGGAGAAGGAATATCCTTCGTTGACCGTGAGATCTTGTGATGGGCTAAGTTGGGACTCCCCTGCAGGGATTTGAACTTTCAAAAGCCGTGCCTGCGGTTATGGGCAGATGGGAATTTGTTAATGTCCGGTTGTAGATAACCTGAAACTTAATTTAAATTAAAATGCATCAACCGCGTGCGTAACCATGATGGTCTCTTCTTGGCGGAGTCCGGGAAGTGAACACGGTGTTGGAGTAATGCTTGACGTAGGTTGTTCTAGGATCACTTCTTGATCATAGTTCATCGACCGTGCCTTTGCCTTCTCTTCTCGCTCTCACTTGCGTATGTTAGCCACCATATATGCTAGTCGCTTGCTGCAGCTCCACATCATACCTTTACCTTACCCATAAGCTTAAATAGTCTTGATCGCGAGGGTGTGAGATTGCTGAGTCCCCGTGACTCACAGATTCCTTCCAAAACCAGATGCAGGGACCGACGATACCATTCCAGGTGATTCGACAGAGCTCAAGTGGGAGTTTGATGAGGACTCAGGACGATACTACGTGTCTTTCCCAGATGATTAGTAGTGGTTCCCAGTTGGGGCGATCGGGGACTTTGTCGCATTTGGGGGTTGATCTTTATTTTGGTTCCGTAGTCGGACCCTGAGTGTATTGGATGAATGTAATGACTTATTTATGTATTTGTGTGACGTGGCGAGTCTAAGCCAACTATGTACCTTTCCCCTTTATTTATTTACATGGGTTGTTGTGAAGATTACCTCACTTGCGACATTGCTTTCAATGCGGTTATGCCTCTAAGTCATGCTTCGACATGTGGGAGATATAGCTGCATCGAGGGCGTGACAGAGCTATAGCTAGCATGGGAAGAGAAGTCAATGACACCGATCTCTTTAAACACAAACATAATTAGTAGTAGATGTTATGGCTATGCAAGTGTAAACATTAAAACGATGCATGCTTTAATACAGATTGCTTAAGTGAAATAATTAACACATGCAAATTGATTAATAAATTTCCAAAACTTTGTACAGTGGACTAAAATTTAGCAACTTAATTCTATATTTTGATAGTAAATAATAATAATATGAGTAACAAAAACATTACCATATAGTGCTTTGATTATTTACTGAGGAACAAATGTAATGACATGTTGATAACTTAGGTACCATAATTTCTCAAGGATTTTCAATGAAACACATATTTGAACAGAAAAATTATGATTTTTTTGTAATGAGCTCAAAGTGATTTTGTTAGCTAGCTAGAACGAATTCATAAAAAAGTTTACAAAATTATATGGTATACTATACTGATTATTACAAGATTTGTATATCATGAAATAAAAATATTGTATGATGGCTGCCCGCGATGTACATAGATTCTTCACTAATAATTAATGGAATAAAGTTATGTGCATAAATAAGAGCTACTCATTTCTGGGAGCGTTTGCTCTGCTCTATAGTGAAACACAAACAATGAGCAGATAATGCGTTTTGCATATGCAATTCCCACTAAATTTGAATGCATGCTATTTTTCTTTCCCGTTGCGACGCACGGGCATGTGTGCTAGTCTTTATAAAGAAGGAGTAGATGGTATTATTAGACGTTGTGTACCTGAGCATGAGCAGGGACAAATCTTATGGAAATGTCACTCCGAGGCTTATGGAGGGCATCATGCTGGACATAGAACTGCTCATAAGGTATTGCAGCCTGGATTTTATTGGCCTACTCTCTTCAAGGATTCTCGTAAGTATGTCTCATCTTGTGATGAATGTCAAAGGATAGGTAATATCGGTAAGCGTCAAGAAATGCCTATGAATTATTCACTTGTTGTTGAACCATTTGAAGTTTGGGGGTTTGATTACATGGGACCTTTTCCTTCCTCTCATGGGTAGACACATATTTTGGTTGCTGTTGATTATGTTACTAAATGGGTAGAAGCTATTCCAACTAGTAGTATTGATCACAACACCTCTATTAAAATGCTTAAGGAAGTTATTTTCCCAAGGTTTGGAGTCCCTAGATATATAATGACTGATGGTGGTTCACACTTTATTCATGGTGCTTTTCGTAAAATGATTGCCAAGTATAATGTTAACCATAGAATTGCATCACCCTATCATCCTCAGTCTAGTGGTCAAGTTGAACTTAGCAATAGAGAAATAAAATTAATTTTGCAAAAGACTGTCAATAGGTCCAGGAAGAATTAGTCTAAGAAATTAGATGATGCACTTTGGGCTTATAGAATAGCATATAAAAATCCTATGGGTATGTCTCCTTATAAAATGGTTTATGGAAAAGCTTGTCATTTGCCTCTTGAGTTAGAACATAAAGCATATTGGGAAATTAAAGAACTCAATTATGATTTCAAACTTGCTGGTGAAAAGAGGTTATTTGATATAAGCTCATTAGATGAATGGAGAACCCAAGCTTATGAAAATGCAAAGTTATTCAAAGAAAAAGTTAAAAGATGGCATGCCAAAAGAATTCAAAAGCGTGAGTTAAAAGTTGGAGAATATGTTCTTTTGTACAACTCTCATTTTAGTTTTTTTGCAGGAAAGCTCTTCTCGAAATGGGAAGGCCCCTATGTCATCAAGGAGGTTTACCGGTCTGGAGCCATCAAAAATAATAATTTTGAAGGCACTAACCCAAAGGTTGTGAATGAGAAACAAATAAAGCATTATATCTCAGGTACCCCTATTAATGTTGAAAGTAATATTATCCAAACTTTGACACCGGAAGAACACATAAAAGAGTCCTTCCGGAACACTCCAGAGTCGTGATAATAAGGAGGTACGTAATACGGTAAGTAAACAGACTCTGAAAAATCCGCGAAAATATTTTTTATTAGTTTTGGAATATTTTAAAATTTCGTAAATAAAGAAACTACCAGGAAGCGTCCCTTGGTGGGCACAATACACCAGGGCGCGCCAGGCTTGCCTGGCGGGCCCAAGTGGGTTTGTGCCCACCTAGGACACCTCCCATACTCCGTTTTTATCCCGTATGCTTATCCTCCAAGATAAAAAAATCTATATATACTTCCCGAACCTGTTAACCATCATAACGCGGAGAAAATCCTCTGTTCTCTTTTCTTGTTGTTTCTGGTTCGATTTGTCAAGCTAGGCATCATGTCTTCTTGCTCCTCCAACCACATGGAAGAAGTTGCTTGGCTGATGAAGACCGAGACAAAGAGGGAGGAGCCTACAGACGTAATCAAAGGAGGAGCCTAGATATACTATCCTAGAAATCTTTTGTGATTGTGAGCCCTCATCAAAATATTATATGCCAAAAGTGTTGACGTTGGACAAGGAACACAACTTAATGGTTTATGTTTGTTTATATTCACATAGAAGTCATATTGTCATAGATACTTTAACATGTGATGCTTTCCCCCTATCTTTGCTAGCCAAAAATTCTGTACTAAGTAGAGATACTACTTGTGCATCCGAAAACCCTTAAACCCAAATCTTTTTCAAGAGTCCACCATACCTACCTAGGGATTGAGCAAGATCCCTCAAGTAAGTTGTCATCGGTGCAAAAAGGCAATAAAAATTGCTTCTAAAAGTGTGAGATCATTTAGTGTAAGATAAAATTGAGCGTTGTACGAACTTGGATGACAAAGAATAAAAGCGATAGACTGTATAATAAAGGTTGTCATCTTAAGGGGCAATACAACGTGACGTTCTCTTGCACTAAGGGATTAATCATACAAACAAATAAGCACATGGCAACCTCTACTTCCCTCTGCGAAGGGCCTATCGTTTACTTTTATGCAAAGAGTCAAGGTTTTTCTCTCTATTCCTTTTTTTCTCTTTTGGCAAGCATCATGTGGTGAGGAAAGATCTAGGCACATATGTCCAGCTGAATATAGATAGCATGAGTTATTATTGTTGAAATCACCCTTGAGGTGAGCATGTTGGGAGGCGAAGCAATAAGCCCCTATCTTTTTATGTGTCCAGTTGAAACATTTTGCTCATGGGTACAAGGTGAGTGTTCGCAATCATAGAAGACTATATGATGGTTGAGTATGTGGACTTGCTTTAAAGGCTCCGACACATGACTCTTCCTAAAAAGATGATGAGCCGTAGTTGCAAAATTGACTGAGAACATAGTTTGTTGGTTTCTAATAGAGTTTTTGCTTTACACTTCGATTATGTGATGAACTGTTACTTATTCATAGGAAGTATATGATGCAAGTTTTATGATAAAGGTCCTATGCTTAATTTTGTTGCTGTTACAATAATCAACATGATGCTTCTATGTCCGTATTTTCTTTTTATCGACACCTCTCTCTCTCTCAAAGCTTGTGGACATGTTCTTCAATTTCGGTTTTCGCTTGAGGATAAGCGAGGTCTAAGCTTGGGAGTTGATACATCCATTTTGCATCATGTTTTCTTACTGTTATTTATAATGTTTTTATCCATAATAATGCTTTTTGGAGTAATTCTAATGCCTTTTCTCTCACAATTTGCAAGGAACACACCAAGAGGGAGAATTCCGGCAGCTGGAAATCTGGACCTGGAAAAGCTATGTTAGGCCACCTATTTCTGCACAACTCCAAATGAGCTAAAACTTTACGGAGATTTCTTATGGATTATTTAAGAAACATTGGAGCCAATAAACACCAGAGGGGGCCAACAGGTGGGCACAACCCTACTGGGCGCGCCAGGCCCCCCTGGCGCGCCCGGGTGGGTTGTGGCTTCCTCGGCCCACCTCCGGTGCCCATCTTCTGGTATATAAGTGGTTTTGACCTAGAAAAAATAATCAAAAGAGGACTTTGTGGACGAAGCGCCACCGCCTCGAGGCGGAACTTGGGAAGGAGCAATTTTGCCCTCCGGCGGAGCGATTCTGCCCGGGGAACTTCCACCCCGAAGGGGGAAATCATCGTCATCATCATCAACAGCAACTCTCCCATCTTGGGGAGGGCAATCTCCATCTCCATCAACATCTTCACCAGCACCATCTCATCTCAAACCCTAGTTCATCTCTTGTATTCAATCCTGTTACCGAAACTATAGATTGGTGTTGGGGGGTGACTAGTAGTGTTGATTACATCTTGTAGTTGATTACTATATGGTTTATTTGGTGGAAGATTATATGTCCAAATCCATTATGCGTATTAATACCCCTATGATCATGAGCATGTTTGTTGTTCTTGAGTATCGACGTCCTGGGAACGGGGTCCCCAGACTTGCCTGCCTGCGGCCCGTTGCGTGGTCGAGCCAGCAGCCGTACGGCCCATCTTCACCAACGAGGCACCCAAGACCCTCGCGAGGTGGACGACACGAGACCTCCATCGGGGCGGCCTAGTCAGGCAGGCTCATGAGGAGTGGAGATATCAACGCGAGGCGAACCTCACGAGGCTCATGTGGCGTGAGCCATGACGATCGACACCAGGCGGGCGCCAGGTGGGCGCCAACGCGCACAACGTCCTTATTTCCGCTTTAATGCTAAGGAAACTAGCGCAGGCGAGGAGTACCGAGGCATCAGGCAAAGGTTGCCATTTCGGTGCAACAAGACCAAGCCTAGAAGGACGGCAAGACGGAGGTCATCGTGGAGCCCAAGACGGCGTCACCACCAGAGCCTTTCGCAGGCGCAGACCACCTTTTGCCAGGATGGCTTGTACTAGCTGCCCCCCTTCAAATTAGCCCGTCGTTGTTGGCTCCCTTCCCGCTCAATATTTGGGAAGAGGACCAGGGCCTCTATAATTAGGGCTAGCCACCACCAGAGACGGAGAGGGGAGAGGACGAGAGGACTACATCTTAGATCACTCTCTCACCCGCACAAGTTAGCCACGCACAACAACACCTCAACCTCAGGAGGCTGTTCTTCCCCTTTTATTGTTCATCATCAGCCCAAGAGGCAATCCACCACCACCACACTAGAGTAGGGTGTTACACCACAATGGTGGCCCGAACCAGTATAAATCCTGTGTCTTTCTGTGTTGCGAGTTCGTCTGCGAGATCTTAGTGAGCTAGGGAGTAGATCGATAGGAGGGAAAGACTTCGCGCGCACCTCAGTGTTCGAACCTTAAGGGTTTCCCAGAACCCCACATCCGACATTTGGCGTGCCAGGTAGGGGTGCGCCGAAGCTTTCCTTCCATCAGCTCGTCGCTCCACTGCTCCATCGTCTCCATGGCAGACGCTCGCCGCGCTCGAGCTGAGCGTCGGGTTGCTATTACCGCCCGCGTTGCTCAGACATCTCCCATCGGTGGGCCACCACGTCATTCTCTGTCCCCCGCCGCCAATGCTCCCACTGGCTCAGTGTGGAACGAGCAGCAAGCGTCTTCGCTGCATCCTTCGGTGCGGCAGGACGGCCGCACCGCCACTCCATCGCTGGCCCCAGCTGGTTCTTCGTCTCACGCACACCGCGCTCCCATGGAGGCACGGGCCGCACTCCTCGCCGCAAACAAGCTCCTGCGCTACCGCCCAGTCGACGACCTCTACAAGGAGTGGCTCGACCACGTCGCTGAGCTCGTCCGCGCCGAAGGGGGCTCCCCGGCGCCGTCCCTCTCTCGGCCTCTCCCTCAGCCAGCCCCGGGCGACGAGGCCCGAGGTGCTCCTCCACCACCCCAGCCCAAAGACGGCGCCTTGGCACCGAGGTGTGCGGCCCCGCGATGCGATCCGCCATGACCGGTGCCCGCATGCGAAGAGAGAAGCTGCCAAAAAATCCCACGGCCGCGAGAAGTTGCACCCGCGCTTCCCGCACCGCCTCGTCAAGACCGCGCACCGCTTGCAGCGGCGCCGCACGGACCTCGACAAGACCAAGCTCAACCCCTGAGGCGGGCCCCAGTAATCACGGCCGGCTGCCGCGCCTTCACCCCCGAGCTCCACAGCGTCGCCTAGCCAGCCAAGTTCAAGCCGGATCTGCCTCCTCGCGACGACGGCACCGCCGATCCCGCAAAGTTCCTGCAGCTATATGAGCTAAGCATCGAAGTAGCCAACGGCGGCGAGAAAGTCATGGCGAACTGGTTTCGCATGGCTCTCAAGGATGGGGCCCGCACCTGGCTCCTGAACTTGCAGCACGGCTCGATCTCCTCTTGGGACAAGATGCACGACTGCTTTGTCACCAACTTCCAGGCACTCGCGACCGCCCGCCGGCCACGACCGATCGGCGCCGCATCAAGCAACAACCAGGGGAGACCCTCCAGAAGTACATCCAGCGCTTCAACAACACCCGCCTCAAGATCCCCAAGGTCATGGATGAGGCCATCATCTCCGCGTTCTCCGACGACGTTCGAGATGTCAAGATGAAGGAAGAGCTCGCCATCCATGAGGAGCTCTGCACGTCATAGGAGCTGTTCAACCTGGCGACCAGGTGTGCAAGAGCTGAGGAGGGGCGCCTTTCCCTCCTTGAGCTGCCAGCCGCAGGCACAGAACAGAAGAAAGCCAACGCGAAGGACGTGAAGCACAAGGAAGCGGTAGTGCTAGCTGTGGAGCCCGACACCAAACGGGGCAGAGATCAGCCCGAGTCATCCAAGAACAGCCAACCGTTCTGCGCCTTCCACAACTTAAACACCCACAACACCAATGACTGCCAAGAGCTCCGAACCCTACGCGAGGGACACTATGGTCGACGCCCCGAGCGCGGCAACCGGGGCTACGGCCGTGGAGGAGGACGAGGGGGCGGACGCTGGGACGACCACGGCCCGCGCCAGGAATGGCGCGATAGGCCTCGTGAGGACCGCTGGTAGGACCATCCTCGCGAGGGGCCCTGGAGGGACCAGCCTCATGAGGATCGCCCCCAAGGCAACACCGGTCTTCCCCCACTGCCGCCGCCAAGAAGGAATGGCGACCATCATCAGGACGAGGGGGCTGGGGGCTTCCAGGAGCCGCGTGCAATCGCCTGCATCTTGGGCGGCGCTCAGGCCCCAGCCTCTCAGCGCATCTTCAAACGATTCGCTCGCGAGGTGAACGCGGTGCTCCCCAAGCTTGAGGCCGCGCGCCCTCTTAAGTGATCCTAGTGCGCCATCACTTTCAACTCGGCAGATCAGCTCAAGTGCGCAGCCACCGCCAGCATCCTCCCGATGTTGTGTTCCCCGGTCATCAGCAATGTGCAGGTTACCAAGACTCTCATTGACGGCGGTGCAGGACTCAACGTCGTGTCCGTCGACACTTTCGACAACCTCCAAGTGCCATATGAGCAGCTCCAACCTAACAAACCTTTCTCGGGAGTGACCGATGGCTCCACCACACCGATAGGGCAGGTCCGCCTGCCTGTCACCTTCGGCACACGCGGCAACTACCGCACTGAGCTCATTGACTTCGACGTCGCGCACATCCACCTGCCATACAATGCCATCCTTGGGTATCCGGCCCTGGCGAAGTTCATGGCGGTCACCCACCACGGCTACAACGTCCTCAAGATGCCTGGAAGTGGTGGGGTCATCACGGTCCCGTGTGAAGAGAGGGACGCGGTGTGCTCCCTCGAGCGCGCCTTCCAAACTGCAGCAATCGACGACCCTGACAGCAGAACTGAGGGTCCTCCGGAGGCCATCCCTAAGAAGAAGCAGCCGCGGCGCGCAGGACCTCAGGAGGATGGCGTCACGGTAGGAGCCTCGTCAGGATCAGTGTCCGTCCCAGGGGCGCCTTCCTCCATTGCATTGGAAGGCGCGCCCGGCACCCTCCTCAGGCAGGGCTTCAGACCTTGCCCACCTCACGAGGGAGGCGCTTGGGCACCACTTGGAGGCGTGCTACGTGGCACGTTTTCCTCAGGAGAACATCGGGTAAGGGGTGCCTGCCACTCAGGAGTTCATCGCTAAAACCACACAGGAACTTGAAGACGCAAGAGCCATGCGCGACGATAGCCGCTCGCAGGGCGCGGCGCATCACCCAGGCAAGGGTGCTGAGCTGCGTGTCTGCGTCGACATTCCAGGGCTCAACAGGGCTGCGTCTCAGGAGCGCTTCTGGCCTTCACGTGTGGGCCATTGCGGAGGCCCGCCACACAGCTACGTTCGCATGCCCATCGGCTTGCCGAGTGCGGTGCCGGCCTATCAGCGCGCCATGCGGTGTGACCTGGTGGCTCAAGAGGCCAGGTACCACGTCGTCCTGGAGGGAATGTAGACGGTCTTCAGGGAGCCTCCTGAGCCCCTAGAGCCTTGCTACCTCTTGAGCACTGCGTTGGTTTTCCCTTGAAGAGGAAAGGGTGATGCAGCAAAGTAGCGTAAGTATTTCCCTCTGTTTTTGAGAACCAAGGTATCAATCCAGTAGGAGGCTAGGCGTGAGTCCCTCGCACCTGCACAAAACAAATAAATCATCGCAACCAACGTGATAAGGGGTTGTCAATCCCTACACGGTCACTTACGAGAGTGAGATCTGATAGATATGATAAGATAATAGTTTTGGTATTTTTATGATAAAGATGCAAAGTAAAATAAAAGGCAATGAAAATAACTAAGTATTGGAAGATAAATATGATGAAGATAGACCCGGGGGCCATAGGTTTCACTAGTGGCTTCTCTCAAGACCATATGTATTTTACGGTGGGTGAACAAATTACTGTTGAGCAATTGACAGAATTGAGCATGGTTATGCGAATATCTAGGTATGATCATGTATATAGGCATCACACCCGAGACAAGTAGACCGACTCCTGCCTGCATCTACTACTACTACTACTCCACACATCGACCGCTATCCAGCATGCATCTAGAGTATTCCAACTTCTCTATGGTTTATAAACTATTTTACTAGCCATAGATTCATCAAAATAAGCAAACAACACACGAAAAACAGAATCTGTCAAAAACAGAATAGTCTGTAGTAATCTGTAGCTAGCGCAAAATCTGGAACCCCAAAAATTCTAAAATAAATTGCTGGACGTGAGGAATTTATCTATTAATCATATGCAAAAAGAATTACTAAATATCACTTTCAAAATAAAAATGGCAGCAGTTCTCGTGAGCGCTAAAGTTTGTGTTTTTTACAGCAAGATTAACAAGACTTTCCCCAAGTCTTCCCAACGGTTCTACTTGGCACAAACACTAATTAGACACAAAAAACACAACCAAAACAGAGGCTAGATAAATTATTTATTGAATAACAGCAAGGAAAAATATTGGGTTGTCTCCCAACAAGCGCTTTTCTTTAAAGCCTTATAGCTAGGCATCGATAATTTTAATGATGCTCAGATGAAAGACAAGAATTGAAGCACAAAAGGAGAATCATAAAACATGTGACAAACACATTTAAGTCTAACATACTTCCTATGCATAGGCATCTTATAGGCAAACAAATTATCAAGGCAAGCAAAAACTAGCATATGCAAGGAAGCGGAAAGAAACAGTAGCAATCTCAACATAACGAGAGGTAATTTAGTAACATGAAAATTTCTACCACCATATTTTCCTCTCTCATAATAATTATATGTAGGATCATAAGCAAATTCAAAAAAATAGCTATCACATAAAATATTTTCAACACGATCCACATGCATGCAAAGTTGACACTCTTTCAAAATAGTGGGATTAACATTAACTAAAGTCATGACCTCTCCAAACCCACTTTTATCAAAAATTTCATGAGATTGAACATTCTCCAAATATGTGGGATCTAAAGTTGACACTCTTCCGAACCCACTTTCAATAATATTGCAAACACTATTATCAATCTCATATTCATCATGGGGCTTAAATAAATTTTCAAGATCAAAAGAAGAATCACCCCAATCATGAATATTGCAACAAATAGTAGTCATAGCAAAACTAGCATCCCCAAGCTTAGGGTTTTGCATATTATAAGCACAATTGACATTAATAGAATTTATCCTATCATCATTGCAATCATGCTTTTTATTCAAAGATCCATCGTGAATCACTCCATAAAGTACTTCATCACAATTTTCAGATTCACAAATTTCAAGCAAAACTTCATAAAGATAATCTAGTGCACAAAACTCACCAGCAATTGGTTCATCATAATTGGATCTCTTAAAAATATTAGCAAGTGGATGAGGATCCATAGATCTTAGGTTCTCTGTTTAGTAATAAATAAACAACTATTCCAACCAAACGAGCAAACGAGCCAAGTAAGACATAAAAGCAAACAAGAAGACGAACAGAAGAAGGGCGAATAAAACGACCAGGGTGAAGTGGGGGAGAGGAAAACGAGAGGCAAATGGCAAATAATGTAATGCGGGAGATAAGGGTTTGTGACGGGTACTTGGTATGTTTGACTTTTGCGTAGACCTCCCCGACAACGGCGCCAGAAATCCTTTTTGCTACCTCTTGAGCACTGCGTTGATTTTCCCTTGAAGAGGAAAGGGTGATGCAGCAAAGTAGCATAAGTATTTCCCTCAGTTTTTGAGAACCAAGGTATCAATCCAGTAGGAGGCTACGCGCGAGTCCCTCGCACCTGCACAAAACAAATAAATCCTCGCAACCAACGCGATAAGGGGTTGTCAATCCCTACACGGTCACTTACAAGAGTGAGATCTGATAGATATGATAAGATAATAGTTTTGGTATTTTTATGATAAAGATGCAAAGTAAAATGAAAGGCAATGAAAATAACTAAGTATTGGAAGACAAATATGATGAAGATAGACCCGGGGGCCATAGGTTTCACTAGTGGCTTCTCTCAAGAGCATAGGTATTTTACGGTGGGTGAACAAATTACTGTTGAGCAATTGACAGAATTGAGCATAGTTATGAGAATACCTAGGTATGATCATGTATATATGCATCACGTCTGAGACAAGTAGACTGACTCCTGCCTGCATCTACTACTATTACTCCACACATCGACCGCTATCCAGCATGCATCTAGAGTATTAAGTTCATAAGAACAGAGTAACGCCTTAAGAAAGATGACATGATGTAGAGGGATAAATTCATGCAATATGATAAAACCCCATCTTGTTATCCTCGATGGTAACAATAAAATATGTGCCTTGCTGCCCCTACTGTCACTGGGAAAGGACACCGCAAGATTGAACCCAAAGCTAAGCACTTCTCCCATTGCAAGAAAGATCAATCTAGTAGGCCAAACCAAACTGATAATTCGAAGAGACTTGCAAAGATAACCAATCATACATAAAAGAATTCAGAGAAGATTCAAATATTGTTCATAGATAAACTTGATCATAAACCCACAATTCATCGGTCTCAACAAACACACCACAAAAGAAGATTACATCGAATAGATCTCCACAAGAGAGGTGGAGAACTTTGTATTGAGATCCAAAAAGAGAGAAGAAGCCATCTAGCTAATAACTATGGACCCGTAGGTCTGAGGTAAACTACTCACACTTCATCGAAGAGGCTATGGTGTTGATGTAGAAGCCCTCCGTGATCGATGCCCCCTCCGGCGGAACTCCGGAACAGGCCCCAAGATGGGATCTCGTGGATACAGAAAGTTACGGCGGTGGAATTAGAGTTTTGGCTCTGTATCTGATCGTTTGGGGGTACATAGGTATATATAGGAGGAAGAAGTACGTCGGTGGAGCAACAGGGGGCCCACGAGGGTGGAGGGCGCGCCTGGGGGGTAGGCGTGCCCCCTACCTCGTGGCCTCCCTGTTGGTTGCTTGACGTAGGGTCCAAGTCTCCTGGATCATGTTCGGTGAGGAAATCACGTTCCCAAAGGTTTCATTCCGTTTGGACTCCGTTGGATATTCTTTTTCTTCGAAACCCTAAAATAGGCAAAAACAACAATTCTGGGCTGGGCCTCCGGTTAATAGGTTAGTCCCAGAAATAATATAAAAGTGTACAATAAAGCCCAATAATGTCCAAAATAGTAGATAATATAGCATGGAGCAATAAAAAATTATAGATACGTTGGAGACGTATTAAGCCTCCCGAGGCTCAGGGCTCGGGTGGCTCATGAGGAGTCGTTTCTTCAACGCACGCCTTCAGCTGCACCAACTCTGCTTCGTCTACGGAATCAGGTGACATCTTCCAAGCTCGTTAAGCTGGGAGCGCCCCTTGGGCTGCATCATTCCCAGGCCGTGTGGGTCCGTCCCTATGGCACGTATCTCGTTTGCTTATGTCTTTAGCTTACCTTGCTGGGGGCGCCCCATGGGCTGCATCATCCCCAAGCCGTTCGGGCTGGATCCAGTGGCATGTATCTTCCTGCATTTACCCGAGCTGATTTGCCTTCCCTGCTTAACCTGCCTACGGTCATCATCTGCCCGATCATCACCTCCCACGGGGCCTCCTCACAGGCACGGCGCTGGTGCATGGGTCCGTTCCTGCCACGTCGACAAACCTGAGCGGCCGAGCTCTGGCTCGTGGCACGCCCCGCGCACGTCACCTCACCAAGCCCTCAGTGCCTTTATTTCGTCCGAACCAACCAGCGGCAGGCTGACGGCTGTAACGGCAAACCCTGTTCTTCTTGTGCCTGTTCACAGGGACCCTACGGGAAGGATAGCAGGCGGCACCACGAGTCTCCTTTTCTCTCATGCAATTCGCTTACGCGTTAAAAGGGGGGCTCCTGAGCATTGCGACTCAGGAGCTCTTACTGGCTCTCCAGCCCTCACCCCCTGGCCTTGACCACGTCATCGTGACCTGGCATACCAGCGGCGGCTGAGCTCGCTCGAGGGCTGGGACCTGAGGACGCAGAGCAACAAGGAGAGCATGGGAGGAGGGAAACTTGTATGAGCCGGCCTGGCTTTGCCGCACAAGTTGGCGCGCATCCCCAGCGCAACGTCGGGAATTGTCATGAAGTTCGCAAGATAAGTCTCGCCCTCAGATCGGCTAAATGTCTGGGCCTCATGAACACTCACACCTTACCGCAATCCCGTTGCGGCCACGTCAACTCCCTTTCTTCCCTAACCATGGCCGCTTGAGCGCTAAGGGGGACCTCCTGAGCATCGCGCCTCAGGGGCTCTTACTGGACCTCGGGCCGCACACCTCCTGGCCTTGACCATGACACGCGACCTAGCATACCGGCGACGGCTGTAGCCTGCCTGGGGATCGGGACCTGTCAGGGTAGAGCAACAAGCTATCGTGAGGAAAGAAAGAAGGAACCGAGCCTTAACGGGACGCACGTTCATCAAATCTTCATAACAGGGAAGAAAAGCACAAAAGACGTTACAGACCCTTACATGCCCCCACGGGGCGCTTCATGGTTCTTCGCAGGAAACATAAGCTAAAACTGAGGAGGATCCTATCTACACCCCCATGGCGGACGCCATCATCAACAGTGGGCCACGGGAGACCGGCGCCAACCCCATCCAGATCAGCAGCGGCGGCGGCCGGATGCGGCAACACTGCTCCGAGCGCGTCGAGAGCTCGGGGGAACGTAGCTCTCGTCGCTCGTCTCCGGAGTCTCGTAGATCTCGGGAGAGCTACTGGACTCCCAAGGGCTGCTGCTGCTGGAGTCACTACAAAAAAAAGACACATCCATGACATTTTGGGCCGAACGAATTTTTTTTCTGTCATGCATATGACACTTCTATGACGATAATTGTGACAAAACCCGGTATCATCATAGATGTGGTGGGCTCCTACTTCTATGACAAAAAATCATGACAGAAAATGGGCTTTTCGTCCTGGGCGGGCCGGAGACGCAGCTGCATGACATTCTTTGGGCCGTCCATGACGGAAAAAACCGTGGTAGAAGCGAGGGGGAGGAAAATTTCGGGGAGTTCTCGGTTACGGTGGGAGGTCGGGGCCGAGAGATGCGTGTTTCTCTCGTACACGTACGCGCGTGTGTGCGAGGCGTTGGGCTCTAACTGAACCCGAGCGATTGCACTGCAGGCTATGCATTACTGAACCCGAGCGATCGATCGATGGCTGTTAACTGAACCCGATTGAGCGATTCCTTCGCTACTGCTGCTAACTGAAGCCGATCGATGGGATGAATAGTGAGCATTGCGGGGGGGGGGGGGTTGGATGAACAATGAGCGGTGGCGTTGCCTCTGGATGAACAGGACCCCATGGTGTGGTGGGGGGCTGGATGAACAGTAGACGGTGGAGGGGTGCCCGTGGAGGGGTGGATGAACAGGACCTCGTGGTGTGGATGGCTGGATGAACAGTAGACGGTGGAGGGGTGGTTGAACAGGACCCCGTGGTGTGGAGGGCTGGATGAACAGTTGACGGTGGAGGGGTGCCCTTGGAGGGGTGGTTGAACAGGACCCCGTGGTGTGGAGGGCTGGGTGAACAGTAGACGGTGGAGGGGTGGTTGAACAGTAGCCGGTGGAGTAGCGCACGGTGGAGGCTGGATGAACAGGAGCCCGTGGAGGCTGGAGGAGGTCGACGGTGGAGATGAACAGTATCCCGTGGAGTCCCGTTTTGCGGTACGCCACACCCCCCGATGAACAGGAGCCCCGTTTCGACCGTAGCGCTCCAACACAAGTCCGTTTCCTCCGTTTTGCGGTACGCCACACCCCTCCCGATGAACAGGACCCCCGTTTCGACCGTAGGAGGTCCGTTTCCTCCGTTTTGCGGTACGCCACACCCCTCCCGATGAACAGGACCCTGTTTCGAACGTGGCCGGTCGAACACAAGGCCGTTTCCTCCGTTCTGCGGTACGCCAGGCCTCGTTTCCATCGCTTGTTCCGTCCAAGCCCTCCCGATGAACACGACGTATTCCGTTGCCTCCCCATGAACACGACGCATTCCGTTGCCTCCCCATGAACACGACGACGATGCTGTTTCTCCGTTCCGACCCAGCCATGTACACGAGCCCTGGCCGTACGTATGCACGAGTAGGCGTTTGAGACCCCGCCCATATGTACACATACGTGGCCATATTTTGTTTCTTGCACCCTGGCCGCTGTACGTACGTGTAAATGCTACGTGCACGCCTCTACTACGACACGTGCGCGCCTCTACTACGACACGTGCGCGCCTCTACATCGACCAGTATGTACGTACACGTTCGCGACCAGAATGACAACGCTACGTACGCTTCGACCAGGTGGGTCCCGACTGTCAGGCACTTCCTTGCCTGCGAAGATGTAGCTGGTCGGTCCCAGCAGTCAGGGGGTGAATCGTTTTTTTTGCCCGGACACACTTCCTTGCGTGCGAAGATGTAGCTGGTGGGTCCCAGCAGTCAGGGGGAAACGTTTTTTTCGCGAAATACAGTGGCCCGTCCGGTGGGTCCCAGCTGTCAGGTGGAGGAATCATTATTTTCTACGTAATAAGGAGGCACTTCCTTGCTGCGGCCGTGGACCCAGCTGTCAGCCTCTCCACGTACAGTCCACGTCCGATGGAAGTCGTTCCTTGACCACGTTGACCACGCCGCGCCGAGAGCACCAGGGCGGTGGACGACGGCGAGGCCTAGGAAAGGGACGACACAGAGGCAGGGAAGACTCGGCAGTTGTTTCCCACGCGGAGGGGAGTACGACTGTACGAGGGTTTACTGGTTCGTCTGCCGTCGCCGGAGAATAACAGCAGGTGTGGGTGAGTAGAGGGATGGCTAGGCTAGCGATGGGAGTACGGTCGGGCGGTGAGGCCTGCGCGACAGCACAACCGGCCGCGAGGAGGAGGGAGCAGGCAGTCCCGCCGGCGCTTGTTTGAGCGGCTGGAGGAGGAAGAGCAGAGATTGAAGAAGCACGACGGCCGTTGGATGGACATCCAACAGTCAGTGCTTGTGCATCAACCTTTTTTTAGGAAAGCCTCAAATCTGTGGAAAACAGCATACATCCCATCTGCCATTATTTCTAATAATTTACAGCCCATTTGCTAATTCTTAATGTTTTTTTGGCGCCCATATTCTTTTTGTTAGCATAACAGCCCATATTGTGGCAACGGTTAAAAAATTATACGAAATTTTGCATATTTCGGTGCGGTCCGAACTGTTTTTAATCCCGAAATTTCAACTCACATTCAAACTGATTTTAAAAATAAATGTATATCAATATAAAATCCAACAAATTCTCCACGCATAAAAATTAATGTAATTTAAAATCTTGAAATGAAAAAAGATATTCGAAACTAATTGCCGGTTTGATGTGTTTTAAAAATGTACAACCCATTTCTCATTACTGATGGGCCATTTTCTCGGCCAGCCGAATGAAAGCTCTCCTCGTCTTGAAAGATTTGCAGCCCAACAGGCTTGACAAAGCGGCTTACTTGGCAAATCACAAAAAACTAGGCTGTGGCTGTGGACCCAGCTGTCAGCCTCTCCACGTACAGTACTCTTTTGATGGAAGTCGTTCCTTGACCATGTTGACCACGCCGCGCGGAGAGCACCACGGCGGTGGACAACGGCGAGGCCTAGGAAGGGGACGACGCGGCAGTGGAAGCCCGCGCAGAGAGGACTACGAGGGTTCACTGGTTCGGCTGCGGTGTGAGGCTGCCGTCGCCGCAAGGCCTGGCCAGCGGTGGGAATAGTAGGGGGCGGTGAGGCCTCTGCAGCAGCACATCCGGCCATGGGAGGCAGGAGCATGCGGCACGACCGGCGCTGCTTTGGGCGGCTGGAGCAAGAAGACCAGAGGTTGAAGAAGCACTACGTTCGTTGGATGGACATCGTATGGTCATTGGAGCTAGAATCGTTCATATTGACTAAGTTGACAAAGCCCTTCGTCCCCGTCAACTTAGTAGGCCCACAAGTCAGCCTCCTTGCAAGGTGGGTCCCAACTAGCCGAGGGAGTATTCATTTTTTTGTGCGTAATAAGGAGGCACTTTCGATGGGTCCGAGCTGACAGCGGGGGGAACGTTTTTTTGCGAAATACGGTGGCCCGTCCGGTGGGTCCCAGCAGTCAGGGGGAAACGATTTTTTTGCAAAATACTAGTGGCCCGTCCGGTGGGTCCCCGCTGTCAGGTGGAGGAATAATTATTTTTCACGTAATAAGGAGGCACTTCCTTGCGGCTGCCGTGGACCCAGCTGGCAGCCTCTCCACGTGCAGTACTCTTCCGATGGAAGTCGGTCGTTGACCACACCGCGCCGAGAGCACCAGGGCGGTGGACAACGGCGAGGACTAGGAAGGGGACGACTCGGAGCCAGGGAAGACGCAACAGTGGATGCCCACGCGAAGAGGTGTACGAGGGTTCACTGGTTTGGCTGCGGTGTGAGGCTGCTGTCGCCGCAGAATAACAGGGGGTGTGGGTGAGTAGAGGGATGGCCTGGCCAGCGGTGGGAGTAGTAGGGGGCGGTGAGGCCTCCGCGGCATCACAGCCGGCCACGGGAGGCAGGAGCACGCGGCACGACCGGCGCTGGTTTGGGCGGCTGGAGCAAGAAGACCAGAGGTTGAAGAAGCACTACGGCCGTTGGAAGAACATCGTACGATAACAGGAGCTAGAATCGTTCATATTGACTAAGTTGACAAAGCCCTCCGTCCCCGTCAACTTGGTAGGCCCACAAGATCAGCCTCCCACTATGCTGGGTTCTAGCTGGCAGGGGGAATATTCATTTTTGTGTGCATAATAAGGAGGCACTTCCTTGCGTGCGAAGATAGCTGGTGGGTCCGACATGTCAGCGGGGGGCACTTTTTTTCGCGAAATACAGAGGCCCTTCCGGTGGGTCCCAGATGTCAGGTGGAGGAATAGTTATTTTGCACATAATAAGGAGGCATTTCCTTGTGTGCGGCCGTGGACCCAGCTGTCAGCCTCTCCACGCACAGTCTACTTCCGATGGTGTCGTTCGTTGACCACGTTGACCACGCCGCGCCGAGCGCATCTAAGGTGGTGGACGATGGCGAGGCCCCGGACAGCAACGAGCCGGAGATGGGAAGACGCGGGAGTAGAGTCGCAGACAGAGAGGTGTATGAGGGTTAACTGGTTCTAGTGCGGTGTGGTTCGGCAGTCGGTGGAGAAGAACATGAGGTGTGGAGGGGTGGAGGGATGGCCTGGCCAATGGTAGAGTAGCGCTTCATAGCGAAGCGTGCTAAGCAGAGCTGCTAGCAGCAGGAGGCGGGAGGTGGTCCCGACGGTGCTGGAGGAAGAAGACGAGATATTGAAGATGGATGCCAGTCATTGGATGTAAATCCAACGGCTAACATGTCAGAATCATTTCTTGACTAAATTGACATCGACTTGCATTGGCTTCGACCTATTGGCCCACATTTCAGCCTCCAAAAATGTGGCACGTATTCAACCCATTTTTTCAGAATTTATAGTCTTTTTTTGCACGGTAGAATTTATAGTCAATTTGATCTTTTTTTGAATTACAACCATTAGCTGGGCTGGGTGAACAAATAATGTAGCGTCCATGCGGCCCGTTTATTTTATTTCCTAAAAAATTACAGCCCATTTGCACTTTCTTGAAATACACGATTTTGCTGGGCTGATTCTAATTATAATGTTGGGTTGGGCCAGCAATGTTATCAAAAAATAAAAAGGGGCTGAGCATTTTGTTATAAATATATTTAAATAATAAGTGATATTATTACATTCGTCCTTAAATTTACAGTCTTACCAAGCTTTATATAATAACACATAAAATAATTGTTTTTAGAAAAACAGGGAGCATCTCCCCGGTTCCATTGCTGAGAACGAAGCCACAACATATTCTGATACAGCAGGTCAAAGAGCAGTTTGAAAGCAAAGTTAGAAAAGCTACAAACTAGGGGGGTGGATGGACAAGTTCTCTGAATAACACAAATCATCCCCTATGTTCCATCTGTAGCCAAATTTCACAGCATGCATAATAGATTTTAATCCTTTCCAGAATCTAGAGGTTTTAGGGTTGGAGGAAGGGACAAAAATATTAGGTTTATTTCCTAGGTATTTATGGGAAATAAGAAGCTTCCAGGGTTTCAGGTCTTCCTCATAGAATCTTTTAATCCAAGACCCTAGAAGACATATGTTAATTTCTTGGAGGTTAGGTATGCCTAGGCCTCCAAATCTTTTTTATAGAGACTAGGGCCCAATTAGCAAGGTGTAGCTTCCTATTTCCCTCAAAATCATTCCACAAGCAATGAGACATCTGAGAATTGATGAGGTTCACTGCCCATTTAGGGAACTTGAAGAAGGAGAGGAGATACACTGGAATGCTAGCCAAACAAGCTTCTATGAGGATCAATCTACCTCTGTCAGAGAGAAGTTTGCCCCTCCACCCAGCAATCCTTTTAATGATCTTATGCAGAAGGGGTTGGATATCCTCTCTCCTCAGTTTATCATAGTGGAGAGGGATACCTAGGTACTTAATGGGGAAGTTACCTTTATTACAGACTAGAATAGAGAGGAAGTCAGCTAACTCCTGATCATCCATGTTGATAGGGATGAGTTCACTTTTAGAGTAGTTGATTCTTATGCCTGAGACTTGTTCAAACAGGTTAGAACAGTTTTCAGATTGCTAGCATGTGTGGAGTCATTGTCTAAGAAAAGGATGGTACATCTGCATATTGAAGGCAGATGATGCCACCAGGGCAGACCTCAGGACAGAGCCCTGCAATCAGACTATGATCAACAGCTTTGCTCAGCATTTTAGTAAGAACGTCCACTACTAAATTAAACAAAAGCGGGGAGATGGGGTCACCTTGCATAAGGCCTTTACCAGCAAGGAAAAAATCACTTTCATAGTTATTTAACTTGACCCCAACAGACCCCCCATGAGTAAGTTGTTGGATCCAACTCTCCTCTATGAAAGGCTTGGAAAAGATCTAAAAGATCATTTTTCACCAAGTCCCAAAAATGCTGGTAAAACAAGAAGGGAATCCCATCAGGACCAGGAGCCCCATCATGATAAGAGCTAAAAATGGCTTCCTTCACCTCTGTCTCTGAAAAAGGGGCTTCTAGCAGCTCATTTTCAGCAGGAGAGACTTTTTTAGAAGCAGAGAAAAAATTGTTTTGTAGAGAGAACCCAGAAGGGTTTTCTTTCTTAAACAAGTCTTTGTAGAAGTCACTAGCCACTTTCATCATCTCATCTACCTCAGTAACAGGGCCATTAGGGCCATGAAGGGAGTGAATGAGGGTTTTCCTCCTCCTCTGGTTAGCTACTGCATGGAAGTAAGCAGTATTTCTACCACCCTCCTTAATGTTCCTATATCTAGACCTTTGTTTGGCTTTGATTTCTTTTTGAAGCCAAATTTTCTTGAGCTCTCCATGGACAAAGTTTAATCTATTAGTCTCAGCCTTAGAGAGATCAGTGGTTTCTGCCTTAATATCTAGAGAATCAAACTTAAGGAGCAGAAGCCTTTTGTATCTTCTAAGATTAGCTTCCTCATTGGAGTTCCACCCTTTGGTATTTCTTCTAAATCTCCTGACTTTGATCTGCCAATTTTCTAGGGGGCAGCTGCTCCCAGTAGGCTCATTCCAGATTTTCCTAACTAGCTCGGTAAAATCTTCTCTAAGCAACCACCACTTTTCAAATTTAAAACTATTGCTCTTTGGAGTTTGGTTAAGACCAGAGTCCCAGAGCAAAGGAGTGTGGTCACTACCACATCTGGGCAGAGCTCTACAACTAGAAAGGGGAAAAACTATCTAATTATGTGTCACAGAAAATTCTGTCAATGGTGGACATAATCCTGGAGCAGCACTTCCAACATATCTAGCAGAACTGTGGGTTTTCCTTCTGACAGGGTAATTCTCAACTTTATGGGTAACCATTTTGCAGATAAAACAACTCTTGGGCTTGACACATTTATCCAAATGATGCCCTGGTTCCCCATAGTATCACCTCAGAGTATGCCATAAGGCCCGAAGCAGGGGCAGGAGCAGTTTTCTGGATGTCCTATCTCTTCTTTTGCTGATTCTTGCCTTGAGATTCCCCACTGATCTGAGAGTCAGAACCACCAGCAGATTGATCTTGGGCAATTACAGGAGCCTGCCCAGATTGTGCCTCCATTTGGGGCGGAGGTGGACCGTACCACTGCCCAACCGGCACTCCCCCCATTGTGATAGGGGAAATTCATTGGAGTTCCTGGTTCCTTCTCATCCTCCAGCCAGATGTTGTCTCTCAGGAAGCAGAAATAACCACCAGACAGCTCAATTGAAGCAGATTGCAAGCCTAATTTCAATCTTCTGCAGGTTTGGGGGAGAGGTAAGGTAGGGGATCCACCTGCTTCGGCTCCGGTGGCGTGCTGGTGGGCAGGAGTCCAGTCAAGCATTCCCATCTCGCAGCACAACGTGGATCTCCTGAATTCACTTCTCCTTTCGCCCATCGAATGAACGCAATCGGCAGCTCACTGGGGTGGGGCATCATGTGCTTCTCTGAGAAATCTCCTTCGAAGTAGATCCGCAGGGCTAGATTCAGCAGCTCCCAATCCACATGATCCTTGCACATCCGAGCATACCTGCGCGAGTGAGAGAACGGATTCGGTCCCTCCTTGGCTTCCTCCCTCGCAGCTTCCTCCTCTGCCTCCCTCCATTTGCGCGTGCACTGGGTCTAGGAGAGAGCGTCGTCGCGGATCCGCATCGCCCGCTCCCTCCATCTCCTCCCTCGAGTCTCCCGCGGCACCGCCGGTGCGACGGAGTCGAGCGGCTGGAGCATCCGGGGGAAGGCTTTGTAGACATGTGGGAGATGCATCTTGTAGATGTGCCTGTCTTCCAGCCATTCCCCCGTGGATATGGCTGGCGACTCCATGGGGCGCGCGAGCGGACTTGCTGAGGGGGGCAGGCGCGCCCGTTGTCAGGAGGCGGGGGGTGGCGGCGAGATCTATGGCGGCGGCGAGGGTGGAGGTAGTGGCGTGGGCGGCGGCGAGGGTGGAGGTGGTGGCGGGGGCGAAGGGGATCGCGAGAGCAGTCATCTATTTGCCAATTATGTGAACTAAACAGTCAACATATAAAATAGTTTAAATATATATAATATAGTTAGAAGGGAAACTTAAGTTGGACCTGGCGTTCCTATTCTTATATAGAAAAATAGAATAGACCTCTGCGTTTTCTTCAAAAAAAATATAAATTAGGCTGCCAAAAACAATACCTCGGATGGGAGGTCCATAGGCCGGTCGATACATGACCGTATTGACCGGCCTATGGACCTCCCATCCGAGGACGTGGGCTGCACATGTTAAAAATGAAAGCCTAGACGGGGCAGCCCAAAACCACGTCCAACACTTGCCAAAACTTCGTCCCTTGTTTTCTCTGTGTTTCACATACTCGACATTGTGTGGGCATTTTGACTGTGCATCATATGAAGATGTGCTATGCATGAATGTTGATCAGCATGATGTTAACTAGCTGGTAGTTCCATTTTCGACCATGAATAAAACTTCCAACATGATGTTAACCCTGTTTGAAAAGGCCGTGTCAATATAAATGCTCTGCCTCTGAAAGTTGCAGTTTCTTATCTGAAACTGAACTTGCAGTTTCTTATCTGAAACTGAAACTTGCAGTTTCTTCTCTGAGAATCACATTGTCTGCACTTTTATACTCCTATGAAACTACATTTTTTATGTGCTAAAAATAGATATCTAGAATTCATAAAATACTTCATATGCTCAATACTGCAAATCTGAAATTCAAAAGACATTCATATCTGAAAGTACTCTCAAAATACACAACACAAAACACAATTCACAACCTGCAAATACTGACAACCCTAAGCTCATCCTGACAATTCACAACCTGCCCGACTATTGGGCCGGGGGGGGGGTGCAGCCCCCTCCTATTCCTCGGCGGCAGACAGACGCCCCGTGAGACGATGTGAACGGCGAGGGAGACGATGGCGGGGAAGCGTCGTCGGGCCAACTGCTTTTCTCCTCTTGCAGCTGGGCTCGGTCGACGAAGACTCCACCGGCTCGCTCTGGCAGGACACCCTCACAAACGGCACCCTGTAGATGCTCGATCCTTCAATCTCTGGTGGATGCTCCATCTGGGATCGATACTCCCACCACTGCTCCCTCACGATCGGATTCAGTGAATCTGTTTGCTCCATGGCCCAGAGGAGCAGCTCTATGTACTCCGGCGCGACTCCCTCCGGGAGTATCGCCGCCTTTTCGCTCTGTTGCAGATATTTGGCCATGGATGTCACCGTCGCCGCTAGTTGGTCCTTGTTGTCAAACTAAGACTGTATCTCCAACATTCTAGCTAGCTTCACAGGGTCGCCGTCTGTGATCCTCACGTATCGGTTGTACTCCTCCATCGATCTACTTCTCCACAACATCTTCACTCGCCGGCGGTGGTTTTTGAATGGAAGAGGAGAGGAGCAGCGCTGGTTTTGGATTAGAACGGGAGCGGAGCTCCGCTGGTTTTGGACTGGAACAAGAGAGGAGGGGCAGTGGTTTTGAAATGGAAGAGGAGAGGAGCGACGCTGCATTTAGATTGGAACAGGAGAGGAGCGGCGGTGGTTTAAGAGGAGAAGAGCGGAAGAGCGGCGCTAGTCTTGGAAGTATTTTTTTGTTGTTTCGCGTATTTTGGGTCAAAGTTTGACCACATACTGTATTTGACCATCAAAATGTGAATGCATGTCACCAAAAATTGTATGGTTTGGTTCGTACCTGAATGTACTTTCAAATTATACTCCCTCCATTTTTGTATACATGGCCAAAAACTCATATTACAGGTACCAAGGTAAAAATCAATGCTATGTTTAAGTCAATGTTGCAAGCTAGCTTGTCACCTTGATTGTCGTGTTAATTAATGTGGTTTTTCTCTCCCAAGCACAACAAGCCAACCCTCTTAGTCCTCATTGGTTGATTAATGTTGGGAATGCAAGCTAACCTTCTCACTCCTACATGCACACAAGGGATATTAATGTCCTCGGGTGCTAGTACGAGGCAAACGCCATCAATTTTGCCTCGATTAATGTTAGTGGCCTTGTATAGTTGCAAATTGTAATTTTGATAGTGGCCTTGTATACAATGTATAACGTATATTTTATGTGCGAAAATCATGGTCAATTATGACCCAGAATAAAAGGGAGACTAGTTAATGTGGGGTCGCTTTCTTAATTGAAGGGTAAATTGATTTTGATTTTGATCCAGTCAAAGCGCGCCGGCCCTCTCGTCCAATCCTAAATCGCTGCCGCACTCTCCTCTCCCTCTTCTCCATTGCAAAACCACCTCCTCTCCTCTCCATCATCTCCATTCCAAAACCACCGTCTCGCCTCTCCCTCTTCTCTATTGCAAGACCACCGTCTCTCCTCCGTTTTCTAGACGCTTTGCTCCATGGCGCGGGCGCAATCCATGGATACAAAAGTAGTATACTGTATACTCTTTAAAAGTCGAGGGTGGGGCTTTTCCTGCGTGGTAGGCGGCGGGGCAGTTCCGCCTAGTCGGTTCGACAGAGATGTAAGAAGATGAGGGAGTAGGCTGCTGCAAACGTAGGGTTGTGTGATTTCACAGCGAGTTACTGCTGGATAGGTGGGGCCCCATGATTTGACTTGCCATTATTATTTTAACTTCGGCACTACGACCGGCGTGAGTCTCCCAGATTCCTGACCACCTCCATACAGGTGCCTCTCCCAATGCTCCACCATGTAGTAGATGCTGGCTTTTGCATGAGAGCCCACTTCTCCACTTTTTGTTGCCTCTCTTTCCTCCACATATGCAAAAATGGCATGTAAAGCGCACTATTGTACTTACTTTTACTTGCTCCTATAGGTGCTTAAGCTTGCCACATAAGCATAAAGTCTGATGTGGCAAGTTAATCAAGAAGAGAGAGACTAGTTTGGTGACCCAAGGAAGAAACGGTGATAAGCGCGTGTACCTAGGTGAAAAGACAATTTTGAGTCTATAGCTAATTGAATGAAGCAAACTTAGCAACACCATTTCATTGGAAGAGGTCACTCCTTGGCAAATGCAATAAATACAAGCGCTTAGCACCGTTTCTTCCTTGAGTACGAAGAAAGAGATAGAGAGGAGTAAAAAAATACACTTATAGCCAACCTTGTTGTAGTATGAGTGACTAAGCGATGACCATGTATGACATGCCAACATCAGATAACCTAACGCACCGTGTTAAATCTCCAAGGGCGCGACCGCGCGAGCGACGCGACGGTCGTGATAGGCGCGACCATGATACGGGCTGCTGACAGCCCTTGGATCTGAGATCAAACGGTCACATGCTAAGTTGCTGAAAATTTGCAGAATAACCCTCCAGGATAGGATATTCACCGATAGGTCTAGAATCACGCCATGCAACCGTTCAATCTCAGATCCAAGGGCTCTCGAAAGCCCATATCATGGGAGAATGGAAAGCCACTACCCTGCCGTTCGCACGCTGGCAGTTCGCTCCTACTCGTCCCTGCACGTCCTTCAATACTACGGTGGTTCGCTCCTAGTCGTCCCGTCCATTCACATTACGGCAGTTCCACTAATCCTAACCCTCCTCCCAAATCCATGGCATCCCAAATCTCCACGATCAGCGGTGAGTACAAGGTTAGAACCATCACCGGCGATGAGTTCGTCGTCATCTACACCCGTTCTTCCGCGACGGTGAAAGGATGCCTTTCTCGCTTCAGATGCATGTTTGAAGACTCAGATGATGAGTGGGTCGCTGGGCTAGATGTTGAGTACACCATAGTCCTGGGACGAGAGAAGGATCTAAAGGACGAAGAGAGGAAGAAGCCCGCCGTGATCCAGGTTTGCGTGCATGACTTATGCTTGGTCTACCACATATGCCATGCCGATGTTGAGTGCCAGGATTTTAAGGACTTCCTCGAGAGCAACCTAGTCAAATTCGTTATTATAGACTTTGGTAACGACAAAGAAGTCCTGCATCGGATAGGCCGCGTTGTAGGAAACACCTTCGACCTCCAGAAGAATCGGCTGGTGTCCTCTCGTCAGCCTTCAATGCTAACCCTGGTAGGAGCCATTGTTCATCCTTCGTACGGTAAACTAGAGAAACCTCATTACACGTTTCATCACCATGCATGGCAGCGGAATTTACTAGATATAGACCACATCCACTATGCTGCAATGGATGGCTACCTTTGCTTCAATATCTACAAGGGTTGGATGAAGAGCAACAACCAAGTGTGCGGTTCAAGCAAAGAAGTATCGGCCAAGAGGAACAGGGACAAGGATGAAGTCGAGGACGTGGACGAGGACTCCGAGTAAGGTGGCAGTGTCGTTGCTCATGGTGGTTCTAATGCAGTGTCTACCAGAATAGTTGCAAAGTTTAATTTCAGGTGTGCTTAATTTAATTTGAGGGGTGTGTTGTGCTGAGCCCCCAGCAGAACTATGTTATGTTTCTTCTCGTTACTTTAACTCTTTAGTACGTACATACTAGTATTTCTTACATTTCATCTTTTAGTTGGTATAGTACTACCACTCGTTTCTTCACATTATATACATACAATATATATGGCCAACATCATATAGCCAGCAGTTTAGTTGTCAAAGAATTTCAGGGTGCTTAGTTTTGTCAAAGAATTCCAGGATGTTTAGAGGGTGCTTGGATCCAAGGGACTTATTTTAGTCTGACTAAAAATAGTCTCTTTAAGAGGCTAAAGTTCCAAGCACCCCTGACTAAAGAGGGGCTAAAACTAGTCTTGAGACTAAATTTTTTTAGTCAGGGGTACCCCTACTAAAATGTGGATTAGTCCTCTCTCTACTCATTTAACTCCTCTCCTTTAACATAGGCGAGTTCTGGATTGGAGGGTTTGGAGGATAATAAATTCTCATTAACTTGATTTTAGCTTTTTTAGTATTTGGATCCAAGCATGGGTGAGGCTAGCATGTTTTAGTCCCACTACTTTTAGTCATGGGACTAAAACGTATCCAAGCACCCTCTTAGTTTGGCGACGAGGGGTGGGTTGTGTTCGACACCATTATTGTGACTAGCCTTTTAATAGTACTATATGCATAATTTGGCAACGAGCGCTCTCTATAGGTACCACCTTTTTTTTAATTTAAGTTTTGCTCCATGGCGCAATCCATCGATACTGCTATTGTACAAAAGTATACATTTTTTAAAAGGCTAGAGGGCGGGGCAGTCTAGCTTGGTCGGTTTCACGAGAGGTGAGGGCCTTTGTGATTTAATGGCTCATTACTGCTGGAAGGCGGGGCCTTGTGATTTGACTGCTCGTATTAATGCGCCGACGACCTGATCGAGGAGGATCAAAGAACCGTGCGGTATACTCAAGTTTTCCACTAGAGTAGTACTGCGACGGAGGAGCACGGAAGATGGCGGCCCAGTGCCATATGGCGATAAAAATGATCTAATTTGCTAGTCATCTCATTGTTAGCATTGTTCTATTCATTCCCTCAAAAAAAAAACATTGTTCTATTCATGCCTCGCAGAGAACGTGACACGTGCGGCGAAACACCAGAAGCAAAAGATGAAACAGAGGAGCAAAAGAAGTAGGAAGATTATCACCCCAATTGATCTAATTCGCCGTGGAGTCATAACTGCTTCTTCATCGCCTCCACGACCTCCATCTCCTTGCGCGTCTCGTCCTCCATCTTCATCATTGTGTCCATGACGCGGCATTTCTCGATGCGAGCCTTCATAATCTGTTCCACGGCCATATTATGTACCTTGACAGCAGCCGGGTGCTCGATGCGGAGCTTCGCCAACTCTTCCTTCTGTTCCATGGCGAGGGCCTGCAGCATCTTCATCGAGGAACTACTATTCTCATGCAGCTTCTTCCAGCCAGCGTTCTTCTCCTTCAACAGGTCGATCTCGTGGCAGAGCATCGCATTATCCTCCCGAAGTCGTAGGATTTCGCCGGTCGCCTTCTTCTCCGAGGTAATGCTCTTCTCCAGCAGCATCACCAAGCCGGCGGTCAACTCCCCCTGCTGATTGAGCTCAGCGGGCATGTCGTCGAGGCTCTCCTTCAGCAAGTCCATCAAGCCTTGGATGAACTCCTTCTGCTTATTGAGCTGATCGGGCATGCCGTCGAGGGATAACGACTCCAGCTCCGCCGGCTCGGCATGTTCGCCTCCGCGGCTAGGGCGCTCCTGGGAGCCATCGCCTGCCCGTGAGAGATCTTTCGAGGTCTCTGCGTGGCGGCGAGCCCTCTCTTTTTTTCCGCAGCATTGGTTGCCGCTCCCTTGTTACGAGTAGTTCTCGACCTAGAGCTCTGCTCACCGGCCATGGCAACGATGGACGAAGAAGAAGCACTTATGAGGAGGAAAGGTAGAGTGATTTTCGGTTAGGTAGTTCCCGTTTTTATAACCTAAGTACTAGCACTAGTACTAGTACCTGCATAGTGGGAACACGTTCAGGTTTGGTATGTACTACTAGTAGGTGTGAGCAGGCTTTTGAATGTGATGGGAACAAGGTAAAGATTAATTGATGGTTTTGGTTTCGAGGCCCGAAACGGCTCCCGATGAATTTAGCGGAACATAAATTTCAAGTACTACACTGCTCAAATGCGTAAATATTATGTTACTGTCAAAAATTGGCACAAAATACAAAGGAGACCAATGGAAGTACTACTAGCAACCCACGATTTAACTACTCGCATGCGCGCAGTGGAGTAATAATGTCTTTCTTCCGCCCTCACGTCCACTCAATTTGCATGCGTTGTATTAATTGACCATCAATGAAGTGAACGACTTTACACGCGTCAAATTATCACATGGGGTGGATCTTGGTACAAAATTGTGTTTGCCCGTGTACCCGCGTGTGCGTGCGAGGAATGAGTGCGTGCATGGCATGCATGCACATCTTCGCTTCGTGCATGTACCACCAGTATGGCTCAGGGAGGATGAGTACATTCTTCTAGAACCAGCAGCACGTCACTGTGATCAATCCACGCAAGGAGGTCACGACAATGCCTACACATGTGCCACGTGGCTTCATGAACTGTAAGAGAGACACTGTGTAGCGTGTCATTGGTTTCTAATTTACGTGTTTTGCACATACTCGAAGTACTAGTAAGGTACACGTGCATTGCACGCATCAGATTTTGCAACCAAATTATGAATAAATACCACACTATAGCATGTAAGCTCTGAGTCATATATGCCTGATGTAGCCCTTCGTTTAATTCTTATAGTTCATCTCATTCAAAATCAATTAGTTTTTATAAAAAAGCTAAGAACGCGGGAATAGGAAAAACATGGGATTATAGTGGAATGTCGTCTTGAATCCTACAAGATTGTACGAGTGTTTGATTGTGCATAGAAGAAATGCAGAATTCTTTCAAAGAGGTTTGAGTGGATGGGATGTTTCCTATGAAATCTAGTGCAAATGAATCATATGGAAAAATTCCTATGGTTTAGAATCCTACGAATCAAACAACGAAGATAGGAAAAATTCCTAATGATTAGAATCCTCCAAAATTCCTTTGAGAATCCTTTGAATCAAAGAAGCCCTTAATCTATTTTATGATTCATGGAATTGTGCGTTGTAAAGCATAAAGTAAAAACAAATAATGGCAATTCAACTAGAAAAAAGTTTGGGCAGTTATGATACGGAAGATTCTAGAACAAAAGAGAACCACTGTTGTTTTGAGGTTTGTGCATTATGCTTAAGTTCAACCATGGAGTCTGCTAGATTGTACATGTGGCAAAATACGGTGGGGGGGGGGTTAGAAGATGGTGCGAGGGGCCGAGTGGAGGGAGACTATGAAGGAATGCACAAGTGTGAGACCGATATTTAGAGAGAGAGGGCGAACACATGCGCTGATGCGCGCAGTGGCGGAGCCATGAAAAATAAATGAGCTAGGGGGCCAAGCATTGCTAATCCTTTACGAGGAGGGTCAATTCATGAACTTAAACCATTTTTAGCAGCAATTGTCTAATGATCACATTCATATTAGCCTTGATATATAGTGATGTTAGGGGGGCAGGGCCCTTACCGCCCCTGTCTTCGCCATTGTGCACGCGTCTGAGATATGAAGCGGAAGGCATGGATGATGAGAGGGGGACGTTGGATACATAATTAATGTGGGTGTATTAGCTATATATGTTAATCCTATATAGAGAGGTATAGATTGATCGATGTGGACGTGGGAAAGAGGGTGAGACCTCACTGGATATATCGATTGATCGGTTTGTGTGGAAAACTATGAAAGACTTAGCTATATACACACATACATAGAGGAACATCGATCGTTGCGCATGCACGCGTGAGAGATAAAGAATGCCCGATATGATGGAGAGGGGGGTGTGTGTTGGTGTGTGCCTTCATGGGAGACCGACCCTGAAGAAAAAGATTGCATGCGTGCGATGGATAATGCCGACTGGTAGTGTATGTGCAATCATGCACGAGAGAAAGTTAGTGGTACATTTATAAAGAGAAGACTACTGTGTGGGTGTAAAAGAATAGCTGAATAGGTGAGGTCACAATCAATGTAAAGTTGAATTCAAATATTTGAATAAGAGATCCTGATGTTTGAAACCCATGCATGCATGAATATAACGGAGATCTACGCGGTGTGGTTTGGAAACGAGCATGTTGTAATGTATACACATTGAATAAGGTCAGACTGATTTGAATTTGAGATATCGATGGCAGACATCATTTGGCCACGTCGCATCTGTGTATGGACACACTATTCTAATTGGATAGGATGGGCGGCTTTTGCATCACATATCTATATCTATACCCCTATATATTATATTTTATATATTTTTTATATTGTGTGCGGGTATCTTTAACTTTGAAAGATGGTCATTGGATGAGGCGAATCCGATGGTCCAAAGATGGCAAATTTGAGCACTACTGGCCGTTGGATATCATCTAGGTTCCACCAGATTTCACCACGTGTATAATCTAGAAGACTCCATGGTTGAACTTAAGCATAATGCACAAACATCAAAACACAAGCACTTCTTATTTGTTTTAGAATCTTCCGTATCAGAATTGCCCAAATGTTTTTCTACATGATTTGCCATTATTTGTTTTTACTTTATGTCTTACGACACACAATTCCATGAATCTTAGAATAGATTAGCTTTCTTATAAAAACTAGATGATTTTGAATGAAATGAACTATAAGAATTAAACGAACATCTACATCATGCATATATGACTCAAATCTTGCATGCTATAATGTGGTATTTATTCATAATTTGGTTGCCAAATCTCATGCGTGCAATGCACGTGTACCTTACTCTAGTCTAAATGGTGTTTGTGTGTGTGTTGTGCGTGTTGAGGTGCAAATTGTCTTTTTTTGGGTACACGTTAAGCTTGTTCTTCCAAAATTTCAAGCCGCGCCTTGTTATGCCGAAAATTCAAGCTAGCGTCTCTTCCTATCGTGCTGCAAAACTCCCGCCTCTTCAACCCGCGCCTTCTTAGCCCGAAATATTTAAGATATATCTTTGTCTCATTGTGCTCTGACAACTCCCTCCATCTCAACCCGCGCCTTGCTATTCCGAAATTACAACGCGCGCAAAAACTCCCACCTCCTGTGAAAACCCGACACGTGAAATGCCCGTGGTACACCTGAACCGAAAGAACCGCCTCAAATCGGTGGGGGTACTTTCGTAAATTACCCCACATTTCGGACAAGCGCGTCTCTAAGCCATGGTTCCCCACTGCCATCCCATCCGCCCACCCATTCGTACACCGAGGCCGCGAAAACCCGCGACGAAATCCCACACCCTGCTCCGTCCGCCACCCAGCCGGACCCTCTTCCCCGACGATGTCGTCCACAGCAACACCTCGACGTCCCTCATCCACCGTACCGGATGAGGATCCGTCATCGATCTCATCGTCCCGCCGGTTCAGCCACACCGTCCTCCACCTCCAAGGAGCTGCCCCGATGTTCCCCTCGTCTTTCGCGCCACCTCCATTCCCACACCGCCGTCTTCAGCTGCACCACCGGAAGAGCATCATCATCACCGTTTCCTCGGATGAAGCTGCGGCCTAATCGGCGCCACCAAAGAGGTTGTACACTAATCGCCGCATTTTGTTCTTGATTCGATCTCACGGTGCTGCCGGCGCTCGGTCCCGAGCCGACACAGCGCGGCTCCATCCACGGCGGCGTCGCCGGCCACTTCCTCCACGGCGTCGCTCCCTCGGCGGCGACGTCCACATCAGTAGGACCTACTGCTGCTTTAGCTCTCGCTCGCGCTGCTGCTCTGCTCTTGCTCTCGGTCCCCTGCCTGGTCTGCTCTTGCTATTGCTCTTGCTCATGCTGCTGCTCTCGCTCTTGCTCTTGCTTGCGATGCTGCTCCGATTGAGCTACTTTTCACTCCGATGCCGCCGGGGTGAAGGAAGAACCAGCCGCAGCGGGGAGGGGGGCTCGCCGGAGAGGTACCCCACTATCTATCTTAGGGTTCAGGATGGGGGCGGTGGTCGCCGGCGGTGGCGGGGCGTTGGCGGGGCGGTGGCGTGGGGATCGCCGGAGAAAAAGCTCGGCACGGGGGGGGGGGGGGGGGGGGGCTAGAGGGATGGCCAGGGCGGCGGCGGACCGGTGGTGGGGAGTATTTTCGGGGGGGCGGGGCGGCGCACCGCGGGCCGCGGGCGGTGGGGGGTTGCTGTTTGGCCTGCTCAGGTGGGTGGAGGTTGAAGATGAACCGCAGGCCCTTGATTTCGTATCCAACGGCTGCAAAATCGACTGAACAGAGATGAAGAAGTCAGTCGACTGATGTGTAGCCTCACCTTGCTAGTGCGTTCAGTTTCGACCGCAAAATTTACTTTCGACAGCAAAATTCAGTTTCGACAGTTAAGTTCAGTTTCGACAGTTAAGTTCAGTTTCGACAGTTAAGTTCAGTTTCGACAGTTAAATTCAGTTTCGACAGTTAAGTTCAGAGATGAGCGGCTGATGTATTTTACATCTAGCACTTTGTGTTTATGTATTTTACGTCATGTATTGGAGATGCTATTAGAATTCCACTTAGGTTAACGTTGTTCGTTGTGTCTCTTGTCCTGCTTCAGCCTCGGCGTCGTACAACTCACCGGAGCTACTCCAACGACGAAACCCTCCATCACAGCGGAGCAGTACCTCGGGCTCCATCTCCAGACGCCTAGGATCTTCTTCCCCTCCTCCGACAGCCAAGTCAGCCGGAGCATCCTCACCGGCCAACCCAATCACGCTGAGATCGACATGGCTTCGCCAAAGAGGTTGTACACTTGTTGCATCTCTTTTTTACTCTACATGTTATATATATTGTCCATTGAGCACTCGTAGTAACGGGAAATACGATTATTTTATCCTACTATATGACAAGCAGTGAGGTACCAGGCAACTTAGCTATCCGTGATGGACTCTCTTGAACGCCATCATTATTTCTCTCTGCGCGTTTGAGCTGTGCATTTGTCGATGGGCCTGGGAGTTGAGCTAGTATGGCAGTGGCCTGGGTCCAAAGTAATAGAGGTAGCACAAAAACATTTTTTAGTGTAGGATTTTCCTTGCTCAAGCCTGCCTACTAGAATCGACAGTGCTTGAAAGGAAAAGTGAATTAAAAACATCGGAAATGGAAAGTTTCCTATGGTACTACTTTTCATGAATTTGGTGCAAAGGAATGGAGCAAAGGAAAATTGTAGGATTTGTTCCTTTAGTGTCTCCTTGAAAGAAAAAACCGTAGGAATTCTAATTTCCACTTCTCCTCCTTTTCATATTCCTATTCATCAAGCACAAGACTAAGAGATAGTAGCATAATAGCATTATAACCATACATTTTCTTGTGGTTTGACTTAATCTCACCATGCTATTTTGCATCCTATGATCTTCCAATTGTTGTGAATCAAACACCCAGATTGGAAAAATCCCGTGTTTTTAAATTCTCTGTTTTGCACGTGCATTCCTATCCTATTCCTGTCTATTTCCTATCCTTGCATTGTTAGAATCCTCAAATTCAAACAAGCCCTTACTCAATTACTTCTGTTACAGATATGTGTCAAAGAAAACCTTGTGTGGTTTGTCCTGCTCCTGCGGCGCTGTGTTCCACCCCATCTCAGCTGCTCCAACGACGGAAGGGTTCACCACAGCAGGGATCCGCTCTCTAGACTGTCTTTCGCCGCCTCAGATCTTCTTCCCCGCTGCCAGCAGCCACGGCAACTGCATTACCATCATCAACTGAGCAGATGACCCTGAGGACTACACGGGTCCGGAAGAGAGGTTGCACTCTTCTGTGTCTGCTTACGTTATGCGTTCTTAATATGATGACATGCTACATTATCGTCGTGTTCACCTATTAGACTCCGAGTCAGGTCCAAACTAATGCTGAAACTTGAGTTTTTAAATGGTTGTGGGGTACATATTGGGGCAGCAATCAGTACTATCTGTCTACTATCTGGTTAATCTCCGGTGTCTACTATGAGTTTCATGTTGGGTGCAAACAAACATTAAAGGAGCCATTATCTGTATTTTTTAACTAAAGCTATTATCTGCCTGCTACCATTGGTTTTGGGTCTATCCACAGTTTGCTACCATCACTCTAGATTTGTGCATGCACTCCTTACATAATCTCACTATGTTTTATTCCTATGCATTGTACACAATGGAACTAATCATGTAGAGCAAAAGAGATGAGCATTGCGTGGCAATAAAATTTCATGCAGACGTTGTTCCATGGTGGGTGCAAAGGCAGCCCCCCCTCCACCCATTTAGGATCGTAATCAAGAGGAAGATAACTGTTATGAGGGGGATTCAAAAGGAGAAGACCACTCCTATTTACCCCATGAGGTCTTCGCTCTAACTTGGCATGCTGATGTTGGTAATATCATGCATATGGTGCCTTGCATTGCTTACTGTATACATTAAAGATGTCATCCGCTTAGTTTAGACAAGCTTTGTGTCAATGCCATCTGTTTAGTTTCTTTATCGTATATGTGAATCATGCAATGCCATCTTGTCTAGCCATGCATCATATATGTGAATTTTGCAATGCCACCCTGGTTAGCTAGTCATCTTATATGTGAATTATATCATGCCATCATTTTTTATTACGTGTTAAATTTGTCAACAATTTTAGTACATTCAATTACTCTTCCTGTGCATCAGCCATTTGGCACGGTCATGGAAAAATCTGGAGTGGAAACAAGGTCTTCAGAGCAGACAATGCTATCTGACGAAGCGCATGTCTTGCTGGTTATCGATAGCTCCTCAGAGGAGGATTCAAAGACAAATGACCAGTCATATTCCCCCCCAGGTGCATGCCCTAACTTGGCAGGGTTATGTTGCTCATGTCGTGCGTATGGTATCTTGCATTGCTATGTCATTTGCTTTGTTTAGACATGCTTTGTGTGAATGCCACATGTTTAGTGTCTAATTACCATATATGCGAATTATGCAATGCTATCTTGTTGCAAGACATTATATATGTGAATTATGCAATGTTATCTTGTTGCAAGGCATTATGTATGTGAATTATGCAATGCCATGCTGTTTAGGCAAGCGTCATATATGTGAATTATATCATGCCGTCCTTTTTTTGTATTTCTCATTGCTTTTGTCGACAATGTTTGTATATTCAACTGCTCTTCCTGTGCATCAGCCATTTGAATTGGTGATGGAGAAATATGGAGTGAAAACAAGGTCTTTAGAGCAGACAATGCTACCTACTAAAGCAGATATCTTGCTGGTTACAGATAGCTCTTCAGAGGAGGATTCAGAGGCAGATGACCAGTCCTATTATCCCCCTAAGGTGTATGCTCAAACTTGGCAGGGTTATATTACTCATATAATGCATATGTTGTATTGCAATGCTTAGTTTTTACATCATATACACAATATTGAATGCCATCTCCTTAGTTGACACATCATATATGCGATTGCCCTCTGCTCACTTCCTTAGTATATAAATCATATATTTGAATTATGTCATGCCATGATGTTTTCATAGATAGCATGTATCTGAATTATGGCATGCCAACCCATTTTCTAAAGACCTAATATAGTTATATCATCTCTTCCTGTTTACATAGTCATCATATTTAAATTATGTCATTCTATCCGTGAATTATATCATGCCATCATGTTTCCATCAACGGCATGTTTGTGATTTATAGCATGCCAACCACTTTAATAGACACACGTATAGTTATATCATGTCATCCTGTTTGCATAGTCATCATATTTTGAAGTATGTCATTCTATCCTGTTTAGTTAGCCATCATACATGTGAAATTGTGTCATGCTATCCTGTTTAATTAGCCATCATATATGTGAAATTATGTCCTGCTATTCTGTTTGCTTAGACAACATAAATGTGAATTATTTCATGCCCTGTTTTCTTCCCTACTATCCATTGCACCTATCTACCTTACAATGTCTGTACATTCAATTACTTTTCTTGTTTATCAGCCATTTCAATTGGAGGGAGTGATGGCAGTATCTGTGGGAGTAAAAACACGGTCTTCAGAAAAGATCGTGCTACCTGTCGATGCAGATAGAACCACGGTTGTACTTGCCCAAGAACCAGCCCCACCACACATAGCCCACACTCATGCAGATTGTACCCCTACCCAGTTGGACAGAGAACCAGCTACACCCCTTCTAACCCCAACCCCAGCAGATAGACACCCAGTTCCCATTGACACAACACCGTCTCCACCACAGAGCACCCAAACACGAGCAGTTAGTAAGGCAACTACAGTGCCCAAATCACGAGGACCACCACTCCGAACCCGAAGTCAATGCTTAAAGCAGAAGAAGAATTGTTCTCAGGTCAGGTTCCATAGCTATGTTCATACTTCTTTGCTCTTGCATCACTGTATTTACTGATACCAAATAATTTCAAATTTGAAGGATGCAATTGAAACTCCAATGGCGCAACAGGTATGTTTTAAACCTGTTTCTTCAACGTGTTTGGCTGTTTGCTGTTGTAACTTGCTCTATGTTGATTTCAGTTTCAATTGAATAAATAGTTATGTTCTCATGCCATGCACATTACAAGTGTTGTTATTGCTGTGTAGTTTCCCACACTTATATTCTGTCTATGTTGCTTTGTCTTAAATAGATATGATTCAAACTGTATCTATCTTGATTTGGCAACATAAACTAGAATGATATAGACCATACAGTGACCATACTACATAGATATATGTTTGTTTCATGTTGTTATCCTGTCCACCTTACTACTGAACTGGTTTACCAAAATGAGTTTCAGATACTACATTGTAAACCTGAGATGTGTTTGTTTGTTTCTCTTTTAGAACGCGGATAAAATATTGGAGAAGAGTACCCTGTTATGCAATGGTAAAGGAAGTAATGCAGATAAGGTTCAAGATAGTGAGACATCCTTGTTGGTCTCCAAGAAAGCTGATAAAAACTATATTAAAGACACTGAGACAACCCCAAAGTCCCGTCTTGATGTAGTGTTCGAGTTACTGGCTACCACTGCTGGCACCAGCTCTTCGAACTCATTGCCTGAATCAGTTCGGCTTCTTGAGTCTCAACTTCAAGTTGAAAGACATCGATCAGATGTTATGCGACAGGAAGCCGAAGGACTGAGGAAGTCCCTGCAGAATTCAGATGCATACTTTCTGGTGCAACAACAAGTGCTGGAGGACTTAAGCGCCAAACAAGAGAAACTTAATAAGCTTGCTAAGCATCTTGCCAGCATTATGGGTACCCAGGATATTGTTTCATGAGCTCTTTGAAGTGGTTTCAGTTCTGGACTTGTTTTGCTGCGGCGTTTATATGCTGCTGTGTTCCCTATATTTGCACTGGTGGCGAACTTTGATGCCCAGTGGACGTAATATGTGTAATAGCCGTGATAGCCTAGTGTAAGTTTCTTGCTTATTTATTTCCTTGCTGTCTTGTTTATTTGTTTGCTTGTAGTCAGTGCAGTTCTTTTTCTGTGGTTTGCTAGTGGCTGCAATAACCTATTTTTTAAAACTAGGCCACAATAACCATGGGCTAATATTTACTGTAGTGACACTGGGCCTCCTACGGGCCGTAGAAACAGTGGGCCTTCTACGGGCCGTATAAATAGTGGGCCTTCTACGGGCCGTGGAAATAGTGGGCCTTCTACGGGCCATAGAACAATGGGCCTTCTACGGTCCGTATCATCAATGGGCCTTCTACGGGACGTATCATCAATGGGGCTTATACGGGCCGTATGATCGATTGGCCAAACATGGGCCAAACAGACCGCATTCTGGCCGTAAACGGGCTAGAGTTGGAATCGCCCGTTCATGGGCCGACCATAACGGGCTATCGTTAATAGGCCGTATTTGATGACGCTATGAAAATGGCCCAACGTATTAATGGACCACAAACGGGAGGACCGTAACCACGGGCTAAATTTGGCCCAGAAGCAGAAAATGACAGTAATGGGCCATAAGTAAACGAATGCTGGAAATGAGCCCAAGAATAAATGGGCTCTGAGAAGGCCGAAAGATAACATGGGATGGAGATGGCCCAACGGAATAACATGTCGTTAATGGGTATAAAGTGATACACTGTTCATTACAGGCCAATTTCACCACGGGCCATTAATGGGTGTAAAGTGATACACTGTTCATTACGGTCCAGTTTCAGCACGGGCCGCTAATGGGCCAAGAGTTACAAAGGGCCTCATATGGGCCGAAATACGTCATGGGCTATACATGGTCCAGAAGTGAAAACGGGCTGGAATCATATTGGACGGCCCAGATGACGCTACTGGGCCTAATTCGGATAGGGCATAACGGGCCTTGGGTTAGTGGGCTGTAAATGGGCTATATGCGAACATGCCGTTAACTGGCTTTCCATGGCCCGGCCCGCCAGCTTTTGACCAAGTCAAATGGGCCGGCCTTTTCACAGGAATGGGCCACTGTTGGGCCGTGCCACGTGTCGACGTATCATAGGCGCCTTCTGTCCAGTGAGTGGATGACATCTGTCCCAACGATGAGCCGACACGTGTTTCCTCTAGCCAATGATGATTTTACACGTGGAAAATCCCCATTGGTCGGGGCTGTTAACGGGTTATCGGATCCAAAACGAGACCCAATAGCTTAACGGCGTTCCGTTACAGTGGATGCCACGTGTCGGTCACCCTTGACGAAAGCACTTCTGTGACGCGCGATTTATTGTCATGGAAGTGGACACTTCCATGATGATAATTTTGGTAATGTCATGGAACACTTCTACGACAGCACAGGTATGACTATCTTGATTCTGTCATAAATTTGTCATGGATGTACATGCATGACAAAAAAGCGACCTACTGTGACAAACACGTATTATCACGGAAGTGTATTTTTTTGTAGTGAGTGGTCGCGGGCGGAGCGCGCGTTAGCCTCGCGCTCCTCTCCGGAGCAGCACTCCAGGCGGCGGCCCTCGGCGTCGAAGACCTTGAAGAAGAGCGTGGAGACGCCGTCGTACTCAAGATGGATCGCGAGGGCGCCCCTCGTGCGGCAGACCCGCGCTATCTTGCCCTAGCCGTGGGTCATGAAGATCTTGCCAGAGGGGACTGCTTCGATCTCCGCTCCAGTCGTAGGAGCGTCGCAATCGGCGTGCTGCAACCGGAGCTCGAGAAGCCCCCTCGGCGGCATCACGTCGGAGAAGAACCGCGGGAAGCGGATCCAAGAGCTTGGCGGCATCGGCACCCACAGCACCAGCTCATGCGAGGAGTCCGCGGCATGGATTCCGAGGGCGACGGCACGCGTCGCCGTGGTGCGGCAACCCCGAGCACGGCGCCGGCGGCGCTGCTCGTCGCCCCGCCCTCCTGAGCCCTCGGCTTGGGCGTATAGGGGTAGCGGGTACCCTGGAGGAGGCCGCTCGCACCAAGGCCTCGCCACCACCTGCATCGCCGTTTCTTCACAATGGTGGATCGACCTCTTGTTCGGCGGGATTTGCTCCGGGACATCCTGGGGGGCTTTCCCCTTTTCTTCAGTGGAGAACCTTCTGATAGGTGCCATTGGTGGCACTGCGAGCAACGAAGCGAGGAAGAAGAAGCTAGGAGTGGAATGAGGAAGAAGAAGCAGCAAGCAAGGAAGAGATGGGCGACGGGGGCTCTGCCCCCTTCCCATTTATAGCAAAAGAAGGCCAACCGGCACCTCCCATGACCGTAGGTAATGATGGTTTCCCTTGCATGTCACAGGGACTCGTCAAGTCGTGCAGTCGCCGAGGCAGCGTGGGGAAGCAGAGACGCCCACGACCAATCAACCGCCACGCGTCAACCAAGGTCGCAGGCTTTGGGGGCCCACGGTGCTCCGTGCTTGGCCCTTGGCTTCGCCGCGAAGCCAAGCCCGAGCGCACCTTCGGCCCGGGGGCTGCTGTCGGTGTCCTAGGAACGAGGGTCCCCAGACTTGCCTGCCTGCGGCCCGTTGCGTGGCCGAGCCAGTAGGCCGTACGGCCCATCTTCACCAACAAGGCACCGAAGACCCTCGCAAGGGGCCAAGCCTCGCGAGGCGGATGACACGAGACCTCCTCCAGGGCGGCCTAGTCAGGCAGGCTCACGAGGAGCGGAGCTATCAAGGTGAGGCGAACCTCACGAGGCTCACGTGACGTGAGCCATGACGATCGACACCAGGCAGGCGCCAGGCAGGCGCCAGGCGGGCGCCAGTGCGCGCAGCGTCCTTGTTTCCTCTTTGATGCTAAGGAAACTAGCGCAGGCGAGGAGTACCGAGGCATCATGCAAAGGTTGCCATTTCGGTGCAACAAGACCAAGACCAGAAGGACGGCAGGACGGAGGTCATCGTGGAGCCCAAGACGGCGTCACCACCAGAGCCTTTCGCAGGCGTAGACCACCTTTTATCAGGATGGCTTGTACTAGCTGCCCCCCTTCAAATTAGCCCGCCGTTGTTGGCTCCCTTCCCGCTCAATATTTGGGAAGAGGACCAGGGCCTCTATAAGTAGGGCTAGCCACCACCAAAGATGGAGAGGGGAGAGGACGAGAGGACGGCATCTTAGATCACTCTCTCACCCACACAAGTTAGCTACGCACAAGAACACCTCAACCTCAGGAGGTTGTTCTTCCCCTTGTATTGTTCATCATCAGCCCAAGAGGCAATCCACCACAAGATCTTAGTGAGCTAGGGCGTAGATCGATAGGAAGGAAAGACTTCGCGCGCACCCTAGTGTTCGAACCTTAAGGGTTTGCTGGAACCCCACATCCGACAGTGAGTAGTTACCTTCATTCTTGAGGTCACAGGATAAATCATGTTGCAAGTAATCATGTGAATTTGATATGTGTTCGATATTTTGATAGTATGTATGTTGTGATTCCCTCAGTGGTGTCATTTTAACGTCGACTACATCACACTTCACCATATTTCGGCCTAAGGCAGTGCATTGTGGAGTAGTAAATAGATGGTGGGTTGCGAGAGTGACAGAAACTTAAACCCCAGTTTATGCACTACTCTGTAAGGGACCGATTGGATCCTAGAGTTTAATGTTATGGTTAGAATTTATTCTTAATACTTTTCTCGTAGTTGCGGATGCTTGCGGGAGGGTTAATGTCGGATTTTGGGTTCCGGCAGACCCTTGAGGTTCGAACACTAGGGTGCGCGCGGAGATTTCGCCTTCTACCTACCTGCACCCCTCCGCCTCACTAAGATCTAAGCTATGGAAAGAACAGCACAAGAGACACAGGGTTTATACTGGTTCGGGCCACCGTTGTGGTGTAATACCCTACTCCAGTGTGTGGTGTGGTGGATTGCCTCTTGGGATGATGATGATGAGCAATACAAGGAAGAACAGCCTCGCGAGGGTCTCTTCTTGGCTGGGGGGATGAACTGCTAGGAGGAGTTCAGTCGCTCTTCTCTCTCTCTCTGTGTGTGATGCTACTCGATCCGATCCTAGCTAGTTTCTCTCTTGGCTTCTAGATTCTCCCTTCTTGATTGCGATCCCCTTCTTGATTGCGATCCCCTTCTTGATTGTGATCCCCTCTACCCTGTGGGTGGCTAGTCCTATTTATAGGCAAAGGCCCTGGGCCTCTTCCCAAATATTGAGCGGGAAGGGCGCCAACAATTGGCCATTTTGAAGGGGAACATCTGGTACACTTATCCTGACTAAAGTTGGTCCTCGCCTGCCAAAGGCTCTGGTGGTGACGCTGGCTTGGGCTCCACAATGACTTCCTCCCTGCCGTTGGACTGGTCTTGGTCTTGTTGCACCGAAACGGGTGCCTTTGCTTGATGCTCTCGCCTGCGCTTGCTCCCTTTGCACCAAAGAGGAAAGGAGGACACTGCGCGGGCTGGCGCCCACCTGGCACCCTTGGTCGTCATGGCTTGCGTCACGGGCACATCGTGAGGTACCCCACCTTGATCTCTCCGCCTCCTCATGAGCCAGCCTGATGAGGCCGTGCCTGAGGAAGCTCCGTGTCGTCCGCCCCACGAGGCTTGGCCCCTCGCGAGGGTCTTGGGTCTGTGTTGATGAAGATGGGCCGTGCTGGGCCCCCCCTTTGAGCCACGCCGTAGGCCGCAGGCAGGCAAGTCTGAGGACCCCTGTTCCCAGAACGCCAACAGTAGCCCCCGGGCCCAAGGCGCGCCCGGACTTGGCCGTGCAGGGAGGCGAAAGGGCAAGGGCGAAGCGCCGCAGTCCCTAACAGCCTGCGGCCTTGGGCGCCGCACGGCGGTTGATTGGACGTGAGCGCCTCAGCAACCGCGCGAGTTGATAAAGGAGCGGCATCTGCCTGGGCTTTGCTTTTTGCTTTCTCCGGTTGCTGCTCAGATCCCCTTTCTTGCGCCTCTCCTTCCTTCCTCCAAAATTTCCAGATCTTCTTCGACCGTGTGACCTAGGAAGCCATGGCGCCTCGTCAGTCCCCGGCCGGAGCTTGGTACTCGTCTGCCCTGGACTCGCCGAACATGTTGGAGGCGAGCCTCACCCGGTTGCGCCGGATGGCGGCGGCGCAGGGCATCGACGGGGCGAAGGTGTTCAAGGCCGGCTCCGCCACCCCTGAGGGCCAAGGGAGCACCTTCTATCCGTTCTTTGTAAGCGCCATTGTTGCTGGCCTGGTGCCTCCCTTCTCCGAGTTCTTCTTCTCTGTCCTCCGCCATTATAAGCTACAGGCTCTGCATCTCCACCCCAACTCCGTCCTTCTCCTGGCAATCTTCTCCTATTACTGCGAGGCTCACGTAGGGGTGCAGCCCTCGGTGGCCTTGCTGCGCCACTACTTCTACCTCCGGACCTCTCGCGGTCCTGCTTCCGCGTGCGTGAGCTTCATCGCGTACGGTGGTGCCATTGCCATTTCGAACCCTGGGAAAAGGATTGAGGGCTTCAGGAGCAAGTGGGTCTTGGCAGATGTTGGGCGCATCCACCCTCGACTGATCTTGCCCACGGAGCAACCCACGATCTCCAACGATTGGGGTCGAGCGGAGCTCACATAGCCCCGCGCGAAGCTGGTGTTGGAGAAGATGGACACGGATCTGAGGCCGGCCAACATGGCGGCGGCGAAGCTGACTGGCGCGTCGCTGCTGAGGGAATTCCTGGAGCACCAGCTGGCTCCGCTTCGGCAGTGCTCACTTACGATGTTGAGGCCCCATCCAAGCCCCGCGGCCTTGGCCGACGAAGATCTGGCTGTGGTCCTCCAATCTCTGGTCGGGGGCGATGTGGCGAGGTTGGAGGGCGCTCCTACGCCCTTGTTCCTCCGCGACGACTGGGAGCAGGTAGTGGAGTCCGTGCCCACGGAAGCTCCCGAGGAACCGGTGGACGTGTCCTCCGATGACTCCAGCGAAGAGGAGGAAGGAGGGGAGCGGGAAAAAGGGCCTGACTCCGAGGCGATTGACGGAGAGTCGAGGGCTCCCCTCCCCCGGTGCAAGTCCCGCGTTCTCCGCCTCTCTCCGAGTGATGACGACGAGGATGATGATGAGCAGGATGGCGGGAGCTTGCCCCCGATCCTGAAGAAGGACAGGACCGGGATGATCTCCCGCGGGTCTGCCCCGGCCCCGAGGCGGACCGCAGACGCGCCTTCTGCTTCCAAGCTTCCCGAGGTTGACCCTTCCAGCCGGCTTTCGGGCTTCAAATTTGTCCGGAGTCCGCTTGAGCTCACCGGCGACGACCCGTAAGCGCTTGATTCTTGTCTTTGTTTCTTGTTTTGCTGCTGAGGCTTGACGTCCGCATCTCTTGGATAGGCTGGCGCCGGCAGCAAAGAAGCCGAAGGGAGCTCCTGAGGTTCCATCCATGGCAGCGCCTCTGTCCGCGAAGGAAGGTGACCACGACGCACGGGCTTCTCCTGCCCGGTCGTCCTCGCGAGGCCTGGCTGAGCCGGCTGGGGCGAGCTCAGCCCCCATGGCCCAAGTGATTCCCGAGGTGCCTTTGCCTGCTGCCGCCACTATAGCCGTTGGGGCGCAGCAGGCTCCGCCTCAGGATGCTGGGGTTGTGCTGCCGCCTTCTCCTCCTACTCCACCGACTGCTGTCTCTCCGAATCCTCCTGCCGTTCTGGATCGTGCTGCTGCTGAGCTGGACCGGCTGCGGCAGGATCTTCTTGGCGTCGACCCTCGCTTGGTGGCCGGGCGCTTGGAGCTGGCTTTAGGATGGATTCGCTCCGACACTTCGATTCGGGCGGCGCTGGTCTAGGCCTCGACGGCTTGCGATGAGGAGGGGCAGGCCGTCCTTGAGGCGAAGGCTGCTCGTGACACAGCCCTGGGGGAGGTGGTCGACGTCCGTGGTCGCTGCAAGGCGCTGGAGGATGAGCCGCAAGGCCTGCGGGACCAGCTCGCGAAAGAGGCCCGCCTTCGCCAAGAGCAGGAAGAAGGCATGAAGGCTCGCAAGGCGGCCGTCAAGGAGAGGGAGGTCAAGCTTAGGAGGTGTCGTGACCGCCTAGGCGCGCTGGAGTAGGAGTTGGGGGCGAGGAAGGTCGAGCTGGACGACAAGGCCCGGGTTCTTGCCGAGGACCGCGTGGCCTTCGCAGAGATGGAGGCGAAGGCTCGCTCCTCGCTAAGGACACTTTACGACAGCGGCCTGGAGAGCCCGCTGGCTGGCGCCGAGGATGGCCCCGCCAAGCTACTTCCCTTCCTGGTTCGCGCTCTTGAAGATGTCGCCCTTGGCCTTGGCCCCACGGCCGAGGCCGAGGCGCGTGTCCTGTCTTCTGCTGCGCTGACGCGGGTCCTCACCCACATCTACCTTCGCGATCCCAACGTCGACCTCGACAGCCTGCTGGAGCCAGTAAGCAGCGAGCGTGCCGCTGCCGAGGCCGTGAAGGGTCACGCGGAGGCTCTGCTGGGGAAGTTCCAGGCCTTTAGCTCCAAGCCGGAGCGAGGCGCTGCCGACCCTGTTGCTCCATGAGGCGAACCCACTCCGCGCTGCTCCATCACCGACAAGTGACTCCGTTGTGGCTCCTGTCCCGCCTTTAATTCCTGCACATGTATCATGCCTCGGGAGGCGTCTAAACTTGCATTTGGCATTGAGATAACAGTGTGGACTATAATATTTGCTTCTGAATTCCTTGAAATTTACGCTTTTCCTTCCTACTTGCTTATGTTCTACGCCGGCAGAGCCCGGCCCCGCGCATACCTCGGCCGCCGTTAGCCCCGACTGGAAACCAGGACGGGACCAAGGAGTGAGGGGCTACATGACAAGTTAGGCTCCTGAGTCGTGATGCTCAGGAGTCCCCCTTGGCGCACGAATAGCAAGTAGGGAGGTGAGATGTGGGTGGATCTACCGTTCTACGACTGCAGAGCCCGGCCCCGCGCATACCTCAACTGCCGTTAGCCTTTCGGAACTAAGGAGTGAGGGGCTACGTGACCAGTTAGGCTCCTGAGTCGCGATGCTCAGGAGTCCCCCTTGACGCTCAAACGGCCTTCGTACCTTGGCTCCTCTTGGGGAGAGACGCGTGACGAACCAGGACCGGGGGGCCTGGCTGGGTGGCGTGCGTCTGGGCGTGACCCAGGCGCAGCCCCCGTGCCCAGCCCCCTCGCGCGGCACTCCCGAGGGGAGGCGTTACGATGAGGCTAGACACTGAGCTCTGGGTTCCCTGAGGTTGATGCGGCCCGGGGGCCACCCTCAGTTGTTTATCACCAGCGCGGAGCATAGCGCTTCCGTTTGTGTACGGGCATAGCCGCTCCTCGGCAGTGTCGTCAGCCAGCATGGAGCATGGTGCTTCCACAGGTACGTGGGAGGGGGCTCCCCTCCGGGAGGAGCCCCCGGGGCGTGTACAGCCCCGCCCTGACACGTGGCTGGCACGGTAGGGCCTGGCGAGGTGTATCTGGGCACCCGTGAGCCAGCGCGGGACTCACGGGGCCCTACCTCTAGGCGGGTTGCGCCTGGCACTGGGCCTTATCTTGTGATGTGTCCCTGCAAATTTGGTTAGATGCCGGCACTCTACGTCCTCGGGTCCCGGCCCTCGAGCTGGTCTCAGCCATCGCTGGTATGCCAGGTCGCGATGCCGTGGACAAGGCCAGAGGGTGAGGGCTGGAGAGCCAGTAAGAGCCCTGAGCGCGATGCTCAGGTACCCCCCTTTAATGTGCAAGTGGTCGGCATGGAGAAGAAGAGGTGCCATGGACCGGCATCAAATAATCAAGCATGGTGGGTCGAATGCATAGCCGGAAATAAACGCAAAAGGGATACATGCCGCTGGGTCTGGCCCGAGCGACTTGGGGATGATGCAGCCCGAGGGGCACCCCCAACAAAGTAAGCTAACAACATGAAATAGAAGGGATACATGCCGTAGGGACGGACCCACGCGGCCCGGGAATAATGCAGCCCTGGGGGGCGCTCCCAACTGGAAATGAAACTTGAAAGATGTCACCTGATGATGTTGAGGACGAAGGAGTGTTGGCATAGCATACTTGGTGGGCTGCGGAAGCCGATCCTCACGAGCCCCCAGGCCCAGGGGCCTCGGGAGGCTCCGGAGGCGCTGGTGGCTCCTCGCGGACCATCTCCATCTCCGCCAGGGCTGCAGAATGCCTGGCCTCTTGAGCCTCCATGATGCCCCTCATGAGGCGCTGGTACGTGGCAGCCGCGTTCGGCAAGCCGTAAGGCATGCGAACGTAGCTGTGGGGTGGATCATCGCAGCGCCCCACTCGCGAGGGCTAGAGGCGCTCCAGAGAGGCGACTCGATTGAGCCCTGGTATGTCGATGCAGACGCGCAGCCCACCATCCTCGCCTGGATGGGGAGCCACAACTGGTAGGCGGCGGCTGCCATTCATGACTCTTGACTCTTGTAACTCCTGAATGGCCTTGCTGACGAACTCCTGAGGGTCTGGCTCTCCTTGCCTTACTCCTTCTTGAGGGAAACGTGCTTCAAAACACGCCTCCATGTGGTGCCCAAGTGCCTCCCTCGTGACCTTAGCCAGGTCGGTGGCCCTCCAGGGGAGAGCCCCCGAGCCCTGCCAGAGGAGGGCGCCGGGCGCGCTTTCCTATGAGATGGAAGGAGGTTCCCCCTGGGCAGGCGCGGGCCCTGAGGGGCCTGCCTCCTAAGGGGCCGGGCCGGACGATGTCTTCTTCTTCTTGGGGGCGGTCTCGGGAAGCCTCCTGCTTCCGCGATCCGGTTCTTCCAGTGATGCGGCCTGAAAGGCTCGTTCCAGGGAACACACCGCGTCCTTCTCTTCACAGGGCACCGTGATGACTCCGCCACTTCCTAGCATCTTGAGGATGTTGTAGCCGTGGTGAGTTACGGCCATGAACTTGGCCAGCGTTGGGTACCCAAGGATGGCGTTGTACGGCAGGCGAATGTGAGAGACCTCGAAGTCGATGAGCTCGGTGCGGTAGTTGTCGCGTGCCCCGAAGGTGACAGGGAGGCGGACCTGCCCAATCGGGACCGTGGAGCCGTCGGTGACTCCAGAGAAAGGCTTGGTTGGCTGAAGCTGGTTGTAGGGCACTTGGAGATTGTTGAATGTTTCCACGGACAGGACATTCAGCCCTGCCCCGCCATCGATGAGGGTCCTGGTGACCACCACGTTGTTGATGATTGGGGAACGAAGCATCGGGAGGACTCCGGCTGTGGCCGCACACTTGAGCTGATCTGCTGAGTTGAACGTGATGGCGCACGCCGACCACCTGAGAGGGCGCGTGGCTTCGAGCTTGGGGAGGACTGCATTCACTTCGCGGGCGAACTGCTTGAAGATGCGTTGAGAGGCTGGGGCTTGAGCCCTGCCCAGGATGCAGGAGATCACGCGCGGCTCCTCGAAGCCCCCAGCCCCCTCGTCCTGATGGCGGTCCTCGTTTCTCCTTGGCTGTGGCGGCAGCGGAGGGAGGCCTGCGTTGCCTTGCGGGCGATCCTTGCGAGGCTGATCCCTCCAGTCTCCCTTGCGAGGCGGGTCTTGCCAGCGATCCCCGCGAGGTCGATCGCGCCACCCTTGGCGCGGGCAGCAGTCTTCCCAGCGTCCTGCGTTCCTTCCTCCTCCTCGACCGTAGCCCCGGTCACCGTGGTCGGGGCGACGGCCGATCCTTCCTTCTCGCACGGCTCAGAGCTCTTGACATTCGTTGGTGTTGTGGGTGTGGAGGTCGTGGTACACACAGTACCGACTGCCCTTAGAAGATTCGGGCTGATCTCTGCCCCGCTTGGTGTCTGGTTCTGCCGCGAGAACGGCAGCCCCCTTGCGCTTCACATCCTTGGCCTTGGGCTTCTTCTCTTCTGGGTCCGCGGCAGGCAGCTCAAGGAGGGAGAGACGCCCTTCCTCAATCCTGGCGCACTTGGTTGCCAAGTTGAACAACTCCAAGGAAGTGCACAGGTCTTCATGCATCGCCAGCTCCTCCTTCATCTTAACATCGCGCACGCCGTCGGTGAATGCTGAGATGATGGCCTCCTCGATCACCTTGGGAATCTTGAGGCGTGCGTTGTTGAAGCGCTGGATGTACTTCTGTAGGGTCTCTCCGGGTTGTTGCTTGATGCGGTGCATGTCGCTCACGGCGGGTGGCCGGTCGCGAGTACCTTGGAAGTTGGCGACGAAGCGGGTGCGCATCTTGTCCTAGGAGGAGATCGTGCGTGGAGCCAGGTTCAGGAGCCAGGTGCGGGCCCCGTCCTTGAGCGCCATGGGAAACCAGTTCGCCATGACCTTCTCGTCTTCGTTGGCAGCTTCGATGCCTAGCTCATAGAGCTGGAGGCACTCCGCAGGGTCGGCCGTGCCATCGTAACAAGGAGGCAGGTCTGGCTTGAACTTGCCGGGCCACGCGACGCTGCGTAGCTCGGTGGTGAAGGCACGGCAGCCTGCTGTGGCCACGGGAGGCCTTGGGTGGCGGAGAGCTTGGTCTTGCATGTCCCCACGCGCTGCAGCTGGGAGCAGCGCGGGGTCTTGACGTGCAGGAGCAGGAGCATGGTCACGACGTGCTGGAGCAGGGAGCGCCCGGGCAGCTTCTTGCGGGCGAGGGACTTCTTGGCAGCTCTGCTCTTACCGGGCTGGCACCTGACGGAGCAGGTTCCGCCCAGGGGCCACGCGCCTTGGGGCCATGGCGCCTTCTTGAGGAGGAGGCGGCTGGGGCGCCCCCGGAGCTTCGTCGCCCGCGCGGGGCGGGGTGCGGTGCAGCGGAACGGACGGCACAGGAGAGCCCCCTGCGGTGCGGACGAGCTCGACGACGCGGTCGAGCCATTCTTCGTAGACGTCATCGACGGGACGGTAGCGCAGGAGCTCGTTTGCCGCGATGAGCGCAGCTCGAGCCTCCATGGGTGCGTGGAGCGCGCGGGACGAAGAACCAGCTGGGGTGAGCGAGGGAGTAGCGGTGCGGCCGTCTTGCCGCACGGACGGATGCTGAGACGACGCTTGCTGCTCGTTCCCCGCTGGGACGGTGGCGGCATTGACGGTAGGTGACGGGGAACGCCGAGGACGCCCGCCGACAGGAGCCGTCTGGGCGACGCGGGAAGCGAGAGCGGCCCGGTGCTCGGCGCGGGCCCGACGAGCGTTAGACATGGACGCGATGGTCGGAGGAGAACGGGGTGGTGGAAGATGAATTCCGGCGCACCCCTACCTGGCGCGCCAAATGTCGGATTTCGGGTTCCGGCAGACCCTTGAGGTTTGAACACTGGGGTGCGCACGGAGATGTCGCCTTCTACCTACCTGCACCCCTCCGCCTCGCTAAGATCTAAGCTATGGAAAGAACAGCACAAGAGACACAGGGTTTATACTGGTTCGGGCCACCGTTGTGGTGTAATACCCTACTCCAATGTGTGATGTGGTGGATTGCCTCTTGGGCTGATGATGATGAGCAATACAAGGAAGAACAGCCTCATGAGGGTCTGTTCTTGGCTGGGGGGATGAACTGCTAGGAGGAGTTCAGTCGCCCTTCTCTCTCTCTCTCTCTGTGATGCTACTCGATCCGATCCTAGCTAGTTTCTCTCTTGGCTTCTAGAATCTCCCTTCTTGATTGCGATCCCCTTCTTGATTGCGATCCCCTTCTTGATTGCGATCCCCTCTACCCTATGGGTGGCTAGTCCTATTTATAGGCAAAGGCCCTGGGCCTCTTCCCAAATATTGAGCGGGAAGGGCGCCAACAATTGGCCATTTTGAAGGGGAACATCCCGTACACTTATCCTGACTAAAGTTGGTCCTCGCCTGCCAAAGGCTCTAGTGGTGACGCTGGCTTGGGCTCCACAATGACTTCCTCCCTGCCGTTGGACTGGTCTTGGTCTCGTTGCACCGAAACGGGTGCCTTTGCTTGATGCTCTCGCCTGTGCTTGCTCCCTTTGCACCAAAGAGGAAAGGAGGAAACTGCGCGGGCTGGCGCCCGCCTGGCACCCTTGGTCGTCATGGCTTGCGTCACGGGCTCCTCGTGAGGTACCCTGCCTTGATCTCTCCGCCTCCTCGCAAGCCAACCTGATGAGGCCGTGCCTGAGGAAGCTCCGTGTCATCCGCCCCGCGAGGCTTGGCCCCTCGCGAGGGTCTTGGGTCTGTGTTGATGAAGATGGGCCGTGCTGGGCCCCCCCTTTGAGCCACGCCGCAGGCCGCAGGCAGGCAAGTCTGGGGACCCCCGTTCCCATTACGCTGACAGTTAATCATAAGTAGGAGGTTTGTTCAAGTAAGAACAACGCCTAAGCACCTGTCCAACCACATATCAGATTATCAAAGTAGCGAACACAAATCAAACCAATATGATGAGTGACTAGATGAAATTCCCGTGTACCCTCAAGAACTCTTTGGTTATTATAAGAGACTGTTTTGGCCTGTCCTTTGCCTTAAAAGGATTGGGCTACCTTGCTGCATACGTTACTATTATCGTTACTTGCTCGTTACAAACTATCTTGCTATCAAACTACTCGCAACTTACAATTTCAGCACTTGCAGACACTACCTTACTGAAAACTACTTGTCATTTCCTTCTGCTCTTCATTGGGTTCGACACTCTTACTTATCGAAAAGAGCTACAATTGATCCCATATACTTGTGGGTCATCACCCCTACCCACGTATATATAGGTGGGAGGGGAAGGGGAGCTGCCATGGGGCGCCCCAAGTAGGAGGAATCCTACTTGGTCCCCTAGTGCAATTCGGCCCCCCTTTCCTTAATACCGAAAGGGGGAAAAGGGAAGAGAGGGGGAAGGAAGGAAAGGGGGGCCGAACCCCTGCCACTTCTCCTATTCGGCCTCCTTCCTTAGGTGGGGGGCTCCAGCCCTTGAGGGCTGCTGTGCTCCCCTCCTATGGCCCATAAGGCCCATTAAACCCCCGTGGGGTTCCAGTAACCCCCCGGTACTCCGATATGTACCCGGTACACCCCGAAACACTTCCGGTGTCCGAATATCATTGCCCTATATATGAATCTTTACCTCTCGACCATTTCGAGACTCCTTGTCAAATCCATGATCTCATCCAGAACTCCGAACAACATTCGGTCACCAAATCACATAACTCATATAATACAAAATCGTCATCGAATGTTAAGCGTGCGGCCCTATGAGTTCGAGAACTATGTAGACATGACCGAGACACCTCTCTGGTCAATAACCAACAGCGGAACCTAGATGCTCATATTGGTTCCCACATATTCTAGGAAGATCTTTATCGGTCATACCGTAATGATAACATACGTTATTGAAGGAAATATGCCCTAGAGGCAATAATAAAGTTGTTATTTATATTTCCTTATATCATGATAAATGTTTATTATTCATGCAAGAATTGTATTAACCGGAAACTTATTACATGTGTGAATACATAGAAAAAACAGAGTGTCCCTAGTATGCCTCTACTTGACTAGCTCATTAATCAAAGATTGTTAAAGTTTCCTGACCACAGACATGTGTTGTCACTTGATGAACAGGATCACATAATTAGAGAATGATGTGATGGACAAGACCCATCCGTTAGCTTAGCATAATGATCGTTTAGTTTTATTGCTATTGCTTTCTTCATGACTTATACATATTCCTCTCACTATGAGATTATGCAACTCCCGAATACCGGAGGAACACCTTGTGTGCTATCAAACGTCACTATGAGATTAGGATTTTTCACTCCGAGTATCGGAGAGGTTTCTCTAGGCCCTCTCGGTAATGCACATCACTATAAGCCTTATAAGCAATGTGACTAATGAGTTAGTTGCGGGATGATGCATTATGGAACGAGTAAAGAGACTTGCTGGTAATGAGATTGAACTAGGTATGTGGATACCGACGATCAAATCTCGGGCAAGTAACATACCGATGACAAAGGGAATATCGTATGTTGTTATTGCGGTTTGGCCGATAAAGATCTTCGTAGAATATGTAGGAACCAATATGAGCATCCAGGTTCTGCTGTTGGTTATTGATCGGAGATGTGTCTCGGTCATGTCTACATAGTTCTCGACCCTGTAGGGTCCGCACGCTTAACGTTCGATGACGATTTGTATTATGAATGTGTTTTGGTGACCGAAGATTGTTTGAAGTCCCGGATGAGATCACAGACTTGACGAGAAGTCTCAAAATGCTCGAGAGGTAAAGATTGATACATTGGACGATAGTATTTGGACACTGAAATGGTTTCAGGATGTTTCAGATATTTATCGGAGTACCGAGGGATTATCGGAACCCCTCGGGGAAGTAATGGGCCTTCATGGTCAATAGGGGAGAAAGAGAGGGGAGCCCGTAGGGTGGCACCTCTAGGGAGTCCGAATTGGACAAGGGGGAGGGGGCGCGGCCCCCTTTCCTCTCTCCCTCTCCCTTTCCTTCCCTTTTCCCCTCCTATGAGAAAAGAAAAGTGGGGGGGGGGGCGAATCCTACTAGGAGTGGAGTATTAGTAGGACTCCCCCCCTTGGCGCGCCCCCTTGGTGGTCGTCCTCCTCCTCCCCTCCTTTATATACGGTGGCAAGGGGCACCCCAAACCACAACAGTTATTCTCTTAGCCGTGTGCGGTGCCCCCCTCCACAGTTTACTCCTCGGGTTATAACGTCATAGTGCTTAGGCGAAGCCCTGCGCGGATCACATCACCATCACCGTCACCACGCCGTCGTGCTGACGGAACTCTCCCTCGAACCTTTGCTGGATCAAGAGTTTGAGGGACGTCATCGAGCTGAATGTGTGCTGAACTCATAGGATTCGTACATTCGGTACTAGATCGGTTGGATCATGAAGATGTTCGACTACATCAACCGCGTTAACCTAACGCTTCTGCTTTCGGTCTACGAGGGTACGTGGACACACTCTCCCCCTCTTGTTGCTATGAATCTCCTAGATAGATCTTGCGTGGTCGTAGGATGTTTTTTGAAATTGCATGCTACATTCCCCAACAGTGGCATCCGAGCCAGGTCTATGCGTAGATGATATGCACGAGTAGAACACAAAGAGTTGCGGGCAATAATAGTCATACTGCTTACCACAAACGTCTTATTTTGATTCGGCGGTATTGTTGGATGAAGCAGCCCGGACCAACCATACATGAGACCGGTTCCATCAACAGACATGCAACTTGGCTTGCATATAGGTGGCTGGCGGGTGTCTGTTTCTCCAACTTTAGTTGAATCAAATTTGACTAAGACCGGTCCTTGTTGAAGGTTAAAACAGCACACTTGACGAAAAATCATTGTGGTTTTGATGCGTAGGTAAGAACGGTTCTTGCTAGAAGCCCGTAGCAGCCATGTAAAACTTGCAACAACAAAGTAGAGGATGTCTAACTTGTTTTTGCAGGGCATGTTGTGATGTGATATGGTCAAGACATGATGTGATATAAGTTACTGTATTAGATGATCATGTTTTGTAAATGTTATCGGCAACTGGCAGGAGCCTTATGGTTGTCGCTTTATTGTATGAAATGCAATTGCCGTGTAATTGCTTTACTTTATCACTATGCGGTAGCGATAGTTGTAGAAGCAATAGTTGGCGAGACGACAACGACGCTACGATGGAGATCAAGGTGTCAAGCCGGTGATGATGGAGATCATGACGGTGCTTTGGAGATGGAGATCAAAGGCACAAGATGATGATGGCCATATCATGTCACATATTTTGATTGCATGTGATGTTTATCTTTTATGCATCTTATTTTGCTTAGTACAGCGGTAGCATTATAAGATGATCCCTCGCTAAATTTCAAGGTATAAGTGTTGTCCTTGAGTATGTACCGTTGCTACAGTTAGTCATGCCGAGACACCACGTGATGATCGGGTGAGATAAGCTCTACGTTCACGTATAATGGGTGCAAGACAGTTTTGCACATGCAGAATACTCAGGTTAAACTTGACGAGCCTAGCATATGCAGATATAGACTGGGAACACTGAGACCGAAAGGTCGAAAGTGTATCATATAGTAGATATGATCAACATAGAGATGTTCACCATTGAAAACTACTCCATCTCACGTGATGATCGGACATGGTTTAGTTGATATGGATCACGTGATCATTTAGATGACTAGAGTGATGTCTATTTTAGTGGGAGTTCTTAAGTAATATGATTAATTGAACTTTAATTTATCATGAACTTAGTCCTGATAGTTTTTGCATATCTATGTTGTTGTAGATCAATGGCCCATGCTACTGTTCCCTTGAATTTTAATGCGTTCCTAGAGAAAGCTAAGTGGAAAGATGATGGTAGCAACTACATGGACTGGGTCCGTAACTTGAGCATTATCCTCATTGCTGCACAGAAGAATTACGTCCTGGAAGCACTGCTAGGCACAAGACCCGCTGCAGGAGCAACTCCGAACGTTATGAACGTCTGGCAAACTAAAGCTGATGACTACTCGATAGTTCAGTGTGCCATGCTTTTCGGCTTAGAATCGGGACTTCAAAGACGTTTTGAACGTTATAGAGCATATGAGATGTTCCAAGAGTTGAAGTTAATATTTCAAGCAAATGCCCGAGTTGAGAGATATGAAGTCTCCAACAAGTTCCATAGCTGCAAGATGGAGGAGAATAGTTCTGTAAGTGAACACATACTCAGAATGTCTGGGTACCATAACCACTTGACTCAGCTCAGAGTTAATCTTCCTGATGATAGTGTCATTGACAGAGTTCTTCAATCACTGCCACCAAGCTATAAAGGCTTCGCGATGAACAATAATATGCAAGGGATGGAAAAGACAATTCCCGAGCTCTTCGCAATGCTAAAGGCCGCGGAGGTAGAAATCAAGAAGGAGCATCAAGTGTTGATGGTTAACAATGAAGGAAATATGCCCTAGAAGCAATAATAAAGTTGTTATTTATATTTCCTTTTATCATGATAAATGTTTATTATTCATGCTAGAATTGTATTAACCAGAAACTTAGTACATGTGTGAATACATAGACAAACAGAGTGTCCCTAGTATGCCTCTACTTGACTAGCTCGTTAATCAAAGATGGTTAAGTTTCCTGACCATAGACATGTGTTGTCATTTGATGAACGGGATCACATCATTAGAGAATGATGTGATGTACAAGACCCATCCTTAGCTTAGCATAATGATCGTTTAGTTTTATTGCTATTGCTTTCTTCATGACTTATACATGTTCCCCTAACTATGAGATTATGCAACTCCCGAATACCGGAGGAACACCTTATGTGCTATCAAACGTCACAATGTAACTGGGTGATTATAAAGATGCTCTACAGGTGTCTCCGAAGGTGTTTGTTGACTTGGCATATATCAAGATTAGAATTTGTCACTTTGTGTATCAGAGAGGTATCTCTGGGCCCTCTCGGAAATGCACATCAGTATAAGCCTTGAAAGCAATGTGACTAATGAGTTAGTTGCGGGATGATGCATTACAGAACGAGTAAAGAGACTTGCCGGTAACGAGATTGAACTAGGTATAAGGATACCGACGATCGAATCTTGGGCAAGTAACATACCGATGACAAAGGGAATAACGTATGTTGTTATGCGGTTTGACCGATAAAGATCTTAATAGAATATGTAGGAGCCAATATGAGCATCCAGGTTCCGCTATTAGTTATTAACCGGAGATGTGTCTCGGTCATGTCTACATAGTTCTCGAACCCGTAGGGTCCGCATGCTTAACGTTCAATGACAATTTGTATTATGAGTTATGTGTTTTGGTGACCAAAGTTTGTTCGGGGTCCCAGATGAGATCACGGACATGACGAGGAGTATCGAACTGGTCGAGAGGTAAAGATTGATATATTGGAAGGTTATATGCGGACACCAGAATGGTTCCGATAAGGTTTGGGGATTTTTTGTAGTACCGGGAGGCTACCGAAACCCCGCGGTAAAGTCAATGGGCCTAATGGGCCATAGTGGAGGAGAGGAGGTAGGCCACGGGAGGTGGCGCGTGCCCCCCTTACCCAATCCGAATTGGACAAGGGGAGGGGGCGTGCCCCCCTCTTTCCTTCTCCTTCTCCCTCCTTTCCACTTTCCCCATCTCCATTGGAATGAAAGGGGGCCAAATCCTACTAGGAATGGAGTCCTAGTAGGACTCCCCCCTCTTGGCGCGGCCCCCCTTGGGGCGACCTCCTCCTACCCCCTCCTTTATATACATGGGCAGGGGGCACCCAAAAGGCACAACAGTTGTTTCTTAGCCGTGTGCGGTGCCCCTCTCCACAGTTTACTCCTCCGGTCATAGCGTCCTAGTGCTTAGGCGAAGCCCTGCGCAGATCACATCACCATCACCGTCAACACGCCATCGTGCTGTCGAAACTCTCCCTCGACCCTCTACTAGATCAAGAGCTCGAGGGACGTCATCGAGTTGAACGTGTGCTGAACACATAGGTGTCCTATGTTCGGTATTTGGATCAGTTGGATCGTGAAGACGTTCGAATACATCAACTGCGTTAACCTAACGCTTCTGCTTTCGGTCTACGAGGGTACGTAGACACACTCTCCCCGTCTTGTTGCTATGCATCTCCTAGATAGATTTCGCATGAGCGTAGGAATTTTTTTGAAATTGTATGCTACGTTCCCCAAGAGTGGCATCGGAGCCAGGTCTATGCGTAGATGATATGCACGAGTAGAACACAAAGAGTTGTGGGCGATAATAGTCATACTGCTTACCACCAACGTCTTACTTTGATTCAGCGGTATTGTTGGATGAATCGGCCAGGACCGACAATACCTGGCCGCGTTCATGAGACTAGTTCTACCGACGTGCTTCACACATAGGTGGCTAGCGGGTGTCTGTTTCTCCAACTTTAGTTGAATCGAGTTTGACTATGGTAGGTCCTTGTTGAAGGTTAAAACAGCACACTTGATGAAAAATCATTGTGATTTTGATTCGTAGGTAAGAACGGTTCTTTCTAGAAGCCCGTAGCAGCCACGTAAAACTTGCAACAACAAAGTAGATGATGTCTAACTTGTTTTTGCAGGGCATGTTGTGGTGTGATATGGTCAAGACATGATGTGATATAAGTTATTGTATGAGATGATCATGTTTTGTAGAACTTACCGGCAACTCGCAGGAGCCTTATGGTTGTCGCTTTATTGTATGAAATGCAATCGCCATGTGATTGCTTTACTTTATCACTACACGGTAGCGATAGTTGTAGACGCAATAGTTGGTGAGACGACAACGATGCTACGACGGAGATCAAGGTGTCAAGCCGGTAACGATGGAGATCATGACGATGCTTTGGAGATGGAGATCAAAGGCACAAGATGATGATGGCCATATCATGTCACATATTTTGATTGCATGTGATGTTTATCTTTTATGCATCTTATCCTATATACCTAAGAGATTGATCCCCACTAACCTATTTATCTTAACATGCAAGTATGCCACATCATCAGACAATTATAAATGAGATAAGGCCCACCTTAACATACAACCATGCATGATAAAACCCACCACCACATGCAACCATGCATGGGAAAATAATTATCATTCTATTGTGAACTTATATTGTATAAATATTTTATAAAATATAATAAGTTGTATGTATTTTTAATTTTGGGTCATGTGTTGTTAATCTAAAAATTTATATATTACACACAATCAAATTTCACTGAAATATATTGCAACCAATTTAGCAGCAACGCGCGGGGCATCATCTAGTTTTGCTTAGTACGGCTGTAGCATTATAAGATGATCCCTCACAAAATTTGAAGGTATAAGTGTTCTCCCTGAGTATGCACTGATGTCGCTTGAAGCTACGTCGGTATTACCCCAAAGAGGAAGGGATGATAGAGCACAACGGCGGTAGGTATTTCCCTCAGATATGAAACCAAGGTTATCGAACTAGTAGGAGAACCAAGCAACACAACGTAAACAGCCCCTACACACAGATAACAAATCCTCGCAACCCGGCATGTTAAAGGGGTTGTCAATCCCTTTCGGGTAATGATGCCAGAAATTGGTGCATGACGGGAGAAAGTTGTAATAGATTGAATAAATAGATCGCAAATAAAATAAAGTGTAGCAAAGTATTTTTGGGTTCTTGGATTAATAGATGTGAAAATAAAAGCAAATAAAAGTAGATCGCGAAAGCAAATAATATGAGAAAGAGACCCGGGGGGCGTAGATTTCACTAGTGGCTTCTCTGGAGAAAAATAGCAAACAATGGGTGAAAAATTTACTATTGGGCAATTGATAGAACTTCAAATACTCATGACGATATCTAGGCAATGATCATTATATAGGCATCACATCCAAGATTAGTAGACCGACTCCTGCCTGCATCTACTACTATTACTCCACACATCGACTGCTATCCAACAAGCATCTAGTGTATTAAGTTCATGGAGAAACGGAGTAATGCAATAAGAATGATGACATGATGTAGACAAGATCTATCTATGTAGAGATAGACCACATCGTTTTATCCTTAGTAGCAATGATACATACGTGTCGGTTCCCCTTCTATCACTGGGATCAAGCACCGTAAGATCGAACCCACTACAAAGCACCTCCTCCCATTGCAAGATAAATAGATCAAGTTGGCCAAACAAAACCCAAATTTCGGAGAAGAAATATGAGGCTATAAGAAATCATGCATAAAAGAGATCAAAGAAACTCAAATACTTTCATGGACATAAAAAGATAGATCTGATCATAAATTCCAAGTTCATTGATCCCGACAAACACACCGCAAAAGAGTTACATCATATGGATCTCCAAGAGACCATTGTATTGAGAATCAAGAGAGAGAGAGATGAAGCCATCTAGCTACTAACTACGGACCTGAAGGTCTACAAAGAACTACTCACGCATCATCGGAGAGGCACCAATGGATGTGGTGAACCCCATCTGTTGTGGGTTTGTCACGGCAGATGTCCTAGCGTAAGGACTTAGTCGTGGAGCCATCACAACGTAGTAGCTTAGAGGGGTTAAAGCGGAACAAGGGACGCAGGGAATTATACTGGTTCGGCCCCTTACGGTGAAGGTAAAAGCCTACTCCACTTGTGATGGAATTGCTAGGGTTTCGATGACAAGGGAGCGAATCCGCTTTGCCTGGCTCTCGAGTGGTTGTTGTCTGTCCCTAAACCGCCGCCGGGTCGTCCCTTTATATACACAAGTTGACGCCTGACGGTTCGAAGAATCCCGGCCGGCTCATAAACGTGTCCGGCTCGGTTTCTACCCGTTCCTATCTTACAATACAAGTTACATATCATATGGCGGTTGTCGGCGTTCTGGGAATGGGGGTCCCCAGACTTCTCTGCCTGCGGCGTGGCTCAAGTGGGGGCCCAGCGCCGCCCATCTTCATCAGCTCAAGCTCAAGACCCTCGCGAGGGGCCAAGCCTCGCGGGGCGGACGACAGGAAGCTTCCTCAAGAGCGGCCTCATCAGGCAGGCTCGCGAGGAGGCGGAGAGATCAATGCAAGGGTACCTCGCGAGGATCCCATGACGCAAGCCATGACGATCAAGGCCAGGCGGGCGCCAGGCGGGCGTCGGCCTGCGCAGGGTCCTTGTTTTCCCCTTTGGTGCGAAGGGGGCAAGCACAGGCCAAGGTATCAGGCAAAGGTTACCATTCCGGTGCAACGAGACCAAGACCAGCCGGACGACAGGACGGATGTCACTGTGGAGCCCAAGACGGCGTCATCACCAATGCTTTTGGCAGCCGAAGACCACCTTTGGTCAGGATAACTCGTACTAGATGTTCCCCTTCAAAATGGCCAAGTGTTGGCGCCCTTCCCGCTTAATTATTCGGGGAGAGGCCCAGGGCCTCTATAAATAGAGCTAGCCTCCACAAGGAGAGGGGGACGGGCAGACAGACATCGAGAAATCTGGTAGAACCCTAGCAGAGAGAAAGTGAGGTGACGGAACTCACCCTGGCAGTTCATCGCACCAGCTCAAGAACACCTCTCGCGAGGCTGTTCTTCCCTTGTACTGTCCATCATCAGCCCCAGAGGCAATCCACCACACCACACACTGGAGTAGGGTATTACACCACAACGGTGGCCCGAACCAGTATAAACCTCGTGTCTCTTGTGTTGTTCATCATTTTCATCTTTGTTCGCACGAGAGGATCAGACGTAGATCGGTAGGGGAGAGATCTCCGCGTGCACCCCAGTGTTCGAACCTCAAGGGTCTGCCGGAACCCGAAATCCGAGATTTGGTGCGCCAGGTAGGGGTGCGCCAGAATCTTACTTCCACTCTTCGCGTGTGATTTTCCATCGTGTCCATGGCTGACGCTCGTCGGGCTCGCGCCGAGCGCCGGGCTGCTCGCGCCACTCGTGTCGCCCAGACGGCGGCCGTCGGCAGCCCCCCTTGTCATTCCCCATCGCCCGCCGCCAACACCGCCACCGGCCCGGCGGGGAATGAGCGGCAGGCCTCGTCTCAGCATCCTTCAGTGTGGTGGGATGGCCGCACCGCCACCCCGTCGCTGACTCCAGCTGGCTCGTCGTCCCACTCCCGTCGCGCACCCATGGATGCGCACGCCTCACTGCTCTTGGCGCAGGAGCTCCTGCACTATCGCCCCGTCGACGACCTCTACGAGGACTGGCTCGCCCGCATCACCGAGCTCGTCAGTGCCGCAGGGGGCTCCCCCTTGCGGTCCCTCTCGCTGCCTCGCCCTCGGTCCCGTGCAGGGGGAGAGGATCAGGAGGCGCCTCCGCCGCCTCCTCCCCAAGAAGGTTCCTTGGCTCCAAGGCGTGCGGCACCAGGGCGGGACCCTCCATGTCCGGCGCCTGTGCAGCAAGAAGGGAGCTGCCAAGAGATCCCACGTCCCCGAGAAGGTGCTCGCGCGCTCCCAGCACCGGCACGCCAAGATCGCGCCCCAGCGCCGCCACGACAAAACCCCACGCTGCTCCCAGTGGCGGCGCGTGGTGACCCGCAAGAACAAGTCCAGCACCAGCAAAGGGTGCCGGTGGCCACGGTGGGCTGCCTCACCTTCACCCCCGAGTTGCACGGCGTCACATGGCAGGCAAGTTCAAGCCTGACCTCCCTCCCCGCTACGATGGCACAGCGGACCCCGCGGAGTTCCTGCAGCTCTACGAGCTGGGCATCGTAGCCGCCAACGGAAACAAGAAGGTCATGGCGAATTGGTTCCCCATGGCGCTCAAGGATGGCGCCCGCACCTGGCTCCTGAACCTGGCTCCCGGCACGATCTCCTCCTGGAGCGAGATGTGCACCCACTTCATCGCCAACTTCCAAGGCACTCGCGTCCGGCCCCCGGCTGTGAGCGACCTGCACCGCATCAAGCAACAGCCGGGAGAAACCCTGCAGAAGTACATCCAGCGCTTCAACTACGCTCGCCTCAAGATCCCCAAGGTGACTGAAGAAGCTATCATCTCAGCCTTCTCCGACGGCGTGCGCGACGTCAAGATGAAGGAAGAGCTAGCAATCCATGAAGACCTGTGCACATCCCTGGAGCTGTTCAACTTGGCGACCAAGTGCGCCAGGGCTGAGGAAGGGTGTCTCTCCCTCCTCGAGCTCCCGACAGCCGACCCGGAAGAAAAGAAGCTCAAGGCCAAAGACGTGAAGCGCAAGGGGGCTGCCGTGCTAGCAGTGAAACCGGACACCAAGCGAGGCAGGGACCAGCCCGAGTCATCCAAGGGCGGACGGTACTGCGTGTACCACGACCTCCACACCCACAACACCAACGAATGTCAAGAGCTCCGAGCCGTGCGAGATGGGCGAATCGGCCGACGCCCAGAGCGCAACGACAGGGGCTATGGCCGAGGAGGAGGAAGAGGCGGCAGACGATGGGAAGACCGTGGCCTTCGCCAGGGATGGCGTGACCACCCTCGCGAGGACCGCTGGTAGGATCAGCCTCGCGAGGGAGGCTGGAGGGGCCAGCCTCGTGAGGACCGCCCCCACGGCAACGCAGGCCTCCCTCCTCTGCCGCCTCCACCAAGGAGGAATGAAGACCAACACCAAGACGATGGGGCTGGGGGCTTCCAAGAGCCGCATGCAATTGCTTGCATCTTGGGTGGCGCCCAGGCCCCAGCCTCACAGCGTATCTTCAAGCAGTTTGGTCGCGAGGTGAATGCAGTCCTTCGCAAGCTTGAGGCCACGCTCCCACTCAGGTGGTCTACGTGCGCAATCACGTTCAGTTCCGTAGACCAGCTCAAGTGTGCAGCAATGGCCGGAGTCCTTCCGATGCTTTGCTCCCCAGTCATCAGCAACGTGCATGTCACCAGGAGCCTCATCGATGGTGGGGCAAGACTCAACGTCCTGTCCGTCGAGACGTTCGACCATCTCCAAGTGCCGTACGACCAACTTCAGCCGACCAAGCCTTTCTCAGGAGTCACCTATGGTTCCACTGTTCCAATTGGGCAGGTTTGCCTTCCAGTCACCTTCGGGCAACGCAACAACTACCACACCGAGCTCATCGACTTCAACGTCGCTCACATCCGCCTGCCGTACAACGCCATCCTCGGGTACCCAGCCCTAGCCAATTTTATGGCAGTGACTCACCATGGTTACAATGTCCTCAAGATGCCAGGAAGCGGTGGAGTCATCACCGTACCCTGTGAAGAAAGGGACGCAGTGTGCTCGCTTGAGCGTGCGTGCCAAGCCGCAGCAATCGAAGACCCAGATCACGGGAGCAGGAGGCCTCCCGAGGCGACCCTCAAGAAGAAGAAGGCCTCACCTGGCCCGAGCCACAAGGAGGCAGGCACCTCCGGAGGTATCGCGACAGGATTCGTGCCCAATCAGGGAGCGCCACCCTCTCATGCATAGGGAGGCGCGCCCGGCGCCCTCCTCAGGCAGGGCTCGGGGGCTCTCTCTTGGAGAGCCGCCGACCTTGCCAAGGTCGCGGGGGAGGCGCTCGGGCACCACTAGGAGGGGTGCTTTCAAGCATGCTTCCCTCAGGAAGGTACAAGCCAAAGGAGATCAAACCCTCAGGAGTTCATCGCAAGGAACACCCATGAGCTACAAGAGTCCAGAGTCATGCGCGGCAGCCGCTGCCTACCTGCCAAGGCCCCACATCCAGGCGAGGATGGAGGACTGCGCGTCTGCGTCGACGTACCAGGGCTCAATCAAGCTGCGTCCCAGGAGCGCCTATGGCCTTCGGCCGTAGGGCGCTGCGAGGGACCACCTCACAGCTACGTTCGCATGCCCTTCCGCCTGCCGAGCGCGGTCGCCGCACATCAGCGCCTGTTGAGGAGCATTCTGGAGGCTCAGGAGGTCAGGCATCGCGTGGTCCTGGCGGAGGTGGCGATGGTCCCCGAAGACCTGCACGTGCCACCGGAGCCTCCCGAGGCCCCTGGGCCTGGGGGCTCATGAGGGCCGACGTCTTCACCACGCATCGCTCACTTCCTAAGCATCACTTCATCTTCAATAGCACCAGGTGACATCTTTTAGGGTTCTACTTTCAGCTGGGAGTGCCCACAGGGCTGCACCATTCCCAGGCCGCGTGGGTCCGTCCCTGCGGCATGTATCCATTTTGGTTATGCTCTTCATTTACCTTGTTGGGGGCGCCCCTTGGGCTGCATCATCCTCACACCACACGGGCCCGACCCAGCGGCGGTTGCTTTTACCTGTGCTTGCTTGAAATTGGATTTCCTATGTGCTTAACATACCTGACCTAATCACCTGCTCGATCGACGCCTATCTAAAGAGCCGCTCGTTCTGGCACGGCGCGTGCACACGGGTCTGTCCCTGCAGCGTTGATAAACCTGAGTGGTCGAGCTCTGGCCGCGGCAGCCCCGCACGGCGCCACCTCACCAGGCCCTTAGTGCCCTGACCGCTCCCTCGGAGTGACCATAGGTTGGCCGGCGACCGTAATGACATGCCTTGTTTCTCCTCATGATTGGTGTGTAGGACCTACTCCAGGAGCAACGTTGGGGGCATCGTGAGCTCTCTCTCCCACTCTTCGGCACGAACCGCTTGCACGTCAAAGGGGGGGTACCTGAGCATCGTGACTCATGGCCTCCTACTCGCTCTCCAGCCCTCACCCCCTGGCCTTGACCCACGACATCGCGACCTGTCATACTAGCGGCGACTGAGCTTGCTTGAGGGCCGGGACCCGAGGACGTAGAGCGTTAAGGAAAGTACGGGGGAGTGGGAAGAAGCTCACGAGGGCCTCACCCGGCAGCACCTCGGCCACCGCCTCTCGGGCCGGGCGCCTCTCCGAGGAACTACGTCAGGCGCACAAGATAAGTCGCGCCCTCGCAAGAGCTAGACCAACGCAGCGTTAAATCCTTGCCCAGTGCAACTCTGTCACGGCGACGCTACCTTCCTTTCTCGCCCAGCAAGGATTGCTTGAGCGCTAAAGGGGACCTCCCGAGCATCGCGACTCGGGGGCTCTTACCGGACCTCGGGCCGCTCACCTCCTGGCCTTGACCACGGCATCACGACCTGGCATACCAGCGATGGCTGAAGCTTGCCTGGGGCTAGGACCTGTCAGCGTAGAGTGCCATGTCCTCGTGAGGATAGAAAGGGGGAGCTTAGCCGGAACAGAACAGACACCTCACGCCAATTCATATTAAGGATATAGTATTTACAAAAGGCATGGCAGACGCCTTACATACCCCCGCTGGGTGTTGCTTTAATTCCTTGCAGGGAACGAAAGGTGCTAACCCTAAGGGACGCTACTTGCTAGCACCTCCCCAAAGCGACGCCATCATCAATAGTGGGCTTCCTAGTGACAACGCCAACCCCATCAAGATCAGTAGCGTCAGCGGCTGGACGCAGCTGCCCCACTCCGAGCGCGGCGCGAGCTCGGAGGCTCGTAGCTGTCGTCGCTCATCTCCGGGGTCGCGAGGAGTTCGGGGGAGCCGCGGAAGCCCTCAGTCCCTCCGCTGCTGCCTGAGGAGCTGCAGGAGGACCAACGGGCGGGGCTGGTCCTCGCCAGTTTGTCACCACTGCCGCTTCCCTTAGGGCAGCATTCTAGTCGGCGTCCTTCTGCATCAAAGACCTTGAAGAACATCAAGGAGGCGCCGTCGTATTCAAGATGGATCACCAAGGTGCCGTCCGCGCGACAGACCCGGGCAATCTCAACCCAGCCTCGGGTCATGAAGACCTTGCCCGGAGCGACGACCGCGACCTCTGCTCCGGTTGCAGGGGTGCCATAGTCGGCGTGCTGCAGCCAGAGCTCCAGGGCCCCTCTCGGCGGCATCTCGAAGGCGAAGGAGGGAGGAAGGCGGATCCATGAAGTCAGAGGCATGGCGGCGTGAAGCACAAGCTTGCAAGAGGAGCGCTCTGCGTGGACTCCAGGGGGGACGACGCGCACCATCGTGACTTGACGGCGTCGACGGCGACGCTGTCGGTGTTGCTCGGCGCCCTCCCCCTGGGGCCTACGACAGGGGCGTACAAGGGCAGCGGAAACCCAGGCGGCGGCTGCTCGTACCACGGCCTCGACACCACCTGCCAGGCGCCTTCATCCCGGCGAAAGAGGATTGGCCGCTTCTTCGGCGGGAGGGGGTCAGGACCCTCTCTGGGGGCCTTTCCCTTCTCCTCAGCTGAGAACTGGCGGATCGGTGCCATTGGTGCAAGAGGAAGCAAGGATGAGCAAGAAGAAGAGGAGGAGTAGCAGAAAGGGGTGAACTGAGGAAGCTCACGCAGCCCCGTACTTATAGCCGGGAAAGGCCAACTGCCGAGCACCACGATCGCAGGTAATCATGACCGGTTTCTCTGCATGCGGGGACTTGTCAAGTCGTGCGGTCGCCAAGGCATTGTGCGAAGCGCATACGCCCACGTCCAGTCAACCGCCACGTGGCACCGGAGGCCGCAGGCTATTGGGGCCCGCGGCGTTTCACGCTTACCCATTCGCTTCCCCGCCAGGCCACGCCCAGGCGCGCCTTGGGCCTGGGGGCTACTGTCGGTGTTCTGGGAATGGGGGTCCCCAGACTTGCCTGCCTGCGGCCTGCGGCGTGGCTCAAGTGGGGGCCCAGCGCGGCCCATCTTCATCAGCTCAAGCTCAAGACCCTCGCGAGGGGCCAAGCCTCGCGGGGCGGATGACAGGAAGCTTCCTCAAGAGCGGCCTCATCAGGCAGGCTCGCGAGGAGGCGGAGAGATCAATGCAAGGGTACCTTGCGAGGATCCCATGATGCAAGCCATGACAATCAAGGCCAGGCGGGCGCCGGCCTGCGCAGGGTCCTTGTTTCCCCTTTGGTGCAAAGTGGGCAAGCATAGGCCAAGGTATCAGGCAAAGGTTACCATACCTGTGCAACGAGACCAAGACTAGCCGGACGGCAGGACGGAGGTCACCGTGGAGCCCAAGACGGCGTCATCACCAGTGCTTTTGGCAACCGAAGACCACCTTTGGTCAGGGTAACTCATACTAGATGTTCCCCTTCAAAATGGCCAAGTGTTGGTGCCCTTCCCGCTCAATTATTCGGGGAGAGGCCCAGGGCCTCTATAAATAGAGCTATCCTCCACAAGGAGAGGGGGACGGGCAGACAGACATCGAGAAATCTGGTAGAACCCTAGCAGAGAGAAAGAGATGCGACAGAACTCACCCTAGCAGTTCATCACACCAGCTCAAGAACACCTCTCGCGAGGCTGTTCTTCCCTTGTACTGTCCATCATGAGCCCCACAGGCAATCCACCACACCACACACTGGAGTAGGGTATTACACCACAACGGTGGCCCGAACCAGTATAAACCCCGTGTCTCTTGTGTTATTCATCATTTTCATCTTAGTTCGCACGAGAGGATCGGACGTAGATCGGTAGGGGAGAGATCTCTGCGCGCACCCCAGTGTTCAAACCTCAAGGGTCTGCCGGAACCCGAAATTCGACAGCGGTTTATGTCTATGGGCCCTAATCCGCCGTTGTGCCCTGGGCCTTTATGTCAAATCTGCTCCATAAAGCGTCATATCCCTTTGTCTTCATGGGCTTCCATATGAATAACTTGTTATGGGTATAACCCGGCCCCTCCTGGCCGGTTTATACTCAGTAGTAATATCCCCAACATTAGGCCCCAGATTGATTTGAACCTGTTCATGTCAATCTTCAACACTTTAAGAAAAATTCCTCCTTCAATACCTTCGCGTAAATCTTGTAATCCGCCATGGCGTCATCTTCCAGGATTATAGTAAACCACCATGGCGTCACCTGTTATGAAAAATTGTATATACCACACCTTCATTAATGAGCCTCTGACAATTGAGGCGACAGCTCTGTCACATATCCAATTTTTGGGCTCCTCGATTTTCGTGCCTGTCACTTATCCATTTGCCTTATAAATAAGGTCGAGGGTCATTTTCATCTTTCCCCCTCGTGCCTCTTTGCATTGTCCCCTTCCTTGCGTCGACCTAGCGCTCGAGCTCTGCCGCCACCGCCGTCCTTCGGTTCTACCCCAACAACAGCCGCTGCATCATCCTGATCGAACCAGTGAACCACGTCGCCTCTCCGCTGCTCTTGTGACATTGGTAAGTCCTCTTTCCTTCCACCCTTGATCTGTCATTAGGGTTTCAGTGTTCATTGGAATTCGTCGGTGTTCGTGCTCGTTCATCTCTGCCTGATAGTTCTTGATCGAAACTTTGATGCTTATTCCGCATAGAAATCGCCAGTATCATTCCTTTCTACTAATGCATCTTATTTAAGTAGAAAATCCCATCTGAATCCTTCGACTATTCAAGTACCAGAATATTGAACCCTGAATAATTTTTTATTTTCTGACACATGATAGATCTAGATTTGTAATACCAATTTGTGGAAATTGTTTCTCCATCACTTAGTTATTTCAGATCTGTACCTACCTTACCAGCATAGGCGGTTTAGTTTTTAGAAAATGATAATCCGACAGGTACCATTAGTCCCCTCTTAAACCACCGATTTTTTATCGTTGTAACCCTTCGAATGTCAGACTCCGGTTTAACATGTGTATATGCCTCAACTTCTTTTCCTTTGATCTTGCGACGCTTTATACTTGTCAATCATAAATCATATACCGGCATTTAATCTTTCCCTTCAGCTTTTCCTTGAGATGGCCAAGCAATTTTACTCCTGTAATTGGGTTCCGTCTTGGGTTACCAAGGAATAATTGAACGGTTTAGTCAACATGGGCGCTTTAGCAAAAAGGGAGGCCATCCACTGGAGGGTCCCTGGCCCTGAAAATCCTCCTGAGCCTAAGGACGGAGAAGTGATTATGTTTGTTGACCATCTGGGCCGAGGGTTTAGCCCTCCCGGATCAAAAAAATTCCGAGATGTGCTTGCTAGCTTCCAACTCCATCCTCAAGACATTGGACCAAACTCTGTGTCCAATATTTGCAATTTCCAAGTATTTTGTGAGGCTTATCTTCAATAAGAGCCCATGGTTGAACTGTTTAGGGATTTCTTCTACTTGAACCGCCGTACAGAATTTACAGACGGACCCAATACTGAACTTGGTGGGATGGCAATTCAGAAAAGGAAAGACGTCAGCTTCCCTCACACCAAGCATCACAGTCACCCAAGGACTAGAATCAGACTTGGTTTTACTGCCGAGATACATCTCCAACTGATGAAAATCCTCTGCCGGGTTATCGTCTCATCGTCTTAGTAACACACATCCATTTCCCCAATGTCTTAGCGCCAAGGAAAGATCCAAGTATGCACCCCAGCTTTCAAAGCTTCGGGCCTTCGTTGCAAACGGTTTCACAGGCATCGATTTTGTTCGTTGCTGGATCGTCTGGAGCATTCTGCCTTTAAGCAGACGCCCTGGTTTAATGTGTGAGTACACATGGGGCTTGAAAGATCCTCAACGACATATTACATTTAGCTAACTGAAAATGAAATTACTGAAGCTGTTAAGAATATATTGGATGAATCGGTGGTTGTCTGCAGCAAAACAGGGCTGAATCCCTTCTGTGCCTCCAATAAACCGCCAACTGTAAGAATCATATAACTCATGCTTTAATCCGATCCTTTTAAATATTCCCTCAAAATTTTGTCAATTTTTGACAGGGTGATGATCCGTTCTGGAAGAAGAAACCACATGATAAACCGGCCAAGACGCCTTGCCCAAAGACCAAGGTTACTAAAAAACCTGCCAAGAAGAAAAACGCTAAACCCTCTGAACTGAACATTGATGATGACCTGGATAATCCAGACTCAGAGGTAGAACTTGACTCTCTTGGTTCGTTTTTAGTACACCTCATTGACAATGACTATTATCAGGATGACGCTTGTCGGTGTCAAAACCGGTGGATCTCGGGTAGGGGGTCCCGAACTGTGCGTCTAGGCCGGATGGTAACAGGAGGCAGGGGACACGATGTTTTACCCAGGTTTGGGTCCTCTTTATGGAGGTAAAACCCTACGTCCTGCTTGATTAATATTGATGATATGGGTAGTACAAGAGTAGATGTACCACGAGATCAGAGAGGCTAAACCCTAGAAGCTAGCCTATGGTATGATTGTTGTTGCTACGGACTAAAACCCTCCGGTTTATATAGACACCGGAGAGGGCTAGGGTTACATAGAGTCGGTTACAATGGTAGGAGATCTACATATCCGTATCGCTAATGCTTGCCTTCCACGCCAAGGAAAGTCCCTTCCGAACACGGGACGAAGTCTTCAATCTTGTATCTTCATAGTCCAGGAGTCCGGCCGAAGGTATAGTCCGGCCATCCGGACACCCCCTAATCCAGGACTCCCTCAGTAGCCCCTGAAGCAGGCTTCAATGACGACGAGTCCGGCGCGCAGATTGTCTTTGGTATTGCAAGGCGGGTTCTCCTCCAAATTCCGTGTACCTGTTGAATAGTGTCCGATTTCTTGTAAATGTAGTGCTCCTTGGCTTCTACGCCCAATAATGGCCGTTTTCCACGTGTCAAACGAATATGAAAAGTCAGGGTGTTTTTTTATATTTACACCCCTAGCCGTGTGAATGAGCCGTCTATTTAAGGGGACGAGTATTTAGATCCAAACCACACCTTCTCCCCTCCGCGAGTATTCATCAGAGCGTATCTGACAGAGGTCCATTCCATCATGGCCGGCTGCCGCAGCTCCTCCTCTCGCCCTTCCATCCCTCAGCCTGGAGATTGGAAGAGGTGCTCCATCCCGCACAACAAGCTAGTGACGCTCTAGGCCAAGGGATTTCTCCCCCCAGCCTATATGGTCCCGGTTCGAGCCGGACTTGCCACCTATAATGGCGGAGAGCAAGCGGAGAGCGCCCCCAATCCCTCCAAAGGATAGCGGGTATGCCTTGTCCCTTACTTAATAAGCGGGCTCAGATTTCCAATTCATCCATTTCTCCGGGGGCTCCTGGAGTTCTATGGCCTCCAGCTGCACAACCTCACACCTGCGTCCATATTGCATATCGCGGGCTTCGTAGCCCTTTGCGAGCCATTTTTGGGCTGCGAGGCTCATTTGGCGCTGTGGAAAAGGCTATTCTGCCTCGTGCCCCATTCTAAGAAGGGGTCAATATATCAAGTGGGCGGAGCCGAAGTGTGGCGCATCGCCGGGACCGGATATCTATCCGGAACCCCAAAGAAGGCGTCCGAGGACTGGCCTTCGGAATGGTTTTATATAGAGGACGTCCCGCTGCCGGATCCTGTCCGGATCGGCCTCCCTGAGTTCGAAAGTGCTCCCCTAAAGAAGCGCCTAAGCTGGCATCCACGGAGCCCTCAGAGGGAAAGTGACAGGGACGTTCTTTACCTGATGGGCCAGATAAGATTGTTAGCTCATTCCGGACTGACCATGATCGGGGTCATGGCCGCATGCATCATGCAAGGGGTGCAGCCGCTTTAGTATAGAGGCCGCCCCATGTGGGACTTCAACGGGGAGGACGACGCCACCCGCCACGGCCGTAAGGGGCCGGATTCGGCTGCCGCTCTAATAAAGACCTTGTCCGCTTTGTACAAGGGAGAAGAGGAGGAATTTCTCCGCGTCAACCCATAGGGTGGATTTTCTATGTACAATCCCCCAAGTTGGGTAAGTGGACACTTTTACTTGCCCATCCGTTTTATATTCCCATTGTTAAATATTCAGTCTAATGATTTCAACGTAGGAACTGCGCCAGGCTGTTAAAGAAATAAACAGCCCTCCTCCACAACCCGAGGACCTGGGATGGTCCCTCGACCCAGCCTCTCAAGAGGATCTGGACTTATCTATGGAGCTGATTGATGGGGTGTTTCATCAATTGAGCAAGGACAACGCCTTGGTGGCCATTACGGCCAATTACCCAGGGCTACTCCCAGCCTCACAGGTAACTGAGACCGAAGTCCCAGCACTTTGAAAAGGGATCTATCCTCGTGTGTTTTCGATTGCCGTATGACAACCGTGTTTTGCAGGGGAGGTCCCTGAGATGGGAGGCCGAGCCTGCGGCGACTAGCCAACGAGGGGCGGCAAGGCCCCGCGGGCTGAAAAGAAGTGCGGTCCGGACTGAGACGCCGGCGCAAAGGTATAGCACGCCATCTTATTCCCTGGTGTTATTCCTTCGAGGCATATTAACGCTCGTGCTCTCTTCAGGACGAAGAGACCTCGCCGGACTATATCCGGATAGGCTACCAATCGCGCCTCCACCAGCCAGGCTCCAAAGCCTGGTCCGGAGGCGGAGGCGAATAAGAGGCGCGTGCCGGACGCTCCTCCGACAGAGGAAGCGGACATGCTGTCTGCCACCAATTCCGAGGTGGAGAGTGCCATGAACCACAGGCGACACCTGACAGTTCTTCGCGACGCTTGTTTCTCCCAAGAGGCATTGGATGCCTTCAATTCAGGAGATGCGTACATCCATGCCGCTCAAAATGGTCTAGCCAGAGCCACGGAGCAATATGTAAAAGACATATGGGTAAGAAATTTTTGGTAATTATATATTTATATACCAGTAGCCCTTGAGACTTGAAACAGTTAGAATAACTGATTTAAGGATCATCTGTTATGCAGGTTCTTATAGAAAAGAATACCCTGCTGTCCCAGGAGCTGGAAGAGTGCGGAGCCCAACTTGAGGCCGCACTAGCCGCGGCAGGGGAGCCCAAGGAGACCCCCTCTGGTAATATACGCTTCGAAAGATAAGTATTTTGTGAAGTGCGGCGTGGGTGCAAATCTAACAAATAAAATTGCAGATGGCACCAGATTAAATCCGGAAGAGCAACAACTCCGACGCCAGCTGAAGGCTGGTGAGAGCATGCTGACAAAGGTGAGGCGGGAGAAGAACGATCTCCAAGATGCCAACACCAAGCTGGGCGTTGAACTGAATGATGTTCGTGCCCAGCTGTTGGACTCCGTGAAGGAGAATCAGCGGCTTCGACGCGGCATATATAGTAAATGCTTAAACAAACTTTGAAAAAAGAGTTTGGCGAGGAAGTCGACTAACAGAGGAATGTCTGTAGGTATGCTAACATGTCGTCCTGCAGAGGAAATGCCCGGTTCTACGGGTGACCTTCTTCCCGAGCTCTCACAACTGCACGAGCGAGTTCGGCAGGTGATGCAAAGCGTCGCCCAGGCCTTGTGGCCATTCGTCTCCATGCCCGAAGGCCTTGGAGAGCTTGTAGAGAAGCTGAAGGGAGCGCGGCGGCGCTTCCGATTGTGGAAGATGTCGGCCTGCCGTTAAGGCGCCAGGGAGGCCTGGGCCATGGTGAAGACGCGGTACACGAAGGCTGACCCAAACCACATGGCCAAGGTCGGACCCGTGGGGCCCGATGGGAAGGAGATCCCTATGAGCTTAGTATACGGCCAAGTAGAATTAGCCGCAAAGTATTCCCAATAGGACTGTAAACTAGACAGCCTGTTAGATGGTATTGAAGAGGAATACAATCAGTCAGATTGACTATGTAATTATAATTGACATGTGTAATGCCTTCTAGCCGGATTGTAGATCGTTTGTCATGGCCGACCTTTTCGCTTCAACCTCGGGACCTGACGGTCCGGAGTGTGTCCGAATACCCTCGCGGTTATATAAGAACTGGGGTATGCATGGAGACCAGGCGTAGGGGTCATTAGTGCTTGAACAGACAAGTGCCCAACTAGTTATGTTATATTACATGGTTAGTAAGAAACATCTTCCAGGGAGAATAGTTCCGTTAGGGGTTCCTTTCCCTGGGAGGCATGCCCTAAAGTGCATGTCCATTCTGCGAAAAGAGGCGCAGGAAAAACATCTGGGGGCGTATAGATAAAATAAAAAAGATCATCTTTAGTTCACCGACCGAATATTCCCTTAAGAACGCTAGCTTTCGGCTTCACCCAGTCTGAGGTACACATCCGGCTGACCCGGCAGTAACAATCACAGAGGTGCTCCCTTTACCACCTAGCCGAACAATCAGGAACGTAGGGGCAAGCACAGGAGCCAGGCAACCCAGCTTGGCCAAAACTTAAGTCATATCGATGCATATAATGGTGAATAAAAGGTACATGCAGAAGTGTGACACATGTGTTGGGCATGAAGCCCGTATAAATAAGCTTCTATTTAAAGAAGCCCCCAGGTTTAATGAGCGCGGATAGCGCGTCACTTTATGAGCCTTTGGAGGCTATAAGAGAAAGAGAGGAGAAGGAGAGAAATGTAAGACAAAAAGTATATATAAAAAATGGACAAAGGAAGGAGACGAACACAGAGTCCGGCGCTAGGCATAGAATCTTCGGAGACGGGCTGCGTTCCATGGGTTTGGCTCGAGTCGGTTATCCGATGCATCTCGCGGGCGGTACGCTCCACCAGTCAGGACTTGGTCAATTATGAAGGGACCTTCCCACTTGGGCTTGAGTTTGTCCTTTTTCTTGTCCGGCAGGCGTAGAACTAATTCGCCAACGTTATAATTTTTGGCCCGTACTTCTCTGCTTTGGTATCTTCGAGCCTGCTGTTGATAGAATGCGGAACGGGCTTTTGCCACGTCTCGCTCTTCCTCCAAGGCGTCCAAACTGCCCTGCCGATCGAGATCGGCTTCTCTTTCTTCGTACATGCGCACTCGAGGTGATTAATGAATTATGTCGCAGGGCAAAACTGCCTCTATGCCATACACCATGAAGAATGTTGTGTATCCGGTGGTGTGATTCGGCGTGGTCCGCAGCCCCCAGAGTACGGAGTCGAGCTCCTCTACCCAGTGTGTATTAGATTCCTTAAGGGACCGCACTAATCTGGGTTTGATGCCGCTCATGATAAGACCATTTGCACGTTCGACCTGGACGTTGGTTTGTGGGTGATAGACGGAAGCATAATCGAGCTTGATGCCCATGTTTTACCTCATCGGCCATAAAGTTCGTGCCGTTATTAGTGATGATGCTGTGGGGGACGCCGTAATGGTGTACAACCCCGGATATAAAGTCTATCACCGGTCCGGATTCGGCCGTCTTAACAGGATTGGCTTCTATCCATTTGGTGAACTTATCCACCATGACCAGTAAGTATTTTTTCTTGTGGGTTCCGCCTTTAAGGGGTCCAACCATGTCAAGCCCCTAGACCGCGAAGGGCCAAGTGATGGGGATAGTTTGGAGGGCGGTGGGTGCCATATGGCTTTGGTTTGCAAAAAGCTGGCAACCGACGCATTGTTGGACTAAGTCCTGGGCGTCTGCCCGGGCCGTCGGCCAATAAAAGCCTTTACGGAAGGCCTTGCTTACAAGGGACCGAGCTGCAGCGTGATGTTCGCCGAGTCCGGCATGAATTTCAGCCAGGAGGTTCCGCCCTTCCTCTTCGGAGATGCACCTTTGAAGAACTCCAGTAGTGCTTTTCTTATAAAGCTCTCCCTCATGGACTTTATAGGCTTTAGATCGCCGCACTATGCAGCGTGCCTCATTTTGGTCCTCAGGGAGTTCCTGCCTGGTAAGGTAGGCGAGGAATGGTTCTGTCCACGGGGCGATGACGGCCATTATTACGTGGGCTGAAGGTGTTATTTCATTGGCAGAGCCTCCAATTATGTCAGAATGTTCGGTGTCGGGCAGTGCGGTTGGGTCTGGGCTGTTATTGTCAGGTTCCCCTTCCCATACTACGGACGGCTTGAACAGCCTTTCCAAGAAGATGTTGGGGGGACTACATCGCGTTTTGCGCCGATGCGTGCCAGGACATCTGCCGCCTAATTATTTTCCCGGGCTATATGGTGAAATTCAAGCCCTTCGAACCGAGCTGACATTTTTAGGACGGCGTTGCGATAAGCTGCCATTGTTTGGATCCTTGGCATCAAAGTCTCCATTTATTTGGGATATTGCGAGGTTCGAGTCCCCGCGCACCTCTAGGTGTTGAATGCCCATGGATACTGCCATCCGGAGACCATGTAAAAGGGCCTCATATTCGGCTGCGTTGTTGGAGTCTGTGTACATTATCTGGAGTACATATTGAACTATGTCTCCTGTGGGGGACGTCAAAACGACGCCAGCCCCTAGACCGGCCAACATTTTGGAGCCGTCGAAGTACATGACCCAGTTTGAATATGTGCCATACTCTTTAGGGAGTTCGGCCTCCGTCTATTCTGCGACGAAGTCGGCCAAAACTTGCGACTTGATAGCTCGCCGTGGCTTGTAAGTTATGTCAAACAGGAGGAGCTCAATGGCCCATTTTGCAATCCGGCCCGTTGCGTCGCGGTTGTTTATAATATCGTGAAGTGGCACTTCCGAGGCTACTGTTATTAAACACTCTTGAAAGTAGTGTCGCAGCTTCCGGGATGCCCTAAATACCGCGTACGCAATCTTTTGATAATGCGGGTACCGTGACTTGCACGGAGTAAGGACAGTGGACACATAATAGACCGACTTTTGAAGGGGGAATTTGTGTCCGTCCGTTTCTCGTTCGACGACGAGCACTGCGCTTACGACCTGATGGGTTGCTGCAATGTATAATAGCATTGGTTCGCCAATGTTTGGCGCGGCCAGGACTGGGTTTGTTGCCAAGATGGCTTTTATTTCGTCGAGTCCGGCCGTGGCTACATTCGTCCACTCGAAGTGTTCGGTGCGCCGAAGGAGGCGGTAAAGGGGTAGGGCCTTTTCTCCTAAGCGGGAGATAAAGCGGCTTAGAGCCGCCACGCATCCGGTTAATTTTTGTATTTGTTTGAGGTCCTTCGGGATATCCAATTGTGACAGAGCTCGGATCTTAGCTGGGTTTGCTTCAATTCCTCTACCGGATACAATGAAGCCCAAGAGCTTTCCGGCTAGAACGCCGAAAACACATTTTTCCGGGTTGAGCTTGATGTCGTATGTTTGGAGGTTATCGAATGTTAGCCTCAAGTCATCTACTAGAGATTCAACATGTCTTGTTTTAATGACCACATCATCTACGTATGCTTCCACTGTTTTGCCGATCTGGTTTGCCAGACATGTATGAATCATGCGCTGATATGTTGCGCCGGCGTTTTTGAGCCCGAAGGGCATTGTGTTGAAGCAGAATGGGCCGTATGGTGTGATGAATGCCGTTGCGGCTTGGTCTGACTCTGCCATCTTTATTTGATGGTAGCCAGAGTATGTGTCGAGGAAACACAACGAATCGTGTCCTGCGGTAGCGTCGATAATTTGATCGATGCGGGGGAGAGGGAAGGGATCCTTTGGGCAAGCCTTGTTAAGGCAGCCAAGCCGATGACGTAGAGGTAATTATTCTTTCCTCCGGTTTAGATCCTCTGCCAACACAGAAAATCCGTCAAGCAAACCGGAAAGTAAGATTTTCTCACTTGGTCTCTATGCCTTTTGGGCATCAAAGCGCCTTGTAATAGGCTAGTTTAAACACTTGGTCTCTATGCCATCGTGCATATTCAATTTTTCCTGATACTGTGAATCTGCCATGATTTATGTTATGTCTGCTTATGATCCTTAGTAGCTTTATTGAATCTGTTTCTACATATGACAAGTATAAAGTGCCCTCGCGGTTTATCGCCAGCCCGGTCATCCTGTGCTGCATCACACTTACTGACTGGCTCTGCCTCCACCCACTTGGTGAATTTATCAACCGCCACCATAAGGTGGGTCTTCTTGTCCTTGGACCTCTTAATGGGCCCAGCCATATCCAGCCCCCAAGTTGTGAACGCCCAAGCGATTGGAATCATCCTCAACTCTTGAGCCGGAACATGGGCTCGACGTGAAAATTTCTGACAACCATCGCACCTTTTCACCAAGTCCTCAGCGTCAGCATGAGCCGTCCACCAATAGAAGCCATGACGAAAAGCTTTGGCTACCAAGGATTTTGAACCGGCGTGGTGACCACAATCTCTTTCGTGGATCTCACGCAAAATCTCACATCCTTATTCAGGAGATACGCAACGCTGAAACGCCCCTGTTACACTTCAATGATCCAATTCCCCATTGACAATAGTCATTGACTTGGACCGCCGGATTATCCGCCTGGCCAAGGTTTCATCCTCCGGTAACTCGCCCCGGTTCATATACGCCAAATATGGGACTGTCCAATCTGGGATAACATGAAGAGCCACCACCAATTGAGCTTCCGGGTCAGGAATAGTCAAATCCTCCTCTGTAGGTAGCTTGACCGACGGGTTATGCAAAACAAACAAAAAAACATTAGGTGGTACCGGTTTACGTTTAGAGCCCAAATGACTTAAAGCGTCCGCTGCTTCATTCTTTCGCCGGTCTACATGGTCGACCTGATAACCCTTGACATGACCAGCCACCGTGTCCACCTCTCGTCGATACGCCGCCATGAGTGGATCCTTCGAATCCCAAGTGCCAGACACTTCTTCAGCTACCATGTCCGAGTCACCAAAGCACTTAACCCGGCTTAAATTCATCTCCTTGGCCATTCAAAGACCATGGAGCAAGGCCTCATATTCAGCTGCATTGTTAGTGCAAGGGAACATTAAATGGAGAACATAACAAAACTTATCACCTCGTGGGGAAGTTAATACGACTCCAGCCCCCGAGCCCTCCAATTGTCTGGACCCATCAAAATGAATAGTCCAATAAGCGTTATCTGGCTTTTCCTCCGGTGCCTGCAAATCTATCCAGTCATTGATGAAATCCACAAGTGCTTGGGACTTGATCGCCGTGCGAGGCATATATTTTAACTCGTGAGGTCCAAGCTCAATGGCCCATTTGGCAACCTGGCCAGTTGCTTCCCTGTTTTGGATGATATCCCCCAAGGGGGCAGAACTGACCATAGCGATAGGATGACCCTGAAAATACTGCTTAAGCTTCCGGCTTGCCATGAAAACTCCATACACCAGTTTCTACCAATGTGGGTACCTTTGTTTGGATTCAATAAGCACCTCACTGATATAATAAACCGGCCGTTGAACCGGATACTCCTTCCCAGCCTCCTTGTGCTTCACCACAATGGCCACACTAATAGCCCGGGCATTAGCAGCCACATATAGCAAAAGTGGTTCTTTATCGACCGGAGTCGCAAGGACAGGTGGCTCGGCTAACTGTTTGTTCAAGTCCTCAAATGACGCATTAGCAGCATCACTCCAAACAAAATTGTCTATCTTCTTCATCATCTGATACAGAGGGATTGCTTTTTCTCCCAAACGGCTGATAAACCGGCTCAATGCTGCAACACGACCCGCCAGATGCTGAACATCGTTAATACACGCCGGTTTAGCCAGAGACGTAATAGCTTTGATCTTTTTCGGATTAGCTTCAATGCCCCTGTTAGACACCAGAAAACCCAAGAGCTTGCCTGCCGGAACACCAAAAACACACTTGGCCGGATTAAGCATCATCTTATAAACCCGGAGATTATCAAAGGTTTCCTTTAAGTCATCTATTAACGTCTCCTCTTTTCTGGACTTCGCCACAATATCATCTACATAAGCATGAACATTGCGCCCGATCTGATTATGAAGACAATTCTGCACACAGCGCTGATAAGTCGACTGAGCACTCTTGTGCCCAAAAGGCATAGATACATAGCAGAAGGCTCCAAAGGGAGTTATAAAAGTTGTCTTCTCCTGGTCTTTGACTGCCATTTTGATCTGATGATAACCAGAATAAGCGTCCAGAAAACACAAACGGTCACAACCCGCTGTAGCATCAATGATTTGATCAATACAAGGGAGAGCAAAGGGATCAGCTCGACAAGCCTTGTTCAAATTTGTGTAGTCTACACACATATGCCAAGTGCCATTCTTCTTAAGTACCAGCACCGGATTAGCTAGCCACTCAGGGTGAAAAACCTCCACAATAAACCCTGCTGCCAAGAGTCGGGCTACCTCCTCACCAATAGCCTTGCGCCTTTCTTCATTGAAGCGGCGGAGAAACTGCCTGACCGGTTTAAACTTAGGATCTATATTAAGAGTGTGCTCAGCGAGTTCGCTCAGTACACCTGGCCGAGGCGGAGGCGGGTTGCCCCGCCACTCCACGACCCGGGGTGGCCTTCTGCGTCTCGCTCAATGGAGATTCGAGTTCGGCTTCGGCTGGCAGCCGGCTCTTTCTCGCGCCGCATGCGGGTTTTACCCATAGTCGGCATCCGGGACATCGCGCCGTGATCTCGGTGCGGGGAGGGCTTTCTGCGCGGGCTCGGCTTCGTGCCGCTGCGCGGCTGCATCAATTAGCTGCTGGATGCGTTGGGTCATGTGGGGGAGTTCTTCAGCCCCCAGTCCGTCTAGCTCATCTACGGCCGCCTGGGCGGCGCGCAGGTTCTCGAGTGGAGTGGCGTAGACTGGGCGGTCGACTCCTAACATGTCGGCGACAACAGCGCCGCGCTGTCTGACAGTGTCGGCCCGGCTGGGCCCGCCTGGGGGCGGCGTGCCAAAGGCGGCGCGGTCGGCTTCGCGTCGGTGGGCCTCAGCGAGGCGTCTCATGGAAACCAACTTCCGGCCCTCCGCGAGGAGGGCGAGGCGGCGAGCCTCCAGTGCTTCAGCGTCGGCATCGGCCGGGAGGGGGATGGACAAGTTGTGGATCGCCGTGTGCGGGGCGTCGCGGGCGCTCTCGTCAGAAGCGCCGCCGTGGCCGATGACCATCACCTCGGTGGTGACAGCGTCGCCGCCATCGGCCCGGGGAAGCGGGTCATTGTAGATCATGACGTCGGTGGGGAAAGTGTCGAGTGAGGCCGTGTCGGAGTCGACAGGCATCGGGTCGGTGGAGCCAACCGACTCCAAGTCCACAGCAGGCTCGTCGGAGACGTGGAGCTGGCTGAGGAGGCTGACGAGGTGGTCGGTGCCCGCGTCGGAGGCGAGCTCGTCGGAGATGAGGGTCTTGTCAAGGAGATCTGCGAGGCCGCTCGCTGCGCAGACGTTGGTGACGCCTTGCAGTGCGTCGTGGCAAGCGCCGTCGGGCGTGCCGGGCTGGCTACGCTCGCGGGGGAGGAAGAGGGTTCCCGTCCAGAACAGGTCTCCGGACAACGGTGCACCTGGCCCCACGGTGGGCGCCAAATGTCGGGTGGTAGGTGTGACATATGCCAATGGGTGGCTTATCATTGTGGGAGCCAATAAGACGTCGCCGGTGCCTGGAAGCGGGATGAGGCGAAGACATGCATGCCGGCGAATCTTAGCCAGCTTCGGGGCTCTCCGTGGAGATAACACCCCTACTGCTGCTCTGCGGGGTCTCCGCATGATCACTAGATGAACAAGTAGCTACACGATGCTCCGTGAGCTGTTTGGCGAGAGGAGGAAGAAGGGCACTGCTCGCTCTCTTCTCCTCCCTATGCGGTGTCTAAAACTAGCAGGGATCAACCCTTTGCATGGGTGTCCCGGGGGGTTTATATAGGCCTACCCCCCAGGGATACAATGGTAATCTGGCTGGGCGTGGGGCCCATCCGTCTGTGTCTACACTCGCCGGCTTCTGCGCCGGCTGCTAGGGCCCGCCGGCTGGTGGGTCCCGCCGGCTGCCGGCTCCTTGGTCGACAGGCAGGCCCCATTGTCCAGGGCCTTGTCGGCGGCTGGTTACTGTTGCTCAATCCTGGTGACAAGGGCTTCGCCGAGGTGGTCGTGGCTACAGTGCCGCCGTCCAGCGGGTGATCGTTGTAGCCTCACCGCGTCTTGTCTCCTTAATGGGGCGTCTCCTTCGAGGGAGGTGGCAAGCCGGCTGTGGGGAGCCGGCTCTGTCTTGGGCCGACTAGGGGAGGCCTGGCCGCCTTCGGGTGTCTCTTTGCTCGAAGGGGCCCGCCGCCCGTGGGCCGCGCTGGCAGCCCGTCGTGGATGACATCAGGGTCAACATGGCAACAGTGCCATGCCGGACGGGTCATGGCCACCCATACGGCGCACTGTGCCAGGCGTGCTCCGGGATTCGGGGGTGGCAGGCTTTACTGTAGCCACGCCCCGTCACATCGCCGTTATGTGGATGCAGACTTCGAGGGTATGATCTTGACCGCTTTGTGGGAGCCGGCTTCTTGGAGTCGGCCTTCTTGTGGCCGGCTTCTCGGAGCCGTCCCTCCCGTGGCTTTCTTCATGAGGGCTAAAGTCGGGTTGCCTTCCGATAGCCGGCCTGGGAGACAACCGGCAAGGGGAAGGCGGCCCCTTGTCTTGGATTCTTGAGGGCCGGATCGGCTCGTAATTTTTTCAGAAGGGCCAGGGGGAGCCGGCTAGGCTACCCATGGTTATTTACTCCGACACCGGCCGTCCAAACAGGGCATTGATATGGGCCCTTGATTTTCACCACTTCAAAAGTCAATGTCTCTAATCTTGAATCATGATCATCTCCAAAAGCAACCTCTAGAGCTATCTTACCAACTGGGTACGCCGATTTACCAGGCACCACACCATGAAAAACGGTGTTCGACAGTTTAAGATTTTTATCTGTCAACCCCATGCGACGGAAGGTTTCATAATAAAGGATATTGATACTGCTCCCTCCATCCATGAGTACCTTGGTGAACTTATACCCCCCAACCCAAGGTGCCACCACTAATGCCAGATGACCCGGATTATCAACCCGGGGTGGATGATCCTCTCGACTCCACAAAATGGGTTGTTCAGACCAGCGCAAATAACGGGGCACTGCCAGTTCAACGGAGTTTACTGCCCTTTTATGAAGCTTATGGTCGCGCTTACATAAGCTAGTGGTGAAGACATGGTATTGCCCACTATTCAACTGCTTCGGATTACTCTGATAACCCGATTATTGCTGCTGCTGACTCCCCTGATGATTATAAACGCCCTGGTTGCCCTAACTGCCTTGATTTCCATGTCCGATTTGGTTGCCTTGAAATCCTGAACCGGAGCTGCCTCCACCATAACCCAGTCCATGAGAACCGCCTCCTGAACCGCCGGGCGGTCCATGGTCTTATTGGAAAAGATTCGAATTTTTTGAACTCCTGCATAATAAAGTAGTCCTTCCAAAGGTGCCTAGCTGGCCTTTCTCGCGACCCGTGCTTTGGGAAAGGCTGGTTTAACAGGCGCTCAAGATTGGGACCTGATCCTCCACTCCGCGAGGGCGGTTTACCATTACGGCACTGACCATTATCCTGCGTATTGGTGTTCGCCACAAAATCCAAACTGTTATCCGCCTTGCGCTTACCGTTGTTCCTATGACCCACCAGGTTATGCTGCTGCCCCTTGGTACTGCCATCCTTCTTTCCCCTCCTTGGCTTTTCATCATCAGACTCAGGGTCCTTGGTACTATCCGAGTCGGAATACTTAACTAGAGCTGCCATAAGCGTTGCCATGTCATTGCAGTGACGCTTGAGTCTTCCCAACTTCAGCTTTAAAGGCATAAACTGGCAATTGCCTTCCAATGTTAAGACTGCCGTATCAGCATTGATGCGGTCAGATGAATGCAGAATAGCTGAGACTCACTTCACCCAATGGGTTGTAGACTCCCATTCCTCTTGAACACAGGCGGCTAGGTCCATAATTGACATGGGCTTCTTGCACATATCTTTGAAATTCTGGGATAAACCAGCTTTTTAACGCCATCCAGAGCAGGTACACTTTTCAGCCAGATCAGTTGTTTTCAGAAGTACTTAGTATGCCCGCATCATCCACGTCCCAGCATCTCCATCGCCATATCATAGCTCTTGACCCATGATTCGAGGGGGTAAATTGTCTAGTGTAATTGGGCACCTTATGAGGGACCTTGAAATCCTTGGGTAGCCGCACGTTATGTATAGGGCGGGGGATGATAATGGCACCCGCAAAGAACTGAAGACCACACCTGGTTCCACCGAAGTGTTGGACGTACCGGAGGAAGAGTTATGGGCCGAGCTGACTTCTGGCTACTCGAATTCTCGTCACTCATGATCCACCAAATCCTGCATTAGCACCGCGGCCCGCCGGCTTATGCCCTCACGACAGGTAACGGGTTTCGTGCACTACTTGACACACTGTCGGCTCATCATATCCTGCTGTGCTCGTACTTTGGCGGGGGGGGGGGGGGGGGGTGGAATGAATCCTCTCGCGACTATACGAATAAGCCTGCTGTTGGGTTAAAGCTGTCTAAAGGAGCTCTCTAGCCCGTTGTGTTTCAACTGCTACTAGAGACTCGCCTTCGATCGGGAGAGCTGCCAATCGTGAAGCGACGGCAATGATGTTATCCAATGGGTTAGATCAATGACCCGGAGGCGTTGAGACATGCTATGACAGGACATTGTTCTGACGAGGCGGATCCATCATGCGCGGCTGAACTGGCGCCCCCATTCCAGGTGCCTCCACCCGGTTTACCACTTGCTGGTTAATGGTTCCTTCCCCTGGCGTGTTGAAGAGATCCCTTGGCTTGTAAATCGGAGGCAGGTGAGACCGGTACCATCTCCTCATGACATCGTTTGATGCGCTCTGATCCAGCATAAGCCGGTAAGCCTGTGCCTCTAACTCGGCCCACTCTATGGCCATCCTGGTGTTCTCTGCTGCCAGATCTACCTTAGCTTGAGCTATCTGATCCTTCACCTTTGCAATTTCTGTGTTATGCTGATCCTGATCTGCCGGATTAACCTCAGCTGCCAGCAATGTTGCCAAAGTGTCGAATAAATCAGACAAAACCTGAACCGGCGGTGGCGCAGGGCCTCCTGCCATAGCTGGTGTTGCAGCTACTGAACCGGAAACCATTGCTGCTGCGGTAGAGGAATGCTGCACCGACTTTGTACCAGCCATGAAAATCGCAACTCGGCTCGGCAGATCAAAGGGGTCCGGAATACTGTCACCATCGGAACCGCCACCCATCCGGCCATCGTGCAGCTGATACAGTGACTCGGTCTCTCTGGTTGATGACTCGTCATCAGAGTAAACGACGGTTTCGCCACCAGATACCAATCTATCCTCAGATTCCGCTCCGTGGATGACTCCCACGAAGGCACGCTTTATGGCAGGCTAAACCCGGACAGGTCTTGGACGTTGAGCCGTCTCGATGATGTCGTTGCAGATGTCCGGCTCAGGGCCCGGTTCGCTGATCTTGCCAATGAAGACGTGTATTCCGCCAAAGGGGACCCGGTACCCGTACTCAATCGAGCCGGCCTCGGGGCCCCAGCCTGCGTCGTCGATGTAGAGCTTGCCGCAACGACTCTTGGTCATCCGGCCCACAGCGTATCCCTTGAGTCCTTCGAAGCTGCCCTCTAAGAACTCAAAACCATCGTGTGATAGCCAACTGTCGTGGGTTTGTCACAGCAGTTGTCCTAGCGTAAGGCCTTAGTCGTGGAGCCATCGCAATGTAGTAGCTTAGAGGGGTTAAAGCGGAACAAGGGGCGCAAGGAATTATACTGGTTCGGCCCCTTACGGTGAAGGTAAAAGCCTACTCCAGTTGTGATGGAATTGCTAGGGTTTCGATGACCATGGAGCGAATCCTCTTTTCCTGGCTCTCGAGTTGTTGTTTTCTGTCCCTAAACCGCCGCCGGGTCGTCCCTTTAGAGCATTACTAGTAGAACCCTCAAATCCTTAAAGCAGTTTTAAGGGTTGAGAAGTGCCACCTTTTGACACTTTTAAGGGTTGAAAAACGGGGGCTAATACTAGAACCCTCAAACCCAACCCTTAACTGCTTTAAGGATTGGATTTGAGGGTTCTAGTCTTTGCCTCAACCCCAACCTTTAAATCTATCATTTCATATATCACACATTTCATCATATGACATATCACAAATTCCATCACATTTGACATAAAACAATAATCATTCTAATTATCATTACAACACCGAATAAAACAATAATCATTCAAATTATTACAACAATGTTTGAGCAAATTACACTAATTGTTCGAATCAAATAGGGCATAGAAAAGTAAAACAAAGATACATCATGGGCCAATGCGCCGCCCATCCAACTGCCAGTGGTGCTCTACTAGATCATCCCAAAACCGACCATGAGTGGTTGCATCCTCAATCTCACGATGTGCTTGAAGAAAAGCGTGTATGCGAGAAGGGTTTCTTTCCGGTTGCACACGGGTACCAACATTGTCATAGAAACAAGGGAGGTTTAACCCTCTCTCATCCTCTAGGATCATGTTGTGTTGAATCACACAACATTTCATGATGTTCACCAAGGTTTTTTTGTCCCAAAACCGAGCTGGACCACGAACTATGGCAAACCTTGCTTGCAAAACACCGAAAGCTCTCTCAATATCCTTGCAGGCTGCCTCTTGTGCCTTGGTGAAATGAGCCTCTTTTCTTGTTAAGGGCACCCCATTTTTCTCCTTGATGGACTTCACAAGAGTTGCCCATTCGGGATAGATGCCATCGGTGAGATAGTATCCCATTGAGTACTCATTGTCCATGATTTTGTAGTTGCAAGCTGGAGCATCCCCAGAAATTAATCTTTTGAACAAAGGAGATCTATTGAGGATATTGATATCATTGAGTGTTCCCGGCAACCCAAAGAATGCATGCCAAATCCATGTGTCCTGAGATGCTACGGCCTCAAGCACAATGGTAGCATCACAGCTTTTACCGCAATACATTTTGTGCCATGCCTTTGGCAATTTTTCCACCTCCAATGCATGCAATCAAGACTACCTAGCATCCCTGGCCATCCCCTTTTTTCATTCATTTCCATTAATCTCTTTGTATCTTCCTCGTTTGGTGCCCAAAGATACTTCTCACCGTACAACCGGATGACCAACTTGGCAAACCTACGGACTGACTCCGTGGTTGTATCTTGCCCAATGCGAAGATACTCGTCGGTATAATCCGCGGGTATGCCATAAGCGAGTACCTGCATTGCCGCTGATATCTTTTGATATGCACTAAACCCCATGATACCGGCGGCGGATCTACGATGTTTAAAGTAATAGGAGGCGGCCTCACAATCGGTGACAATCTTCACAAACAAACTACGCCGCATTCGGTACCTTCATCGGAAGAGACGAGGAGGGTATGTAGGTACCTCCGCGAAGTAGTCTTCCATCAAATGCTCGTGTCCGAGAGCGCGGTTCTGGTAGATGGTGACTCGCCCCATCTTCGACCCTCTCCTCTGATCCATCAGCTTCACGCAGTTTTCAAACGATTGCACGTCAATGAGGAGGCTCATCATCTCGACGTCGTCGTCTTGCAACAAATCATCAATGTCGGAATCATTGGATGTCGACCAATCCGACGAATCGGACATCGAGTCCATGACAATCTCCTCATTGTTCATCTCCATCTACAAAGGATAGTCACTAATTAGTGCTAAAAATGAAACAATAAAGAACATGAAACAAAATGAAAAAAAGCACATACCTCACCTCGAAGGAGGAGGCGTCGGCGGCCGGCGGGAGGGCGGTCGGGGCGCGGCTTGGACGGCGGGCGGGCGGCCGGGGCAGGGTGGGAGGGGCGGCCGACGGGAGGGCAGGGCGGCAGCGCGGCTTGGACGGCCTGGGCGACCAGGGCGCGGATCCTCGATGCGGCTCCTGGGCGGCCGGTCAGGGTGGGAGGGGAGGCAGGAGGGCGGCCGGGCCGCGGCGGCGCAAGGGAGGCGAGAGGGGAAGCCGGGGCGGGGAGGAGGAGGCGTGGCCGGGGCAGGGAGGCGGAGGGGCGGTCGGGGATAGAGCGCCGGGCGCGGCGGGAGGGCGGCCGGGCAGGGCGGCCCGAGGCCGGCGGCGGCCGGATCCGGGGAGGGGGAGCTGAAAACTCGCTCCCGCGTGTCATTGGCGAGGGAACCGGTCGGGGAGGGGTTGGGCTGGCCAACTCCTGTTTCTACAGGCTAGGAAGGAGAATAGGGGTTGAGCCCCTAAAATTTTTTGAGGGTTTAAGGGTTAAGGGGTTCTATTCTTTGGGAATATTTCGTCTCAACCCGTAAAAAGCGGTTATTTTTGAGGGTTTGAGGGTTTAGGGGTACTACTAGAAATGCTCTTATATACACAAGTTGACGCCCGACGGTTCACAGAATCCTGGCCGACTCATAAACGTGTCCGGCTCGGTTTCTACCCTTTCCTATCTTACAATACAAGTTACATATCATATGGCAGTTTATGTCTACGGGCCCTAATCCGCCGTTGGGCCTTGGGACTTTATGTCAAATCTGCTCCATAAAGCGTCATATCCCTTTGTCTTCATGGGCTTCCATATGAATAACTTGTTATGGGTATAACCCGGCCCCTCCTGGCCGGTTTATACTCAGTAGTAATATCCCCAACACCATCCGAGATGGTGTCTAGATTGGATCTGGTGGTTCTGGACTCTGTGGTGGCTGGATGAATATTTCATCGACTCCCCTAGGGTTTTGGGAATATTTTTGTATTTATAGAGCAAAGAGGCAGTCCCGGGGGCACCTGAGGTGGGCACAACCCACCAGGGCGCGCTTTGGCCTCCTGGTGCGCCCTGGTGGGTTGTCCCCCCTTGGGGCACCCCCAGGCGCAGCTAGGGCCCGTTGTGTTCCTTTTGGCCCATAAAAATTCTCTGTAAAGTTTCGTGGCATTTGGACTCCGTTTGATATTGATTTTTTGCGATGTGAAACATATGGAAAAAACAGCAATTGGCACTTGGCACTATGTCAATAGGTTAGTACCAAAAAATGATATAAAATGATTATAAAACATCCAAGATTGATAATATAACAGCATGGAACAATCAAAAATTATAGATACGTTGGAGATGTATCAACATCCCCAAGCTTAACTCCTACTCGTCCTCGAGTAGGGAAGTGATAAAAACAAAAATTTTGATGTGGAATGCTGCCTAACATGTCATATCATTTTTTTCTTTATAGTATGGACATTTGGACTTTTTTATTGTTCAAAGTAATAGTCTAGTTTTGACATGATAATTTAAATACTCAAGCATATCAACAAACAACCATGTCTTTCAAAATATCAACACTAAAATTAGTTATCCCTAACCCACCATGCTCAACCATTGATCCATTCATGAAACACTCTCGCATATTAGCTACACCCAATACTCAAGTATGATCATATTGCCTCCTAGTTGGTGCTTTTATAAGAGAAGATGGAGACTCAAATTCAAAAATAAAAATTGCATAAAGTAAAATAAAGGCCCTTCGTAGAGAGAAGTAGGGATTTGTAGAGGTGCCAGAGCACAAAGCGAAAAACTTAGAGATAAAAAAATTTTGGGAGGTGTATCCATCCCACCAACGAAAACGACTTAGAGTTCCCAATACTTTCCATGCTTAGATATATCATAGGCGGTTCCCAAACAGAAAATAAAGTTTATTCCCTTTTCCACCATACTTTCACTTTCCATGGCTAGCCGTATCCATGGTTGCCCTCCATACCAACACTTTCCAAGGAATTTATTATTTGACAACATCAAGTAAATTCATTTTTTTTCATTTCGGGACTAGGCATCCCTAATACCTTTGCCTTACTCTCGTGCAATGACAAGTGAATAAACACTCATCTTAAGAATAACACATCTAGCATGGAAAATATTAGCCACCCCTCACCGCTCCGCGAGCGAAACAAACACACAAAAGAGAAGTTTATTTTTTAAAATTAGAGATGGCACATGCAAATTTTCTTAGAATGGCAAAAGAATACCGCATATAGGTAGATATAGTGGACTCATGTGGCAAAACTGGGTTAAATGTTTTTGGAGGCACAAGTAGTGATCATACTTAATGCAAAATGAAGGCTAGCAAAAGATTGAGAAGCGACCAACCAAGAAACGAATAATCTCATAAGCGAGCATTAAGCATAAACTAACACCGAATAATGCACCATAAATAGGATATAATTTCGTTGCATAATTATTGACTTTCATGCTTGCATAGGGAATCACAAACCTTAACAACAATATTCTTATTAAAGCACAATTACTCATCAGGATGACTCACATATCACATCATAATATCTCAAAACTATTACTAAGAATCAATTTTATTTTGTCCAATGATCTTCATGAAAGTTTTTATTATGTACTTCTTGGATATCTATCACTTTGGGACTAATTTTCATGTGTTTCTTTTGACAAGCTCAAACAAATATAAGTGACGATCATGAGCTTAATTTTTCTTTCTCTTAGATTAATTTAAGTGAAGCAAGAGAGAATTTCTTTAAAATTTTACTAACTATCAAATAAATCTAAGTGAAGCAAGAGAGCATTTCTTCAAAAATACTAAGCACACCGTGCTCAAAAAGATATAAGTGAAGCACTAGAGCAAGTCCATAGCTCATAAAAAATTTAAGTGAAGCTTAGAATGCAATTCTATCAAGTCATGACATAAGTTTGGCTCTCTCAAATAGGTGTGTCCAGCAAGGAATCAAGACTTAAAACACAAAATAAAACAAGCAAAGACTCATATCATACACGACGCTCCAAGCAAAACACATAGTATGTGACGAATAAAAATATAGCTTCGAGTAAAATACCGATGGTCGTTAGAAAAAAAGAGGGGATGCCACTCGGGGGCATCCCCAAGCTTAGTTGGTTGCTCATTTTTAGATAATAGCTTGGGATGTCGGGGCATCCCCAAGCTTAGGCTCTTCTACACCTTATTCCTTCATCCATCGTAAGATAACCCAAAACTTGAAAACTTCAATCACACAAAACTCAACAAAACCTTCGTGAGATCTGTTAGTATAAGAATAATAAATCACTACTATAAGTGATGTTTCAAACCAATTAATATTTTGTTCTTGCATTATATCTATTGTATTCCAACTTTTCTATGGAAATAACTCATCAAAGAAAAACATAGAGCCATCAAAATAAGCACACAACACAAAGAAAACAGAATCTGTCAAAACAGAGCAGTCTGTAGCAATCTGACTATTTCGAATACTTCTATAACTCCAAAAATTCTGAAGAATTAGTATGACCTGAGCAATTTGTAAATTGATCTACTGCAAGTGGAATGGGTATTTTATCGCTCTCTGGTAAAAAATGGTAATTATTTTCATGAGCGCAAAAGTTTCTGTTTTTTTAGCAAGATCAAACAACTATCACCCAAGAAGATCCTAAAGGCTTTACTTGGCACAAACACTAATTAAAGCATAAAAACACAATCATAACAGTAGCATAATTGTTCTAACACTCAAAAACAGGAAGAAAAAAGCAAAAATAAAATTTATTCATTGGGTTGCCTCCCAACAAACGCTATAGTTTTACGCCCTTAGCTAGGCATAAAGCAAGGATCTAAGTTTTGTCATCTTTGGTTCGAGATCCATAAGATGCCCTCATGATTGATTCATATGGTGGCCTAATTCTTGTTCTAGGAAAGTGTTCCATATCCTTCCTCAAAGGAAATTGGAACTTAATATTGCCTTCGTTCATATCAATCACGGCACCAATAGTGTGTAAAAACGGTCTACCAAGAATAATTGGACAAGACGGATTGCAATCAATATCAAGAACAATAAAATCTATGGGCACATAATTCCTATTTGCAATAATAAGAACATCATTAATTCTTCCCATAGGCTTTTTAATAGTAGAATCCGCCAAGTGCAAATTTAAAGAACATTCTTCAAGATCGGTAAGACCAAGCACATCACATAAAGATTTCGAAATAGTAGAAATACTACCACCCAAGTCACACAAAGAAAAACACTCATAATTTTTAATATTGACTTTGATAGTAGGTTCCCATTCATCATGCAATTTTCTAGGAATTGAAACTTCTAATTCCAACTTTTATTCTAAAGCTTTCATCATAGCATCAACAATATGTTTAGTAAAAGCTTTATTTTGTTCATAAGCATGGGGTGAATTTATCATGGATTGAAACAAATAAATACAATCAATCAAAGAGCAACTATCATAATTAAAGTCTTTGTAATACAAAAGAGTGGACACATCACTAGCTAAAGTTTTGACCTCTTAAAACCCACTTTTATCAATTTTCTCAACAAGATTTTCACCCTCCAAATCATTGGGACGCCTTCTAACTAAACTTGACTCTTCTCTAGTCCCTTTTTCATCAATATTAACTTTACTAAACAAGGAATAAATAGAAGAAACACCAATCATTTTAAGATCTTCATCACTTTTGCGAAAGAAATCACTAGAAAACGCTTTTTGTAAAAATTCTCTTTTAGCTCTAAGCATAGTGGTTCTTTTCTTACTTTCATCCATATAAACATAAAGACCTTTAATTTATTCATCAACTTTAGGCACAAAATTTTTCATCTTGAGATTTTCCACATCATCAGCAATTCTATCAACACTTCTGGACAAATCATCAATCTTACTCAACTTTTCTTCTATGGAAGTGTTGAATACTTTTTGTGTATTGATAAATTCTTTAATATTGTTCTCAAGATCAGAGGTGTTCCTATTATTATTATAAGATTGATTTCCATAGGAATTACCATAATTATTAGAGGAATTACTAGGAAAAGGCCTAGGATTAAAATTACCTCTATAAGCATTGTTGTTGAAATTATTTCGAGAGATAAAATTCACATCTATGGCATCACTATTTTGCTCAATCAAAGTAGACAAAGGCATATCACTAAGATCAGTAGGATCACTTCTACTAGCAAGCAATTTCACAAGAGCATCAACTTTTTCCTTAGCATCATTTTCATCCTTTCCAAAGATTGTGCAACATTCTCATGTTCAAGTTGCTTGAAATTCATGATCTGGGTTCTAAGGGAAATATTTTTTGCGGGCAGAAAATATTTAGTGATAAAAGCATCTTTGCACTTATTCCAAGAATCGATACTATTACGAGGCAAAGAAGAGAACCAATTTTTTATAGAATCATGCAAAGAAAACGGAAATAATTTCATCATGACCACATCATTGTCCACATCTTTTTTCCTTTGCATATTGCATAATTCCATGAAGGTATTAAGATGGGACGCGGCATGCTCATTAGGAGTACCGGAAATTTGGTCTTTCATAACAAGATTCAGCAAAGCAGTATTAATATCACAAGTCTCCGCATTAGTGGCGGGAGGAGCAAGCGGAGTGCCAATAAAATCATTGTTGTTGGTATTTGAGAAGTCACATAATTTGGTGTTCTCTTGAGTCATGATGACCACACAACAAGATTGCACTCAAAAACAGATCCGGTAAGAAAACAGCGAACAGAAAAAGAGAGGCGAATAATATGACAAATTCTTGTGAAGTGGGGGAGAGGAAAACGATAGGCAAATGGCAAACAATGTAAATTGCAAGGAGATGAGATTTGTGATTAGGAACCTGGTGTATGTTGAAGATCCTCCCGGGCAACGGCGCCAGAAATTCCTTTTGATGTCGCTTGAAGCTATGTCGGTATTTCCCCAAAGAGGAAGGGATGATGCAGCACCACGGCGGTAGGTATTTCCCTCAGATATGAAACCAAGTTTATCGAACCAGTAGGAGAACCAAGCAACACAACGTAAATAGCACCTGCGCACAGATAAAAAATCCTCGCAACCCGACGTGTTAAAGGGGTTGTCAATCCCTTTCGGGTAACGGTGCCAGAAATTGTGCGTGACGGGAGAAAGTTGTAATAGATTGAATAAATAGATCGCAAATAAAATAAAGTGCAGCAAAGTATTTTGGGGTTTTTGTATTAATAGATCTAAAAATAAAAGCAAATAAAAGTAGATCGCAAAGGCAAATAATATGAGAAAGAGACCCAGGGGCCGTAGATTTCAGTAGTGGCTTCTCTCGAGAAAAATAGCAAAGGTGGGTGAACAAATTACTGTTGGGCAATGGATAGAACTTCAAATACTCATGACGATATCCAGGCAATGAACATTATATAGGCATCACGTCCAAGATTAGTAGACCGACTCCTGCCTGCATCTACTACTATCACTCCACACATCGACCGATATCCAGCATGCATCTAGTGTATTAAGTTCATAGAGAAATGGAGTAATGCAATAAGAATGGTGACATGATGTAGACAAGATCTATCTATGTAGAGATAGACCCCATCATTTTATCCTTAGTAGCAACGATACATACGTGTCGGTTCCCCTTCTGTCACTGGGACCAAGCACCGTAAGATCGAACCCACTACAAAGCACCTCTTCCCATTGCAAGATAAATAGATCAAGTTGGCCAAACAAAACCCAAATATTGGAGAAGAAATACGTGGCTATAAGCAATCATGCATAAAAGAGATCAAAGAAACTCAAATACTTTCATGGATATAAAAAGATAGATTTGATCATAAACTCAAAGTTCATGGATCCCAACAAACACACCGCAAAAGAGTTACATCATATGGATCTCCAAGAGACCATTGTATAGATAATCAAGAGAGAGAGAGAGAGATGAAGCCATCTAGCTACTAATTACGGACCCGAAGGTCTACAAAGAACTACTCATGCATCATCGAGGAGAGGTACCAATGGAGGTGGTGAACCCCATCCGAGATAGTGTCTAGATTGGATCTGGTGGTTCTGGACTCTGCGGCGGCTAGATGAATATTTCATCGACACCCTAGGGTTTTGGGAATATTTGGGTATTTATAGAGCAAAGAGGCGGTTCGGGGGGGCACCCGAGGTGGGCACAACCCACCAAGGCGCGCCTGGGCCTCCTGGCGCGCCCTGGTGGGTTGTGCCCCCCGCGGGGCACCCCCGAGGCGCAGCCAGGGCCCGTTGTGTTCCTTTTGGCCCATAAAAATTCTTCGTAAAGTTTCGTGGCTTTTGGACTCCGTTTGATATTGATTTTCTGCGATGTAAAAACATGGAAAACAACAACTGGCACTTGGCACTATGACAATAGGTTAGTACCAAAAAATGATATAAAATGACTATAAAATGATTATAGAACATCCAAGATTGATAATATAACATCATGGAACAATAAAAAATTATAGATACGTTGGAGACGTATCATGCACCCTTGCGACAGTTTGTCGTGCCGAGACACCACGTGATGATCGGGTGTGATAAGCTCTACATTCACATACAATGGGTGCAAGACAGTTTTGCACACGCGGAATACTCGGGTTAAACTTGACGAGCCTAGCATTTGCAGATATGGCCACAGAACACTGAGACCGAAAGGTCGAACATGAATCATATAGTAGATATGATCAACGTAGAGATGTTCACCATTGAAAACTACTCCATCTCACGTGATGATCGGACATGGTTTATTTGATATGGATCACGTGATCATTTAGATGACTAGAGGGATGTCTATCTAAGTGGGAGTTCTTAAGTAATATGATTAATTGAACTATAATTTATCATGAACTTAGTCCTGATAGTATTTGCAAATTATGTTGTAGATCAATAGCTCGAGTTATAGCTCCCTATTTATTTTTGATATGTTCCTAGAGAGAAATAAGTTGAAAGATGATAGTAGCATTGATGCGGACTGGATCCGTAATCTGAGGATTATCCTCGTTGTTGCACAGAAGAATTATGTCCTTGATGCACCGCTAGGTGACAGACCTTTTGTAGGAGTAGATGCAAACGTTATGAACGTTTGGCAAGCTTGGTATGATGACTACTTGATAGTTTAGTGCGACATACTTTACGGCTTAGAACCGGGACTTCAAAACATTTTGAACACCACAGAGCATATAAGATGTTCCACGAGCTGAAATTGGTATTTCAGACTCATGCCCAAGTCGAGAGGTATGAGACCTCTGACAAGTACTTTGCCTACAAGATGGAGGTGTATAGCTCAACTAGTGAGCATGTGCTCAGAATGTCTGAGTAGTATAATCGCTTGAAACAAATAGGAGTTAATCTTCCAGATAAGATAGTGATTGACAGAGTTCTCTAGTCACTATCACCAAGTTACTGGAGCTTCGTGATGAACTATAATATGCAAGGGATGGAAAAGACAATTCCCGAGCTCTTCGCAATGCTAAAGGTTGTGGAGGTAGAAATCAAAAAGGAGCATCAAGTGTTGATGGTTAACATTTTGGAGCCGTCGAAGTATGTGACCCAGTTTGAATATGTGCCATACTCTTTAGGGAGTTCGGCCTCCGTCTATTCTGCGACGAAGTCGGCCAAAACTTGCGACTTGATAGCTCGCCGTGGCTTGTAAGTTATGTCAAACGGGAGGAGCTCAATGGCCCATTTTGCAATCCGGCCCGTCGCGTCGCGGTTGTTTATAATATCGTGAAGTGGCACTTCCGAGGCTATTGTTATTGAACACTCTTGAAAGTAGTGTCGCAGCTTCCGGGATGCCCTAAATACCGCGTACGCAATCTTTTGATAATGCGGGTACCGTGACTTGCACGGAGTAAGGACAGTTGACACATAATAGACCGACTTTTGAAGGGGGAATTTGTGTCCGTCCGTTTCTCGTTCGACGACGAGCACTGTGCTTACGACCTGATGGGTTGCTGCAATGTATAATACTCATTGGTTCGCCAATGTTTGGCGCGGCCAGGACTGGGTTTGTTGCCAAGATGGCTTTTATTTCATCGAGTCCGGCCGTGGCTACATCCGTCCACTCGAAGTGTTCGGTGCGCCGAAGGAGGCGGTAAAGGGGTAGGGCCTTTTCTCATAAGAGGGAGATAAAGCGGCTTAGAGCCGCCACGCATCCGGTTAATTTTTGTATTTGTTTGAGGTCCTTCGGGATATCCAATTGTGACAGAGCTCGGATCTTAGCTGGGTTTGCTTCAATTCCTCTACCGGATACAATGAAGCCTAAGAGCTTTCCGGCTGGAACGCCGAAAACACATTTTTCCGGGTTGAGCTTGATGTCGTATGTTTGGAGGTTATCGAATGTTAGCCTCAAGTCGTCTACTAGAGATTCGACATGTCTTGTTTTAACGACCACATCATCTACGTATGCCTCCACTGTTTTGCCGATCTGGTTTGCCAGACATGTATGAATCATGCGCTGATATGTTGCGCCGGCGTTTTTGAGCCCGAAGGGCATTGTGTTGAAGCAGAATGGGCCGTATGGTGTGATGAATGCCGTTGCGGCTTGGTCTGACTCTGCCATCTTTATTTGATGGTCCAGAGTATGCGTCGAGGAAACACAACGAATCGTGTCCTGCGGTAGCGTCGATAATTTGATCGATGCGGGGGAGAGGGAAGGGATCCTTTGGGCAAGCCTTGTTAAGGCAGCCAAGCCGATGACGCAGAGGTAATTATTCTTTCCTCCGGTTTAGATCCTCTGCCAACACAGAAAATCCATCAAGCAAACCGGAAAGTAAGATTTTCTCACCCCCTAGCTCACTTGGACCGAAACTTTCTTTTGAAGAAGCAGCAACACGAAGCTCGCCGCACAACCAGGCACAGCGGCCAAGTAGTCACTTCAATCGGTTTACTGAACACTCCGGTTTGGAAACGACGATCTGAGGTCTCACATACTTCTGATACTTCTTATCCCAAGGTAGGTTATTTTCGACAACCTCTTAATCCGTCCGATTCAAATTATTAGGGAATGCCTCATTCATCATCTGGCGAGTCAACGGCCACACGGCTCCCTCCTCTTAAGACTGTTCCTGGGTAAACACTTTAAACTTAACCTTTTGTCGCTTTATACTTGCGTGTTATACTAACCTTTATATCTTTTCCTTTCAGAGCCAAGGCTAGGCCCAGAAAAAAGGCCAAATTGAATAAACCAGTGGACGATAACCCGACTGATAATAACCCGGCTAAGGATAACCCAGAACAGTTTGAGTCAAACGCTGATGACATACATGATGATTCGCCACCAGAATACCATGATACCTTTGCTGAACCGATGGAAGAGGATCCCACCGGCCGTGCTACTGACCCGCCAAGCCCAGCCAAAGCCGCGGATAAACCGCCAAGCCCGACCAAAGCCGCTGAGGAACAATCAGATGACGTCATTGTTACTGGCGTTGGCCGCACCACCCCTGGCAATCCTATCACTTTATCAAAGCATAGTGTCAAGGAAGAGTTTTCTGCTATGGACAAGGGCAAGTGGAAAACGGATTTATCCAGCTATGCCCACCTCAACGCTCAAGAGATTCATTCTGGTTTCTTGAACCGCATGTATACCAGTCGCGACTATGAAGCCGGCTTAGTAGGCCTGATGAAGGAGCGATATGAGGTAAACACTGTTTAACTCTTCATAATTGTTTCTCTTGTTCAATTTCTACTATCAACTCCAACAGCCCCCAAGGGCCAGTTTATGATATCAACATGAACCGGGACTTCATAATACTTCCATTTTGCATGTGTAGCCCCCAAGGGATCGGTTTATACTTTTAGGATGAATCGGTACCTTCCTGTCATGAAGCTTCCAAAACTCTTGATAAGCATCTTTGTAAACCGGTTGATGAAGAAAAATCCATTATTCTGTCTTGAGCAAATATACATTAGCCCCCAAGTGCCAAGAGTATAACTTGTTATGTGCTTGGGACTTAAAATGTCAGTTGAGAAAAGCCATATGCATTAGCCCCCCAAGTGCTAAGTGTATAACCTGTTATGTGCTTGGGACTTCCAACATGCACTACTAACTTATTAAATGTCGCTTGTAGGCTGATCTGAGCCAGAAAGAATCTCAAATCACTGATCTTTAGGAAAATATTAAGTCCCAGCAAGTTGAAACCTCCAAGGCTAAAGAGGAGCTGACTGGCGCTTTAATTGCTATGGAACAACTGAAGGAAAGCTTCAAAAGCGAACGGGCAGGATGGGATACTAAAAAAGCAGCTCTGCTAAAATGGGCGGAGGACGTTGAAACAACTCTTATACCGGTAGCAGAAGAATTGACTGGCTTGAAGCGGCAAATCAATGCCATGACCACCGTTGTATTTGGTAGGTACCTTTATGATAAGCTTCTATATGTATTATCCCATAAACTGTCGGTTTATCAATATGTTCAATGATGCAGGATCCCGCATTACCCACCTGGGCTCTGATATGCAAAAGAAGCTGAAGGCAGACTATACTCTAATAGAGCAATTATATTCCGGCGCCCAACGGGCCATTTGCACTGCTGCTCATAACAAACCGCCCCCAACCTTGATCAAGGAAACACTTGAGAACCTGTCAATGTTGCCTGCCTAGTTGGACGAGTTAAAAAGATCAGCTGCAAGGTCGGGTGCTCTGACTGCGCTAATCCGGGCTAAAGCTTGGGTACCAGATCTTGACTCAGCAGATATAGGAAGCGGCTATCCGAGCCTACAGGAAGACGGTTCAGAGTTTAACAATGATGATCTTCAAAGGTAGACAAAGGAAATGCGCCCCTTAGCGAGAAAATTGGCTACAGAAATAGATCTTTCGCATTATCAGGCGGTTTATGATACTGACAACACACGACTTCCTGCGCCATCTCATGATGTGGAAGATCTTATCCCGCCAATCCGTAAGCATACCTATGCCCCTGATATTGACCCCTCAACCCTTATAAGCAACGAAGCTGTATTCAAGGCCCTAACTAGAATCGACTGGACAACCATTGACTTCCAGTTGCTGGGTAGAGAGGAGGAGGATGAACCGGCACAGGATGACCCGCAGTCGTCAGTCAGCCCGAAGAATCATGATCCGGAGGCCAGTTTAGCCCTCTTCATACTGCAATCCTTTGCTTGAAAAAAATAGTTATCCTTTTGGGCATCAAAGCGCCTTGTAATAGGCTAGTTTAAACAATTGGTCTCTATGCCATCGTGCATATTCAATTTTGCCTGATACCGTGAATCTGCCATGATTTATGTTATGTCTGCTTATGATCCTTAGTAGCTTTATTGAATCTGTTTCTACATATGACAAGTATAAAGTGCCCTGGCGGTTTATCGCTAGCCCGGTCATCCTGTGCTGCATCACACTTACTAACTGGCTCTGCCTCCACCCACTTGGTGAATTTATCAACCGCCACCATAAGGTGGGTCTTCTTGTCCTTGGACCTCTTAAAGGGCCCAGCCATATCCAGCCCCCAAGTTGTGAACGCCCAAGCGATTGGAATCATCCTCAACTCTTGAGCTGGAACATGGGCTCGGCGTGAAAATTTCTGACAACCATCGCACCTTTTCACCAAGTCCTCAGCGTCAGCATGAGCCGTCAACCAATAGAACCCATGACGAAAAGCTTTGGCTACCAAGGATTTTGAACCGGCGTGGTGACCACAATCTATTTCGTGGATCTCACGCAAAATCTCACATCCTTATTCAGGAGATACGCAACGCTGAAACGCCCCTGTTACACTTCAATGATGCAATTCCCCATTGACAATAGTCATTGACTTGGACCGCCGGATTATCCGCTTGGCTAAGGTTTCATCCTCCGGTAGCTCGCCCCGGTTTATATACACCAAATATGGGACTGTCCAATCTGGGATAACATGAAGAGCCACCACCAATTGAGCTTCCGAGTCAGGAATAGTCAAATCCTCCTCTGTAGGTAGCTTGACCGACGGGTTATGCAAAACAAACAAAAAACATTAGGTGGTACCGGTTTACGTTTAGAGCCCAAATGACTTAAAGCGTCCGCTGCTTCATTCTTTCGCCGGTCTACATGGTCGACCTGATAACCCTTGACATGACCAGCCACCGTGTCCACCTCTCGTCGATACGCCGCCATGAGTGGATCCTTCGAATCCCAAGTGCCAGACACTTCTTGAGCTACCATGTCTGAGTCACCAAAGCAATTAACCTGGCTTAAATTCATCTCCTTGGCCATTCAAAGACCATGGAGCAAGGCCTCATATTCAGCTGCATTGTTAGTGCAAGGGAACATTAAATGGAGAACATAACAAAACTTATCACCTCATGGGGAAGTTAATACGACTCCAGCCCCCGAGCCCTCCAATTGTCTAGACCCATCAAAATGAATAGTCCAATAAGTGTTATCTGGCTTTTCCTCCGGAGCCTGCAACTCTATCCAGTCATTGATGAAATCCACAAGTGCTTGGGACTTGATCGCCGTGCGAGGCATATATTTTAACCCGTGAGGTCCAAGCTCAATGGCCCATTTGGCAACCTGGCCAGTTGCTTCCCTGTTTTGGATGATATCCCCCAAGGGGGCAGAACTGACCATAGCGATAGGATGACCCTGAAAATACTGCTTAAGCTTCCGGCTTGCCATGAAAACTCCATACACCAGTTTCTACCAATGTGGGTACCTTTGTTTGGATTCAATAAGCACCTCACTGATATAATAAACCGGCCGTTGATCCGGATACTCCTTCCCAGCCTCCTTGCGCTCCACCACAATGGCCACACTAACAGCCCGGGCATTAGCAGCCACATATAGCAAAAGTGGTTCTTTATCGACCGGAGCCGCAAGGACAGGTGGCTCGGCTAACTGTTTCTTCAAGTCCTCAAATGACGCATTAGCAGCATCACTCCAGACAAAATTGTCTATCTTCTTCATCATCTGATACAGAGGGATTGCTTTTTATCCCAAATGGCTGATAAACCGGCTCAATGCTGCAACACGACCCGCCAGACGCTGAACATCGTTAATACACGCCGGTTTAGCCAGAGACGTAATAGCTTTGATCTTTTGCGGATTAGCTTCAATGCCCCTGTTAGACACCAGAAAACCCAAGAGCTTGCCTGCCGAAACACCAAAAACACACTTGGCCGGATTAAGCATCATCTTATAAACCCGGAGATTATCAAAGGTTTCCTTTAAGTCATCTATTAACATCTCCTCTTTTATGGACTTCACCACAATATCATCTACATAAGCATGAACATTGTGCCCGATCTGATTATGAAGACAATTCTGCACACAGCGCTGATAAGTCGCCTGAGCACTCTTGTGCCCAAAAGGCGTAGATACATAGCAGAAGGCTCTAAAGGGAGTTATAAAAGTTGTCTTCTCCTGGTCTTTGACTGCCATTTTGATCTGATGATAACCAGAATAAGCGTCCAGAAAACACAAACGGTCACAACCCGCTGTAGCATCAATGATTTGATCAATACAAGGGAGAGCAAAGGGATTAGCTCGACAAGCCTTGTTCAAATTTGTGTAGTCCACACACATACGCCAAGTGCCATTCTTCTTAAGTACCAGCACCGGATTAGCTAGCCACTCAGGGTGAAAAACCTCCACAATAAACCCTGCTGCCAAGAGTCGGGCTACCTCCTCACCAATAGCCTTGCGCCTTTCTTCATTGAAGCAGCGGAGAAACTGCCTGACCGGTTTAAACTTAGGATCTATATTAAGAGTGTGCTCAGCGAGTTCGCTCAGTACACCTGGCATATCAGAAGGTTTCCATGCAAAGATGTCCCGGTTCTCATGGATGAACTCGATGAGCGCGCTTTCCTATTTTGGATCCAGGTTGGCACTGATGCTGAACTGCCTGGATGAATCGCGAGGAATAAAGTCAACCAGCTTAGTCCCCTCAGCCGATTTAAACTTCAAAGCCGGATCATGCTTTGTAGTTGGCTTTTTCAGAGAAGTCATATCTGCCGGATCAACATTTTCCTTGTAGAACTTCAACTCCTTTGTTGCACAAACCGACTTAGCATAGGCCGCATCACCTTCTTCACATTCCAAAGCAATCTTCCGGCTCCCATGCATTGTGATGGTCCCCTTATGACCTGGCATCTTAAGCTGTAGATAAACATAACAGGGCCTTGCTGTCGGGTGGTAGGTGCGACATACGCCAACGGGTGGATTATCATTGTGGGAGCCAATAAGACGTCGTCGGTGCCTGGAAGCGGGATGAGGCGAAGACATGCACACCGGTGAATCTTACCCAGCTTCGGGGCTCTCCGTGGAGATAACACCCCTACTGCTGCTCTGCGGGGTCTCCGCATGATCACTAGATGAACAAGTAGCTACACGATGCTCCGTGAGCTGTTTGGCGAGAGGAGGAAGAGGGGCACTGCTCGCTCTCTTCTCCTCCCTATGCGGTGTCTAAAACTAGCAGGGATCAACCCTTTGCATGGGTGTCCCGGGGGGTTTATATAGGCCTACCCCTCGGGGATACAATGGTAATCCGGCTGGGCATGGGGCCCAGCCGTCTGTGTCTACACTTGCCGGCTTCTGCGCCGGCTGCTGGGGCCCGCCGGCTGGTGGGTCCCGTCGGCTGCCGGCTCCTTGGTCGACAGGCAGGCCCCACTGTCCAGGGCCTTGTCGGCGGCTGGTTACTGTTGCTCAATCCTGGTGACAAGGGCTTCGCCGAGGTGGGCGTGGCTACAGTGCCGCCGTCCGGCGGGTGATCGCTGTAGCCTCACCGCATCTTGTCTCCTTAATGGGGCGTCTCCTTCGAGGGAGGTGGCAAGCCGGCTGTGGGGAGCTGGCTCTGTCTTGGGCCGACTGGGGGAGGCCTGGCCGCCTTCGGGTGTCTCTCTGCCCGAAGGGGCCCACCGCCCGTGGGCCGCGCTGGCAGCCTGTCGTGGATGACATCAGGGTCAACGTGGCAACAGTGCCGCGCCGGACGGGTCATGGCCACCCATACGGTGCACTGTGCCAGGCGCGCTCCGGGATTCGGGGGTGGCAGGCTTTACTGTAGCCACGCCCCGTCACATCGCCGTTATGTTGATGCAGACTTCGAGGGTACGATCTTGACCGCTTTGTGGGAGCCGGCTTCTTGGAGTCGGCCTTCTCGTGGCCGGCTTCTCAGAGCCGGCCCTCCCGCGGCTTTCTTCATGAGGACTAAAGTCGGGTTGCCTTCCGATAGCCGGCCTGGGAGACAACCGGCAAGGGGAAGGCGGCCCCATGTCTTGGATTCTTGAGGGCCGGATCGGCTCGTAATTTTTTCAGAAGGGCCAGGGGGAGCCGGCTAGGCTACCCATGGTTATTTACTCCGACAGTAGTCCCCGAAGCTGATCGAGCTTCGAGGCTGACAAAAGGACAAAAACCTCGGTCAGCTTCCTATCCTGAGGGGCCGGCTATGCTTGTGCACGTCGTGTTCGGGAAGCCCCGTTTCTTGTTGGCGGGAACGCAGGTCGGCCTGCGAGCTGACCACACACCATCCCGCGGGCCACGTGGCAAGGAGATCCTAACATTGCACGCGCGCGACGGGAAGCCGCCGCAGGCCCAGGCCCGCCACTCCTAGGCCTCGGCCCGAGCGTAGATCTTCTGCGGCCCATGCGGACCGCTTGCCTTCCCGCGGCGGTTTTATTACGCCATCAGGGCGCAATAATCGCGGGACATGGGGGAGTGGGCGCAGTTGATCCCCATGTTCCCCCATGCCACGCCCCCTCGGCTCCGCCACGCGGGTCTATAAGTAGGGGGAGGAGGGGAGCGGCAGAGGCTCGCACGCTCTCCCTCCCTCCGCCCCTTCTCGCCTTCCTTCTTCTTCTTTCTGCCGCCGCAGCAACCCTTTGCCGCGCCGTTCCACCATCGGACCTCTCAGGTCCTTTGGTCCCGCCGTAGCGGGGTCGTGCGCGCCTCCACCGTCGCATCGTCTCGCTCCTCGTCGCATCGCTCCCATGGCGCTGTCGAGCTCGTGGGACGACTCGAACGTCCACGAGGACCACGTCGAGTTCCTCTGCCGGACGCGGCGCCTGCCGGACGAGAACTTCGTGCGGGTTCGTCAAGCATCGGCGAGGGAGATTTCGCCGGCACCGGAGGAGGGCGAGCGGGTGATCTTCCGCTCGCACTGCCTGCGCGGCTTCGGCCTCCCGGTGAGCGGATTCCTTGAATTCTACCACCTCCAGCCGCATCACCTCATGCCCATCGCGGTGATGCTGCTGTCGGCTTTCGTCACCCTGTGCGAGGGCTTTCTTGGGGTTCTCCCCATGCTTGAGCTCTGAGGGGAATTCTTCCAGAGCAAGCTCGGCACCGTCGTCGCGGGCGTGCCCGCCCCCTGTGGAGCCTTCATTGCCATGAGGCGGACGGGCGAGAACAATCCGTTCCCGCCCCTCCCGCTGATCCAGTCGGTGAAGCTCTGGCAGAAGTCCTACTTTTACGTGAAGAACATCGCCCAGCAAGGCGACTACGTCAACCTTCCGGCTTACGTAGCCGGCCCGCCGGCTGGGAGGCAACCTTCGTGGAGCTACCAGGCCAGGTCGTTGTCCCAGGCTGGGAACGCAGCCGTCTCCCGACTTCGGGTGATGATCCAGTCGGAGGGCCTGACCGGAGCCGACTTGGTGGCCGCCTTCGTGGAGCGCCGGGTACTTCCGCCCCAAGGCCGGCCTCACATGATTTGCCAGATGAGCGGCCGCTTCGACCCGTGCCGGCTGAGCACCAGGGAGATGCCTCATGCAGGGGTGTCTTACATGGTGAACTACATCTCCAACTGCAAGCTCGCCGAGGATTGGCGATACGGCAAGGAGCCGTATTCCCGCGCCAACCCTCCGCCTGCCGTAAGTTTTTTCTTCTTTTCTTCCTTTTTGTAGCCGGCCTCATGATAGCCGACCTCTGATCAGTTGGTTTGCCTTTAGTAGAACCCTCTTCTTCCGCAGACGGCCGAGGCCGCAGGGGTAGAATGCCCACTCCTCCCCGACCGCACGGTAGACGACGCCGACGATCCAGACTTGGGAGCGGCCGCCATGGAAGACGCCATCATGGGGGAAGGCGACGAGGCCGGAGGCGCGGGGCTCGGGCCCGGCTTCGAAGACTGGCCGGACGACGACGAGGTCGAAGCCGCCCCGCACCGCCAGCCGGCGCTTGATCATCAAGGCACGGGCCCGTCTGCCGCGGCGGCGCGCAGAAGCGTCGGGCCGCGTCGACCTTCTTCGGCAGCCGGCCGAAGAAATCCAAGGCTTCTACGGCGGCGACCAAGCGGGATGAGGCGGCCGTGAAGGCGGCCTGCTTTCGCAAGGCGGTGAAACAGCCGCAGGCGATCTCGGCGTAAGTCGTCGAATGTCTTGCATATATTTTTTTGTTGTCTTTTTCGACCGAAGCTCTTCTAAACCTTTCTTTATTCACCGGACAGGGCACCGCTTTCCCTTGAGCGGGGTCCTGGCGGCTCCGTAGTCGGGCCGACTAGAGGGTCTTCAGGCTCCCGTCGCGTGGATCCCCGCGCCGACCTTAGGGAGGCCACGGAGCGGAACGCACAGGAGGCGCGGGAGGAGCGGGAGGCGGCGGAACGAAGGACCGCCCAGGCGACGAAGGAGCAGGCCGACGCGGCGGCCAAGGCCCGGGAGGAGCCGGCAGCCGCGGAGACGGAGGCAGAGGCCTCGCACAACCAGCCTCCACTGCTCGTCGTTCCCCTCCGCGCCGTGGCCCCCGACATTCCCGTGCCCCGTCGGAGGAGGTCGACCAAGGCCCGCCGGTGATGGAGAGGAGGGAGGACCACGTGATCTTCGTGGAGGGGGCGCCGCAGACGGCGCCGACTGGAGCGGGCCAAAGCGGCCAATCAGCTGCGGTGCCAGAGCAGCCGTCCGAGGCGAGCCGGAGGCAGGGGCCGGCCTTGAGGTGCAGCCGGCATTGCGCCGGCGCGCAGGGGGTGGCGCCTCCGCGCCGGAACCGCACCGAGCTGCGGGCGCTAGCCAGACGGCGGAGGCCCTGGAGGCAGCCAGCGCCAGCACGTCCGAGTGGACTCCCAGCGGGGGGACGGGCGAGCTGAACGCGGCGGCCCAGGAGGTCCGGAACCGGCTTCAAGCTCAGGCCGCCTCGCTGCAGCAATACACCCAAGAGTTCCTCGCGACGCGGGCCGTCATCCGGGTGAGTCTTCTGGCCTTGGTTATTTTGCTCTTTTGATTTCTTCCGTGGGGGCGCGTCAGCGCACCCACTGGGTGTAGTCCCCGAGTTCCGAGTCGGCTGCTGCGCAGGCGGCTTGGAACTTACTAGGTCCTGACAACTTAACTTATCCTCGCCTCCTGTATAATCTTCCAGGAGTATCATAACCTTTGTGCAGCCGCCTTCAACTCCCAGGCTCAGGAGCTGGGCCGGAGAACCGAGGACCTGACCAGCAGCCGGAGTGCGTGCTTTGTCTCGTTCATTTCCTGTGGGGGCGCGTCAGCACACCCACTGGGTGTAGTCCCCGAGATTCGGGCCGACTTCTGAGCAGCTGGGTCGGATCTTCCTTGACGACTTCTTCCTTATTAATTTTTCCTTTGTCTTCATGCTCGCAGGAGCCAATGCCGACTTGAGGGGGCAGCTCAGCGGGGCCCAGGCCGCCCTTCGCGCCAAGGAAGCCGAGTACAACACCTTGGTCCTGGAGCGTGACCGCCTGGCCAAGAAGTTGGCCGACCAGGAGGAGAGCCACAAGGCGGCCCTGAAGAAGGCGCAGGACAGCGAGGACGCCCTGAAGGCCGAGTTCGAGACCGAAGCGGCGGGCTGGGCTGAGGCGAAGCAGGCACCGAGCAAGGCCTTCGGTCGTATCGAGGATCTGATCGATGGTAAGCCGCCTTCTTCACTCCTTGTCTGCCCCTTGATCCCTGATTTGTGTTCTGACTTGTGCTGCTTCTTGTTCTCTGTGCAGACTACTTTCCCGGCTACTCCGTCTTTGCCACCCAAACCATCGAGGCCCATCGCGAGGCGCGCCGGCAGGCGGGGGCTGAAATCGCGCTAGACGCGAGCCGGACGCCTGAGGAGCAACTCTTGGCGGTCCAAGCCCGGCTGCAGCCGGCTCACCGTATGCTCCGCCGCCTCCAGCGCGCCGGGGCGCAGGTGTTGGCCGCCCTCTGGCCAAGCGAGACGATTCCCCGCACCCTGAGTCGGACTGCCGACTGGCTGGAGGTTGCGGTTGGCCGCTTCGAGGCCTAGAAGGCATCGGCAGCCCGACTTGGAGCTGGGCGGGCGCTGGAGTTCGTCCGAGCCTGGTATCCGGGGCTGAACCTGGACCAGCTGCGCACCTGGTGGCTGGAGGCCGACGAAGAGATGGAGGAGGTGCGGCCGGCTATCGCTCAGCGTGCTTCGACGATCGCCGAGTGTACTGACATCAGCGTCTTCGCTCCTGAAATTAATGATGACGGTGTTGCCCAGCCGGAGGAGTGGTTCGGGCTGGACCCGGCAGCGGGTGAAGACTCGGCAGAGGAGATCGCCTCCAGCGATGAAGGCGAAGAAGACGAAGGAGAGGAAGGCGAAGACGTTGAGCCGACCGGTGAAGCGGCCAGCCAGCCTCAGCCTGATCGTGCGTCCAGCAACGAGGCGCGTGCTAGCGCGCCCTCTGCGGGAGGCGGTGATCATGCCGAGGTTCGCCAGCCGGCCACTCCTCCAGCCGGCACTGCCGTCTCCACCGACCTGCCCGACTCGCCAGTTGCTCCCTTGGCTTAATCTGCGGTCCTTGTTTTTTCCTGCTTGTTGCCTTTTGAACATTTTTATTAAACTTGTGCAGGTCCACCCACTGGGGGTGTATTCGAACTATGTTGAATGCTAGCCTTTTGAAGGTCTTTTATGTAAATATTATTGTGTGCGCATTTGGTTTCCATTCGTGTATGCTTTTTATCCTTAGGCTGTTTCCTTTGCCGCCTTCCCCTTTTGGGAAGGCAAGTACTCGAGCTTTCTTAGATTGAAGCGAGGTGAATGGAAGCCGGCCGGCCGGCTACTCTGGTAGTCGGTCGGTGGTGGGAGAAAAACCGGCTTTTGTTATATTAGTCCGTTAGTCCCTAGCCGTTTTTCGTGTGGGCATCCTTTCCTGCCTTTAACTCTTGCCAGCCGGACAACCGGTTCTTCAATCTGCGACTTTTGGCAAGAGAAGGCTTGGGAGCCGGCACACTACTTGTCTGACTATGGGTAGGACTTCTAATATAACTCCAGGCGGCCAGTCCCCGGGCCGACTAGTCGAACCCGGTGCCGGACGGAAAAAGTGAATGTAATGACAAGGTCATAAGCATGATACTCTTCATCCATAGATAAAAGATGGTAGTCCCTGAGCTCTCCTCGGGGGGCCTATTGTCTCGTACTTAGTACACAAGTTAGCGTGATACATACTGCATTTCAACTGTAAAATCTTCGGAGGAGGTTGGCATTCCATGGTCGTTCCGACTCCTTGCCGGAGTCGTCTCTCTTTCGTGCCTTCGGCTTCTGCGCGTCGATCAGGTAGTAGGAGTCGTTGCCTAAAGCTCTGCTGATGACGAAGGGGCCCTCCCAAGGGGCCGAGAGCTTGTGCTGGCCGGCTGTTCGCTGGATCAGCCGGAGCACAAGATCGCCCTCTTGGAAGGATCTTGGCTTGACCTTCCGGCTGTGGTAGCGGTGCAGGCCCTGCTGATAGATGGCGGACCGGCTGAGGGCTAACAGCCGGCCTTCTTCCAGCAGGTCGACGCCGTCTTCCCGTGCTTCCTTGGCCTCCGCTTCCGTGTACATGGTTACCCGAGGCGAGTCGAACTCGATGTCAGTTGGGATGACCGCCTCGGCACCATACACGAGGAAGAAAGGAGTGAAGCCGGTTGACTTGTTTGGGGTAGTGCACAGACTCCAGAGGACGGCCGGGAGCTCATCGAGCCAACAGCCGGCTGAACGCTCCAGTGGTACGACCAGTCGGGGCTTGATGCCGGAAAGGATGAGGCCGTTGGCTCGCTCGACCTGGCCGTTTGACTGCGGGTGGGCAACGGACGCTAAGTCCAACCAGATGCCTTACGTCGCGCAGAAACGTGCCAAGGCTCCCTTGGCGAAATTCGTGCCATTGTCGGTGATGATGCTGTGTGGCACACCGTACCGATTTGTTATATATGCAATAAATGTCACGGCAGTCGGCCCATTCAGCTTCTTGATCGGCTTTGCCTCAATCCATTTGGTAAATTTGTCCACGGTGACAAGCAGATGTGTCATGCCGCCGTGCGCCGTCTTGAATGGGCCCACCATGTCCAGTCCCCAAACGGCGAAGGGCCAAGTGAGGGGAATGGTCTTGAGTGCTGAAGCCGGCATGTGTTGCTTGGAGCTGAAGAGTTGGCATCCTTTGCAATGTTTAACTAACCCCTTGGCATCATCCAAAGCAGTCGGCCAAAAGAAACCATGGCGGAAGGCTTTGGCGACGAGTGATCTTGAGGCCGCATGGTGGCCGCATTCTCCTTGGTGGATGTCTCTGAGGATTGCAATGCCCTTCTCTTGCTCGACGCATCGCTGGAGGACTCCAGTGACACTGCGCTTGACGAGCTCTCTGTTGACGATTGTGTATGCTCCGGCTCGGCGTTGGACTTGTCTTGCCTCTGTTTCGTCAGCCGGCAGATCTTGGTTTATTAGGAAGTTGAGGATGGACTGAGCCCATGATGGAGCTGCGACTTCTTCTATTGCCAATGCGGCTACTGCGACCAGGGCGGGCGGGCTGGGTGGTGAAATGTTGGAGTCGGCCGCCGCCTGTTGTGTTGGTGCAGTCTCCGGGCCGACTACCGCAGTCCCCGAGTCGGGTGTGGCAGTCCCCGGGTCGGGCGTAACTACGGAAGTCCCCGAGCCGCCTGTTGATGTCCCCTGGCCAACTATCGAAGTCCCCGAGTCACCTTCTTGGTTCTTCGAGCCGGGCCCGGTTGTATCGGGGTCAGGCGGTACGAAGATGGAATCGGACTCTAGAGACGGCTTGATAGACGGCTTGAGGAGGTGTTGTAGAGAGACACGGGTTGGTATTGCTTACCGAGTGGAGCCTATTCGAGCCAGGGCATCAGCTGGCTCGTTGTCGGCTCATGGTACGTGGAGGAACTCGCATCCTTCAAAATACCCACTGATCTGCTGAACGAGGAAGCGGTAGCTTGCCATATTTGCGTCCTTGGCATCCCAGTCGCCGGATGATTGCTGGACCACCAAGTCCGAGTCGCCATAACATAGGATCCGGCGAATGCCGAGCTCTTTGGCAAGCCGGAGCCCGTGTATGAGCGCCTCGTACTCGTCCACGTTGTTGGAGGCGGCAAAGTGAATTTGCAGCGTGTATCTGAGCTTGTCGCCTTTGGGAGAGGTGAGGATGACGCCGACTCCCAAGCCGGTGCGCATCTTGGACCCATCGAAGTGTATGCGCCAATGAGTGGAGTCGGGAGCTGGCGGCAGGTACTGGGTCTCGGCCCAGTCGACGAGGAAGTCGGCCAATGCTTGGGACTTGATGGCGGTGGGAGGCTGGTAGAAGATCGTGTAAGGGGCCAGCTCGATGGCCCATTTCGCCACCCGGCCGGATGCATCCCGGCTGCCTATGATCTCGGCCAGCGGGGCGGTGCATACGACCGTGATGGGATGCTCTTGGAAGTAGGGCTTCAGCTTCTTGGCGGCGAAGTACACGCCATAGCACATCTTCTGGTAGTGCGGGTAGTTCTGCTTCGAGGTAGACAACACCTCTCTCAAATAGTGCACCGGCCTCTGGACCGGCTGGGCTCGGTCCTCTTCTGGGCGTTGGACTATGATGACGGTGCTGACCACCCGGCTAGTTGCGGCAATGTAGAGGAGCATGGGCTCTTTCTCAGTCAGCGCCGCCAGGACAGGCGGTGTGGCCAGCATCTTCTTCAGCTCGTGAAAAGCTTTTTCGGCTTGGTCATTCCACTCGAAGTGAGTGGTCTTCTTCATGAAGCGGTAGAGGGGGAGAGCTTTCTCTCCGAGCCGGCTGATGAAGCGGTTCAGGGAGGCCAAGCATCCGGTGAACTTCTGGACGTCTCGAAGTTTGGTGGGAATCGCCATTCTCTCAATGGCCTTGATCTTTACTGGGTTGCATTCGATGCCGCGTTCGGAGACCAGGAAGCCTAGGAGCTGGCCGGCTGGCACTCCGAACACGCATTTCTCGGGGTTGAGCTTGATTTGGAACCGGCGTAGGTTCTCAAATGTTTCCTTGAGGTCTTCCAGCAAGGTGTTGCGCTTCTCCGTCTTCACCACAATGTCGTCTACGTAGACGTGGGCGTTTCTGCCGAGCTGCTTGAGGAGGCACTTCTGCATGCAACGCTGAAAAGTGGCACTGGCATTTCTCAAGCCGAATGTCATAGTCAGGTAGCAAAAGGCTCCGAATGGCGTGATGAAGGCGGTCTTTAGGCGGTTTGCCGGATCTAACTTTATCTGGTTGTACCCTGAGTAAGCATCCAAGAAACTCAACAGCTCGCATCCGGCCGTGGAGTCTATCACTTGATCAATCCTTGGCAGGGCAAAGGGATCTTTGGGGCAGGCCTTGTTGAGGCTCGTGTAGTCTATGCACATGCGCCACTTGTTATTCTTCTTTAACACGAGGACCGGGTTAGCGAGCCATTCTGGAAAGAAAACTTCCATAATGAAGCCAACCGCCAGAAGCCGGGCTATCTCTTCTCCTACAATCCTTCTCTTCTCCTCCGACAGTCGGCGGAGGGGTTGTTTGACTGGTTTTGCGTCTTCTCGGACATGTAGTTTGTGCTCGGTGAATTCCTTCGGAACACCCGGCATGTCCTTGGGGGACCATGCAAAGATGTCCCGATTCTCACGGAGGAGATCGGCGAGCTCGCCTTCCTATTTGCTGTTTAGGTTTGCCCCGATGACGGCAAACCACTCTGGGTGCTCGGGGTCAAGAGGTATCTTCTTCGTCTCCTTGGCCGGCTGGAAAGATCCTTGAGCATCATACTCCTTGGGATCGGGGGACAAGGCCGACTGTTTGCCGGCCATGGCCACGACTCGGTCCAACATCTTCTTTTCTTCGGCAATCACAAGGGACTCGGCCAGCCGGCTGCTGGCTGCTGCGCACTCGGAAGATTTCTTGTAATCGCTGGCTATGGTGATGACGCCCTTGGTGCTCGGCATCTTCATCTTGAGGTAAGCATAGTGGGGAACTGCCATGAACCTGGCCAAGGCAGGTCGGCCAAGCAATGCATGGTAGGGGCTCTCCAGGTCCACCACTTCAAACTAGATCGCTTCTCGGCGGAAATGCTCCTTGTCCCCAAAGAGTACATCAATCTTGATCTTGCCAATGGGGGCGCATGACAGGCCGGGTACAATGCCATGGAACACAGTCCGAGTAGGCATGAGTTGCTTTGCCTTGACATTCAGCTTCTCCAGGGTGTCACGGTACATGATGTTGATGCTGCTCCCGCCATCTATCAGCACGCGGGAGAAACGGGCGGTGCGTCTGTCCGTTGCAAGGGTGGCATCCAGAACCAACGCATAAGAGCCAGGAGATGGCATCATCTCTGGGTGGTCGGCCCGGCTCCAGCTGATAGGTTTTTCTGACCGGTGCATGTGCTCGGCGGGGTTGGCAGCGACCATGCTGACTTCCTGGTGCTCTCGGCGTTTGCTGCGCTGGTCTTCGGGCTGGCTTGTAAAAATGACATAGGCGGCATGCTCGTCGGGGAACTCATCGTGCACGGCTCCTACTGCGGGCCGAGTGGTCGGCGGCTGCGGAGCCGGAGGCGGCGGACCGGCAGGCGGAGGCGGCGCAAGCCCTTCGCCTTTGGAGATTCGGGTGAGCCAGTGGCACTTCCGGGTCGTGTGGTTGGACGGCTTTGCGTCGCTGTGGAACTTGCACGGGGCGTCGAGAGTTTGCTCGTAGGAGAAGGCCGGCTGCCAAGCCGGCCTGCCGCCCTTGGGTTTCTTGGGCGCGGGCCGCCCTTCGGGCCGCTCGTCTTCGACTGTGGCCACCTGCCGACTGGCGGAAGGTGGCACGGGGCCCTTGCGCTTGTGGTCGTTCTGGTGTGGGCGTCGGCCGGAGTCCCCAGCCGGCGTCTTGGGCGCCGGGTTGAGCACCTTCCCGGACGCGTCTACCCGGAGTTCGGTCTTCATTGAGGAGTCGGCGGTGGCGTACTTGTCCGCTATGACCAGAAGCTCGTCGAGGGTAGTCGGCTCATCGTAGAGGAGCTTGTGCTTGAGGAGGGTGCCTTCTCGGCACCCGGCAGTGAAGTATTCTATGGCTTGCACCTCGTGCACCCCTTCGCAAGAGTTGCGGAGCTCGGCCCAACGCGTGAGGTAGTCGCGAGTAGACTCGGCGGGAACTTGTACGCACAAGGAGAGCTGTCTGGGCTTGGGAGCCCACTTGTAGGTGCTGGTGAAGTTGCGGACGAAGGCTTCTGTGAAATCTAGCCAGCCGTTGATGCTGTATGGCTTGAGGCTGTTGAGCCAGGTCCGCGCCGTGCCTTGCAGCATGAGGGGCACGTACTTCACGGCAACACGCCTATTGCCGTTTGCTATGCTAACCGCCGTGGAGTAGTCGATTAACCAATCTTACGGCTTCACAGAGCCGTTGTACTTGGGCGTGTCTCCTGGGAGCGAGAATCCTTTGGGGAAAGGCTCGTCGCGGATGCAGGGGCTGAAACAAGGCGGGCCGACATCGTCTTCTTCTTCCAGCGCCAGGGATCGCGCCAGGCGGTCGATCCGATGGCGGGCGTCATTCTCGCCGACTCCTTCGCGGCGACCTAGCTGGCCGCTGAGAGTCGGATGCACAACAGGCGGTGGGGTGGGATATCTCTCTCCACGGGGCCGAGGCGGAGGCGGGTTGCCCCACCACTCCACGGCCCGGGGTGGCCTTTGTAGCCCTTTGCGAGCCATTTTTGGGCTGCGAGGCTCATTTCGCGCTGTGGAAAAGGCTATTCTGCCTCGTGCCCCGTTCTAAGAAGGGGTCAATATATCAAGTGGGCGGAGCCGAAGTGTGGCGCATCGCCGGGACCGGATATCTATCCGGAACCCCAAAGAAGGCGTCCGAGGACTGGCCTTCGGAATGGTTTTATATAGAGGACGTCCCGCTGCCGGATCCTGTCCGGATCGGCCTCCCTGAGTTCGACAATGCTCCCCTAAAGAAGCGCCTAAGCTAGCGTCCATGGAGCCCTCAGAGGGAAAGTGAGAGGGACGTTCTTTACCTGATGGGCCGGATAAGATTGTTAGCTCATTCCGGACTGACCATGATCGGGGTCATGGCCGCATGCATCATGCAAGGGGTGCAGCCGCTTTAGTATAGAGGCCGCCCCATGTGGGACTTCAACGGGGAGGACGACGCCACCCGCCACGGCCGTAAGGGGCCGGATTCGGCTGCCGCTCTAATAAAGACCTTGTCCGCTTTGTACAAGGGAGAAGAGCAGGAATTTCTCCGCGTCAACCCATAGGGTGGATTTTCTATGTACAATCCCCCAAGTTGGGTAAGTGGACACTTTTACTTGCCCATCCGTTTTATATTCCCATTGTTAAATATTCAGTCTAATGACTTCAACGCAGGAACTGCGCCAGGCTGTTAAAGAAATAAACAGCCCTCCTCCACAACCCGAGGACCCGGGATGGTCCCTTGACCCAGCCTCTCAAGAGGATCTGGACTTATCTATGGAGCTGATTGATGGGGTGTTTCATCAATTGAGCAAGGACAACGCCTTGGTGGCCATTACGGCCGATTACCCAGGGCTACTCCCAGCCTCACAGGTAACTGAGACCGAAGTTCTAGCACTTTGAAAAGGGATCTATCCTCGCGTGTTTTCGATTGTCGTATGACAACCGTGTTTTGCAGGGGAGGTCCCTGAGACGGGAGGCCGAGCCTGCGGCGACTAGCCAACGAGGGGCGGCAAGGCCCCCCGGGCTGAAAAGAAGTGCGGTCCGGACTGAGACGCCAGCGCAAAGGTATAGCACGCCATCTTATTCCCTAGTGTTATTCCTTCGAGGCATATTAACGCTCATGCTCTCTTCAGGACGAAGAGACCTCGCCGGACTATATCTGGATAGGCTGCCAATCGCGCCTCCACCAGCCAGGCTCCAAAGCCTGGTCCGGAGGAGGAGGCGAATACGAGGCGCGCACCGGACGCTCCTCCGACAGAGGAAGCGGATAGGCTGTCCGCCACCAATTCCGAGGTGGAGAGTGCCATGAACCACAGGCGTCACCGGACAGTTCTTCGTGACGCTTGTTTCTCCCAAGAGGCATTGGATGCCTTCAATTCAGGAGATGCGTACCTCCATGCCACTCAAAATGGTCTAGCCAGAGCCACGGAACAATATGTAAAAGACATACGGGTAAGAAAATTTTGGTAATTATATATATATACCAGTAGCCCCCGAGACTTGAAACAGTTAGAATAACTGATTTAAGGATCATCTGTTATGCAGGTTCTTACAGAAAAGAATACCCTGCTGTCCCAGGAGCTGGAAGAGTGCAAAGCCCAACTTGAGGCCGCACTAGCCGCGGCAGGGGAGCCCAAGGAGACCCCCTCTGGTAATATACGCTTCGAAAGATAAGTATTGTGTGAAGTGCGGCGTGGGTGCAAATCTAACAAATGAAATTGCAGATGGCGCCAGATTAAATCCGGAAGAGCAACAACTCCGACGCCAGCTGAAGGCTGGTGAGAGCATGCTGACAAAGGTGAGGCGGGAGAAGAACGATCTCCAAGATGCCAACACCAAGCTGGGCGTTGAACTGAATGATGTTCGTGCCCAGCTGTTGGACTCCGTGAAGGAGAATCAACGGCTTCGACGCGGCATATATAGTAAGTGCTTAAATGAACTTTGAAAAAAGAGTTTGGCGAGGAAGTCGACTAACAGAGGAATGTCTGTAGGTATGCTAACATGTCGTCCTGCAGAGGAAATGCCCGGTTCTACGGGTGACCTTCTTCCCGAGCTCTCACAACTGCACGAGCGAGTTCGGCAGGTGATGCAAAGCGTCGCCCAAGCCTTGTGGCCATTCGTCTCCATGCCCGAAGGCCTTGGAGAGCTTGTAGAGAAGCTGAAGGGAGCGCGGCGGCGCTTCCGATTGTGGAAGATGTCGGCCTGCCGTCAAGGCGCCAGGGAGGCCTGGGCCATGGTGAAGACGCGGTACACGAAGGCTGACCCAAACCACATGGCCGAGGTCGGACCCGTGGGGCCCGATGGGAAGGAGATCCCTATGAGCTTAGTATACGGCCAAGTAGAATTAGCCGCAAAGTATTCCCAATAGGACTGTAAACTAGACAGCCTGTTAGATGGTATTGAAGAGGAATACAATCAGTCAGATTGACTATGTAATTATAATTGACATGTGTAATGCCTTCTAGCCGGATTGTAGATCGTTTGTCATGGCCGACCTTTTCGCTTCAACCTCGGGACCTGACGGTCCGGAGTGTGTCCGAATACCCTCGCGGTTATATAAGAACTGGGGTATGCATGGAGACCAGGCGTAGGGGTCATTAGTGCTTGAACAGACAAGTGCCCAACTAGTTATGTTATATTACATGGTTAGTAAGAAACATCTTCCAAGGAGAATAGTTCCGTTAGGGGTTCCTTTCCCTGGGAGGCATGCCCTAAAGTGCATGTCCATTCTGCGAAAAGAGGCGCAGGAAAAACATCTGGGGGCGTATAGATAAAATAAAAAAGATCATCTTTAGTTCACCGACCGAATATTCCCTTAAGAACGCTAGCTTTCGGCTTCACCCAGTCTGAGGTACACATCCGGCTGACCCGGCAGTAACAATCACAGAGGTGCTCCCTTTACCACCTAGCCGAACAATCAGGAACGTAGGGGCAAGCACAGGAGCCAGGCAACCCAGCTTGGCCAAAACTTAAGTCATATCGATGCATATAATGGTGAATAAAAGGTACATGCAGAAGTGTGACACATGTGTTGGGCATGAAGCCCGTATAAATAAGCTTCTATTTAAAGAAGCCCCCAGGTTTAATGAGCGCGGATAGCGCGTCACTTTATGAGCCTTTGGAGGCTATAAGAGAAAGAGAGGAGAAGGAGAGAAATGTAAGACAAAAAGTATATATAAAAAATAGACAAAGGAAGGAGACGAACACAGAGTCCGGCGCTAGGCATAGAATCTTCGGAGACGGGCTGCGTTCCATGGGTTCGGCTTGAGTCGGTTATCCGATGCATCTCGCGGGCGGTACGCTCCACCAGTCAGAACTTGGTCAATTATGAAGGGACCTTCCCACTTGGGCTTGAGTTTGTCCTTTTTCTTGTCCGGCGGGCGTAGAACTAATTCGCCAATGTTATAATTTTTGGCCCATACTTCTCTGCTTTGGTATCTTCGAGCCTGTTGTTGATAGAATGTGGAACGGGCTTTTGCCACGTCTCGCTCTACCTCCAAGGCGTCCAAACTGTCCTGCCGATCGAGCTCGGCTTCTCTTTCTTCGTACATGTGCACACAAGGTGAGTCATGAATTATGTCACAGGGCAAAACTGCCTCTGTGCCATACACCATGAAGAATGGTGTGTATCCGGTGGTGTGATTCGGCATGGTCCGCAGCCCCCAGAGTACGGAGTCGAGCTCCTCTACCCAGTGTGTATTAGATTCCTTAAGGGACCGCACTAATCTGGGTTTGATGCCGCTCATGATAAGACCATTTGCACGTTCGACCTGGCCATTAGTTTGTGGGTGATAGACGGAAGCGTAATCGAGCTTGATGCCCATGTTTTTGCACCAGAGTTTTACCTCATCGGCCGTAAAGTTCGTGCCGTTATCAGTGATGATGCTGTGGGGGACGCCGTAACGGTGTACAACCCCGGATATAAAGTCTATCACCGGTCCGGATTCGGCCGTCTTAACAGGATTGGCTTCTATCCATTTGGTGAACTTATCCACCATGACCAGTAAGTATTTTTTCTTGTGGGTTCCGCCTTTAAGGGGTCCAACCATGTCAAGCCCCCAGACCGCGAAGGGCCAAGTGATGGGGATAGTTTGGAGGGCCCCCAGATCTTAGCTGGGTTTGCTTCAATTCCTCTACCGGATACAATGAAGCCCAAGAGCTTTCCGGCTAGAACGCCGAAAACACATTTTTCCGGGTTGAGCTTGATGTCGTATGTTTGGAGGTTATTGAATGTTAGCCTCAAGTCGTCTACTAGAGATTCGACATGTCTTGTTTTAACGACCACATCATCTATGTATGCCTCCACTGTTTTGCCGATCTGGTTTGCCAGACATGTATGAATCATGCGCTGATATGTTGCGCCGGCGTTTTTGAGCCTGAAGGGCATTGTGTTGAAGCATAATGGGCCGTATGGTGTGATGAATGTCGTTGCGGCTTGGTCTGACTCTGCCATCTTTATTTGATGGTAGCCAGAGTATGCATCGAGGAAACACAACGAATCGTGTCCCGCGGTAGCGTCGATAATTTGATCGATGCGGGGGAGAGGGAAGGGATCCTTTAGGCAAGCCTTGTTAAGGCAGCCAAGCCGATGACGCAGAGGTAATTATTCTTTCCTCCGGTTTAGATCCTCTGCCAACACAGAAAATCCGTCAAGCAAACCGAAAAGTAAGATTTTCTCACCCCCTAGCTCACTTGGACCGAAACTTTCTTTTGAAGAAGCAGCAACACGAAGCTCGCCGCACAACCCGGCACAGCGGCCAAGTAGTCACTTCAACCGGTTTATCGAACACTCCGGTTTGGAAACGTCGATCTGAGGTCTCACATACTTCTGATACTTCTTATCCCAAGGTAGGTTATTTCCGACTACCTCTTAATCCGTTCGATTCAAATTATTAGGGAATGCCTCATTCATCATCTGGCGAGTCAACGGCCACACAGCTCCCTCCTCTTAAGACTGTTCCTGGGTAAACACTTTAAACTTAACCTTTTGACGCTTTATACTTGCGTGTTATACTAACCTTTATATCTTTTCCTTTCAGAGCCAAGGCTAGGCCCAGAAAAAAGGCCAAATTGAATAAACCAGTGGACGATAACCCGGCTGATAATAACCCGGCTGAAGATAACCCAGAATAGTTTGAGTCAAACGCTGATGACATACATGATGATTCGCCACCAGAATACCATGATACCTTTGCTAAACCGATGGAAGAGGATTCCACCGGCCGTGCTACTGACCCGCCAAGCCCAGCCAAAGCCGCAGATAAACTGCCAAGCCTGGCCAAAGCTGCTGAGGAACAATCAGACGACGTCATTGTTACTGGCGTTGGCCGCACCACCCCTGGCAATCCTATCGCTTTATCAAAGCATAGTGTCAAGGAAGAGTTTTCTGCTATGGACAAGGGCAAGTGGAAAACGGATTTATCCAGCTATGCCCACCTCAACACTCAAGAGATTCATTCTGGTTTCTTGAACCGCATGTATACCAGTCGCAACTATGAAGCCGGCTTAGTAGGCCTGATGAAGGAGCGATATGAGGTAAACACTGTTTAACTCTTCATAATTGTTTCTCTTGTTCAATTTCTACTATCAACTCCAACAGCCCCCAAGGGCCAGTTTATGATATCAACATGAACCGGGACTTCGTAATACTTCCATTTTGCATGTGTATCCCCCAAGGGATCGGTTTATACTTTTAGGATGAATCGCTACCTTCCTGTCATGAAGCTTCCAAAACTCTTGATAAGCATCTTTGTAAACCGGTTGATGAAGAAAAATCCATTATTCTGTCTTGAGCAAATATACATTAGCCCCCAAGTGCCAAGAGTATAACTTGTTATGTGCTTGGGACTTAAAATGTCAGTTGAGAAAAGCCATATGCATTAGCCCCCCAAGTGCCAAGTGTATAACCTGTTATGTGCTTGGGACTTCCAACATGCACTACTGACTTATTAAATGTCGCTTGTAGGCTGATCTGAGCCAGAAAGAATCTCAAATCACTGACCTTTAGGAAAATATTAAGTCCCAGCAAGTTGAAACCTCCAAGGCTAAAGAGGAGCTGACTGGCGCTTTAACTGCTATGGAACAACTGAAGGAAAGCTTCAAAAGCGAACGGGCAGGATGGGATACTAAAAAAGCAGCTCTGCTAAAATGGGCGGAGGACGCTGAAACAACTCTTATACCGGTAGCAGAAGAATTGACTGGCTTGAAGCGGCAAATCAATGCCATGACCACCGTTGTATTTGGTAGGTACCTTTATGATAAGCTTCAATATGTATTATCCCATAAACTATCGGTTTACCAATATGTTCAATGATGCAGGATCCCGCATTACCCACCTGGGCTCTGATATGCAAAAGAAGTTGAAGGCAGCCTATACTCTAATAGAGCAATTATATTCCGGCGCCCAACGGGCCATTTGCACTGCTGCTCATAACAAACCGCCCCCAACCTTGATCAAGGAAACACTTGAGAACCTGTCAATGTTGCCTGCCCAGTTGGACGAGTTAAAAAGATCAGTTGCAAGGTCGGGTGCTCTGACTGCGCTAATCCGGGCTAAAGCTTGGGTACCAGATCTTGACTCAGCAGATATAGGAAGCGGCTATCCGAGCCTAAAGGAAGACGGTTCAGAGTTTAACAATGATGATCTTCGAAGGTAGACAAAGGAAATGCGCCCCTTAGCGAGCAAATTGGCTAAAGAAATAAATCTTTCGCATTATCAGGCGGTTTACGATACTGACAACACACGACTTCCTGCGCCATCTCATGATGTGGAAGATCTTATCCCGCCAATCCGTAAGCATACCTATGCCCCTGATATTGACCCCTCCACCCTTATAAGCAACAAAGCTATATTCAAGGCCCTAACTAGAATCGACTGGACAACCATTGACTTCCAGTTGCTGGGTAGAGAGGAGGAGGATGAACCGGCACAGGATGACCCGCAATCGTCAAGTCAGCCCGAAGAATCATGATCCGGAGGCCAGTTTAGCCCTCTTCATACTGCAATCCTTTGCTTGAAAAAAATAGTTATCCTTTTGGGCATCAAAGCGCCTTGTAATAGGCTAGTTTAAACACTTGGTCTCTATGCCATCATGCATATTCAATTTTGCCTGATACTGTGAATCTGCCATGATTTATGTTATGTCTGCTTATGATCCTTAGTAGCTTTATTGAATCTGTTTCTACATATGACAAGTATAAAGTGCCCTCGCGGTTTATCGCCAGCCCGGTCATCCTATGCTGCATCACACTTACTGACTGGCTCTGCCTCCACCCACTTGGTGAATTTATCAACCGCCACCATAAGGTGGGTCTTCTTGTCCTTGGACCTCTTAATGGGCCCAGCCATATCCAGCCCCCAAGTTGTGAACGCCCAAGCGATTGGAATCATCCTCAACTCTTGAGCCGGAACTTGGGCTCGGCATGAAAATTTCTGACAACCATCGCACCTTTTCACCAAGTCCTCAGCGTCAGCATGAGCCGTCAACCAATAGAAGCCATGACGAAAAGCTTTGGCTACCAAGGATTTTGAACCGGCGTGGTGACCACAATCTCTTTCGTGGATCTCATGCAAAATCTCACATCCTTATTCAGGAGATACGCAACGCTGAAACGCCCCTGTTACACTTCAATGATCCAATTCCCCATTGACAATAGTCATTGACTTGGACCGCCGGATTATCCGCCTGGCCAAGGTTTCATCCTCCGGTAACTCGCCCCGGTTCATATACGCCAAATATGGGACTGTCCAATCTGGGATAACATGAAGAGCCGCCACCAATTGAGCTTCCGGGTCAGGAATAGTCAAATCCTCCTCTGTAGGTAGCTTGACCGACGGGTTATGCAAAACAAACAAAAAACATTAGGTGGTACCGGTTTACGCTTAGAGCCCAAATGACTTAAAGCGTCCGCTGCTTCATTCTTTCGCTGGTCTACATGGTCGACCTGATAACCCTTGACATGACCAGCCACCGTGTCCACCTCTCGTCGATACGCCGCCATGAGTGGATCCTTCGAATCCCAAGTGCCAGACACTTCTTGAGCTACCATGTCCGAGTCACCAAAGCACTTAACCCGGCTTAAATTCATCTCCTTGGCCATTCAAAGACCATGGAGCAAGGCCTCATATTCAGCTGCATTGTTAGTGCATGGGAACATTAAATGGAGAAGATAACAAAATTTATCACCTCGTGGGGAAGTTAATACGACTCCAGCCCCCGAGCCCTACAATTGTCTGGACCCATTAAAATGAATAGTCCAATAAGTGTTATCTGGCTTTTCCTCCGGTGCCTGCAACTCTGTCCAGTCATTGATGAAATCCACAAGTGCTTGGGACTTGATCGCCGTGCGAGGCATATATTTTAACCCGTGAGTTCCAAGCTCAATGGCCCATTTGGCAACCTGGCCAGTTGCTTCCCTGTTTTGGATGATATCCCCCAAGGGGGCAGAACTGACCATAGCGATAGGATGACCCTGAAAATACTGCTTAAGCTTCCGGCTTGCCATGAAAACTCCATACACCAGTTTCTACCAATGTGGGTACCTTTGTTTGGATTCAATAAGCACCTCACTGATATAATAAACCGGCCGTTGAACCGGATACTCCTTCCCAGCCTGCTTGCGCTCCACCACAAAGGCCACACTAACAGCCCGGGCATTAGCAGCCGCATATAGCAAAAGTGGTTCTTTATCGACCGGAGCCGGAAGGACAGGTGGCTCGGCTAACTGTTTCTTCAAGTCCTCAAATGACGCATTAGCAGCATCACTCCAGACAAAATTGTCTATCTTCTTCATCATCTGATACAGAGGGATTGCTTTTTCTCCCAAACGGCTGATAAACCGGCTCAATGCTGCAACACGACCCGCCAGACGCTGAACATCGTTAATACACGCCGGTTTAGCCAGAGACATAATAGCTTTGATCTTTTGCGGATTAGCTTCAATGCCCCTGTTAGACACCAGAAAACCCAAGAGCTTGCCTGCCGGAACACCAAAAACACACTTGGCCGGATTAAGCATCATCTTATAAACCCGGAGATTATCAAAGGTTTCCTTTAAGTCATCTATTAACTTCTCCTCTTTTCTAGACTTCACCACAATATCATCTACATAAGCATGAACATTGCGCCCGATCTGATTATGAAGACAATTCTGCACACAGCGCTGATAAGTCGCCTGAGCACTCTTGTGCCCAAAAGGCATAGATACATAGCAGAAGGCTCCAAAGGGAGTTATAAAAGTTGTCTTCTCCTGGTCTTTGACTGCCATTTTGATCTGATGATAACCAGAATAAGTGTCCAGAAAACACAAACGGTCACAACCCGTTGTAGCATCAATGATTTGATCAATACAAGGGAGAGCAAAGGGATCAGCTCGACAAGCCTTGTTCAAATTTGTGTAGTCCACACACATATGCCAAGTGCCATTCTTCTTAAGTACCAGCACTGGATTAGCTAGCCACTCAGGGTGAAAAACCTCCACAATAAACCCTGCTGCCAAGAGTCAGGCTACCTCCTCACCAATAGCCTTGCGCCTTTCTTCATTGAAGTGACGGAGAAACTGCCTGACCGGTTTAAACTTAGGATCTATATTAAGAGTGTGCTCAGCGAGTTCGCTCAGTACACCTGGCCGAGGCAGAGGCGGGTTGCCCCGCCACTCCACGGCCCGGGGTGGCCTTCTGCGTCTCGCTCGATGGAGATTCGAGTTCGGCTTCGGCTGACAGCCGGCTCTTTCTCGCGCCGCACACGGGTTTTACCCGTAGTCGGCGTCCGGGACATTGCGCCGTGATCTCGGCGCGGGGGAGGGCTTTCCGCGCGGGCGTCGGCTTCGTGCCGCTGCGCGGCTGCATCGATTAGCTGCTGGATGCGTTGGGTCATGTTGGGGAGTTCTTCGGCCCCCAGTCCGTCTAGCTCATCTAGGGCTGCCTGGGCGGCGCGCAGGTTCTTGAGTGGAGTGGCGAAGATTGGGCGGTCGACTCCTAACGTGTCGGTGATGACAGCGCCGCGCTGTCTGACAGCGCCGGCTCGGCTGGGCCCGCCTGGGGGCGGCGTGCCAAAGGCGGCGCGGTCGGCTTCACGTCGGTGGGCCTCAGCGACGCGTCTCATGGAAACCAACTTCCGGCCCTCCGCGAGGAGGGCGAGGCGGCGAGCCTCCAGTGCTTCAGCGTCGGCATCGGCTGGGAGGGGGATGGACAAGTCGTGGATCGCCGTGTGCGGGGCGTCGCGGGCGCTCTCGTCAGAAGCGCCGCCGTGGCCGATGACCATCACCTCGGTGGTGACAGCATCGCCGCCATCGGCCCGGGGAAGCGGGTCGTTGTAGATCGTGACGTCGGTGGGGAAAGTGTCGAGTGAGGACGTGTCGGAGTCGACAGGCATCGGGTCGGTGGAGCCAACCGACTCCAAGTCCAGAGCAGGCTCATCAGAGACGTGGAGCTGGCCGAGGAGGTTGACGAGGTGGTCGGTGCCCGCGTCGGAGGAAAGCTCGTCGGAGATGAGGGTCTTGTCAAGGAGATCGGCGAGGCCGCTCGCTGCGCAGACATTGGTGACGCCTTGCAGCGCGTCGTGGCAAGCGCCGTCGGGCGTGCCGGGCTGGCTACGCTTGCGGGGGAGGAAGAGGGTTCCCGTCCAGAACAGGTCTCCGGACGACGATGCACCTGGCCCCACGGTGGGCGCCAAATGTCGGGTGGTAGGTGCGACATATGCCAACGGGTGGCTTATCATTGTGGGAGCCAATAAGACGTCGCCGGTGCCTGGAAGCGGGATGAGGCGAAGACATGCACGCCGGCGAATCTTACCCAACTTCGGGGCTCTCCGTGGAGATAACACCCCTACTGCTGCTCTGCGGGGTCTCCGCATGATCACTAGATGAACAAGTAGCAACACGATGCTCCGTGAGCTGTTTGGCGAGAGGAGGAAGAAGGGCACTGCTCGCTCTCTTCTCCTCCCTATGCGGTGTCTAAAACTAGCAGGGATCAACCCTTTGCATGGGTGTCCCGGGGGGTTTATATAGGCCTACCCCCCAGGGATATAATGGTAATCCGGCTGGGCGTGGGGCCCAGCTATCTGTGTCTACACTCGCCGGCTTCTACGCCGGCTGCTGGGGACCGCCGGCTGGTGGGTCCCGCCGGCTGCCGGCTCCTTGGTCGACAGGCAGGCCCCACTGTCCAGGGCCTTGTCGGCGGCTGGTTACTGTTGCTCAATCCTGGTGACAAGGGCTTTGCCGAGGTGGGCGTGGCTACAGTGCCGCCGTCCGGCGGGTGATCGTTGTAGCCTCACCGCGTCTTGTCTCCTTAATGGGGCGTCTCCTTCGAGGGAGGTGGCAAGCCGGCTGTGGGGAGCCGGCTCTGTCTTGGGCCGACTGGGGGAGGCCTGGCCGCCTTTGGGTGTCTCTCTGCCCGAAGGGGCCCACCGCCCGTGGGCCGCGCTGGCAGCCCGTCGTGGATGACATCAGGGTCAACGTGGCAACAGTGCCGCGCCGGACGGGTCATGGCCACCCGTACGACGCACTGTGCCAGGCGTGCTCCGGGATTGGGGGTGGCAGGCTTTACTGTAGCCACGCCCCGTCACATCGCCGTTATGTGGATGCAGACTTTGAGGGTACGATCTTGACCGCTTTGTGGGAGCCGGCTTCTTGGAGTCGGCCTTCTTGTGGCCGGCTTCTCGGAGCCGTCCCTCCCGCGGCTTTCTTCATGAGGGCTAAAGTCGGGTTGCCTTCCGATAGCCGGCCTGGGAGACAACCGGCAAGGGGAAGGCGGCCCCATGTCTTGGATTCTTGAGGGCCGGATCGGCTCGTAATTTTTTAGAAGGGCCAGGGGGAGCCGGCTAGGCTACCCATGGTTATTTACTCCGACACCGGCCGTCCAAACAGGGCATTGATATGGGCCCTTGATTTTCACCACTTCAAAAGTCAATGTCTCTGATCTTGAATCATGATCATCTCCAAAAGCAACCTCTAGAGCTATCTTACCAACTGGGTACGCCGATTTACCAGGCACCACACCATGAAAAATGGTGTTCGACGGTTTAAGATTTTTATCTATCAACCCCATGCAACGGAAGGTTTCATAATAAAGGATATTGATACTGCTCCCTCCATCCATGAGTACCTTGGTGAACTTATACCCCCCCAACCCAAGGTGCCACCACTAATGCCAGATGACCCGGATTATCAACCCGGGGTGGATGATCCTCTCGACTCCACAAAATGGGTTGTTCAGACCAGCGCAAATAACGGGGCACTTCCAGTTCAACGGAGTTTACTGCCCTTTTATGAAGCTTATGGTCGCGCTTACATAATCTAGTGGTGAAGACATGGTATTGCCCACTATTCAACTGCTTCGGATTACTCTGATAACCCGATTATTGCTGCTGCTGACTCCCCTGATGATTATAAACGCCCTGGTTGCCCTAACTGCCTTGATTTCCATGTCCGATTTGGTTGCCTTGAAATCCTGAACCGGAGCTGCCTGCACCATAACCCAGCCCATGAGAACAGCCTCCTGAACCGCCGGGCTGTCCAATGTCTTATTGGAAAAGATTCGAATTTTTGAACTCCTGCATAATAAAGTAGTCCTTCCAAAGGTGCGTAGCTGGCCTTTCTCGCGACCCGTGCTTTGGGCAAGGCTGGTTTAACAGGCGCTCAAGATTGGGACCTGATCCTCCACTCCGTGAGGGCGGTTTACCATTACGGCGCTGACCATTATCCTGCGTATTGGTGTTCGCCACAAAATCCAAACTGTTATCCACCTTGCGCTTACCGTTGTTCCTATGACCCGCCGGGTTATGCTGCTGCCCCTTCGTACTGCCATCCTTCTTTCCCCTCCTTGGCTTTTCATCATCAGACTCAGGGTCCTTGGTACTATCCGAGTCGGAATACTTAACTAGAGCTGCCATAAGCGTTGCCATGTCATTGCAGTGACGCTTGAGTCTTCCCAACTTCAGCTTTAAAGGCATAAACTCGCAATTGCCTTCCAATGTTAAGACTACCGTATCAGCATTGATGCAGTCAGATGAATGCAGAATAGCTAAGACTCGCTTCACCCAATGGGTTGTAGACTCCCATTCCTCTTGAACACAGGCGGCTAGGTCCACAATTGACATGGGCTTCTTGCACATATCTTTGAAATTCTGGATAAACCAGCTTTTTAACTCAGCCCATGACCCAACGGAGTTAGCTGGTAAACTTTTCAGCCAGGTATGAGCTGTTCCTTCCAGCATCATGGTGAAGTACTAAGCATATGCCGCACCATCCACGTCCAGCATCTCCATCGCCATCTCATAGCTCTCGACCCATGATTCGGGGGGTAAATCGGTAGTGTAATTGGGCACCTTACGAGGACCCTTGAAATCCTTGGGCAGACGCACGTTATGTAAGGCTGGGTGAGACATGGCACCCGCAAAGAACTGAAGACCACACCTGGTTCCACCGAAGTGGTTGGACGAACCGGAGTAAGATGACGGGCCGCGTATTGCGCTGCTAACTCGGCTTCTCGACGTGCTCTACCATGATCCACCAAATCCTGGCATTAGCACCACGGCCCGCCGGGTTATGCCCTCACGACGGGTAACGGTTTCGCGCACTGCTTGACACAGCCGGCTCATCAATATGCCTGCTGTAGCTCTGACTTGGGCGGAGGGGGGGGTGGAATGAATCCTCTCGCGACTATACGAATGAGCCTGCTGTTGGGTTAAAGCTGTCTAAAGGAGCTCTCTAGCCCGTCGTGTTTCAACTGCTACTGGAGACTCGCCTTCGATCGGGAGAGCTGCCAATCGTGAAGCGACGGCAATGATGTTATCCAACGGGTTAGAGTAATGACCCGGAGGCGTTGAGACGTGCTGTGACAGGACATTGTTCTGACGAGGCGGATCCATCATGCGCGGCTGAACTGGCGCCCCCATTCCAGGTGCCTCCACCCGGTTTACCACTTGCTGGTTAATGGTTCCTTCCCCTGGCGTGTTGAAGAGATTCCTTGGCTCGTAAATCGGAGGCAGGTGAGACCGGTACCATCTCCTCATGACACCATTTGATGCGCTCTGATCCAGCATAAGCCGGTAAGCCTGTGCCTCTAACTCGGCCCGCTCTGTGGCCATCCTGGTGTTCTCTGCTGCCAGATCTACCTTAGCTTGAGCTATCTGATCCTTCACCTTTGCAATTTCTGTGTTATGCTGATCCTGATCTGCCGGATTAACCTCAGCTGCCAGCAATGTTGCCAAAGTGTCGAATAAATCGGACAAAACCTGAACCGGCGGTGGCGCAGGGCCTCCTGCCCTAGCTGGTGTTGCAGCTACTGAACCGGAAACCATTGCTGCTGCGGTAGAGGAATGCTGCACCGACTTTGTACCAGCCATGAAAATCGCAACTCGGCTCGGCGGATCAAAGGGGTCCGGAATACTGTCACCATCGGAACCGCCACCCATCCGGCCATCGTGCAGCTGATACAGTGACTCGGTCTCTCTGGTTGATGACTCGTCATCAGAGTAAACGACGGTTTCGCCACCAGATACCGATCTATCGTCAGATTCCGCTCCGCGGATGACTCCCACGAAGGCACGCTTTATGGCAGGCTAAACCCGGACAGGTCTTGGACGTTGAGCCGTCTCGATGATGTCTTTGCAGATGTCCGGCACAGGGCCCGGTTCGCCGATCTTGCCAATGAAGACGTGTATTCCGCCAAAGGGGACCCGGTACCCGTACTCAATCGAGCCGGCCTCGGGGCCCCAGCCTGCGTCGTCGATGTAGAGCTTGCCGCAACAACTCTTGGTCATCCGGCCCACAGCGTAATCCTTGAGTCCTTCGAAGCTGCCCTCTAAGAACTCAAAACCATCGTGTGATAGCCCCACGGTGGGTGCCAACTGTCGTGGGTTTGTCACAGCAGTTGTCCTAGCGTAAGGCCTTAGTCGTGGAGCCATCGCAATGTAGTAGCTTAGAGGGGTTAAAGCGGAACAAGGGGCGCAAGGAATTATACTGGTTCGGCCCCTTACGGTGAAGGTAAAAGCCTACTCCAGTTGTGATGGAATTGCTAGGGTTTCGATGACCAGGGAGCGAATCCTCTTTTCCTGGCTCTCGAGTTGTTGTTGTCTGTCCCTAAACCGCCGCCGGGTCGTCCCTTTAGAGCATTACTAGTAGAACCCTCAAATCCTTAAAGCAGTTTTAAGGGTTGAGAAGTGCCACCTTTTGACACTTTTAAGGGTTGAAAAACAGGGGCAAATACTAGAACCCTCAAACCCAACCCTTAAACTGCTTTAAGGATTGGATTTGAGGGTTCTAGTCTTTGCCTCAACCCCAACCTTTAAATCTATCATTTCATATATCACACATTTCATCATATGACATATCACAAATTCCATCACATTTGACATAAAACAATAATCATTCTAATTATCATTACAACACCGAATAAAACAATAATCATTCAAATTATTACAACAATGTTTGAGCAAATTACACTAATTGTTCGAATCAAATAGGGCATAGAAAAGTAAAACAAAGATACATCATTGGCCAATGCACCGCCCATCCAACTGCCAGTGGTGCTCTACTAGATCATCCCAGAACCGACCATGAGTGGTTGCATCCTCAATCTCACAATGTGCTTGAAGAAAAGCGTGTATGCGAGAAGGGTTTCTTTCCGGTTGCACACGGGTACCAACATTGTCATAGAAACAAGGGAGGTTTAACCCTCTCTCATCCTCTAGGATCATGTTGTGTAGAATCACACAACATTTCATGATGTTCACCAAGGTTTTTTTGTCCCAAAACCGAGCTGGACCACGAACTATGGCAAACCTTGCTTGCAAAACACCGAAAGCTCTCTCAATATCCTTGCAGGCTGCCTCTTGTGCCTTGGTGAAATGAGCCTCTTTTCTTGTTAAGGGCACCCCATTTTTCTGCTTGATGGACTTCACAAGAGTTGCCCATTCGGGATAGATGCCATCGGTGAGATAGTATCCTATTGAGTACTCATTGTCCATGATTTTGTAGTTGCAAGCTGGAGCATCCCCAGAAATTAATCTTTTGAACAAAGGAGATCTATTGAGGATATTGATATCATTGAGTGTTCCCGGCAACCCAAAGAATGCATGTCAAATCCATGTGTCCTGAGATGCTACGGCCTCAAGCACAATGGTAGCATCACAGCTTTTACCGCAATACATTTTGTGCCATGCCTTTGGCAATTTTTCCACCTCCAATGCATGCAATCAAGACTACCTAGCATCCCCGGCCATCCCCTTTTTTCATTCATTTCCATTAATCTCTTTGTATCTTCCTCGTTTGGTGCCCGAAGATACTTCTCACCGTACAAACGGATGACCAACTTGGCAAACCTACGGACTGACTCGGTGGTTGTATCTTGCCCAATGCGAAGATACTCGTCGGTATAATCCGCGGGTATGCCATAAGCGAGTACCCACATTGCCGCCGATATCTTTTGATATGCACTAAACCCCATGATACCGGCGGCGGATCTACGACGTTTAAAGTAATAGGAGGCGGCCTCACAATAGGTGACAATCTTCACAAACAAACTACGCCGCATTCGGTACCTTCTGCGGAAGAGACGAGGAGGGTATGTAGGTACCTCCGCGAAGTAGTCTTCCATCAAATGCTCATGTCCGAGAGCGCGGTTCCGGTAGATGGTAACTCGCCCCATCTTCGACCCTCTCCTCTGATCCATCAGCTTCACGCGGTTTTCAAACGATTGCACGTCAATGAGGAGGCTCATCATCTCGACGTCGTCATCTTGCAACAAATCATCAATGTCGGAATCGTCGGATGTCGACCAATCCGACGAATCGGACATCGAGTCCATGACAATCTCCTCATTGTTCATCTCCATCTGCAAAGGATAGTCACTAATTAGTGCTAAAAATGAAACAATAACGAACATGAAACAAAATGAAAAAAAGCACATACCTCACCTCAGAGGAGGAGGCGTCGGCGGCCGGCGGGAGGGTGGTTGGGGCACGGCTTGGACGGTGGGAGGGCGGCCAGGGCAGGGTGGGAGGGGCGGTCGGCGGGAGGGCAGGGCGGCGGCGCGGCTTGGACGGCCTGGGCGACCAGGGCGCGGCTCCTCGATGCGGCTCCTGGGCGGCCGGTCAGGGCGGGAGGGGAGGCAGGAGGGCGGCCGGGCCGCGGCGGCGCAGGGGAGGCGGGAGGGGAAGCCGGGGCGGGGAGGAGGAGGCGCGGACGGGGCGGGGAGGCGGAGGGGCGGCCGGGGATAGAGCGCCGGGGCGCGGCGGGAGGGCGGCCGGGCAGGGCGGCCCGAGGCCGGCGGCGGCCGGATCCGGGGAGGGGGGAGCTGAAAACTCCCTCCCGCGTGTCGTTGGCGAGGGAACCGGTCGGGGAGGGGTTGGGCTGGCCAACTCCTGTTTCTACAGGCTGGGAAGGAGAATAGGGGTTGAGCCCCTAAAAAATTCTGAGGGTTTAAGGGTTAAGGGGTTCTATTCTTTGGGAATTTTTCGTCTCAACCCGTAAAAAAGCGGTTATTTTTTAGGGTTTGAGGGTTTAGGGGTACTACTAGAAATGCTCTTATATACACAAGTTGACGCCCGACGGTTCACAGAATCCTGGCCGGCTCATAAACGTGTCCGGCTCGGTTTCTACCCTTTCCTATCTTACAATACAAGTTACATATCATATGGCGGTTTATGTCTACGGGCCCTAATCCGTCGTTGGGCCTTGGGACTTTATGTCAAATCTGCTCCATAAAGCGTCATATCCCTTTTTCTTCATGGGCTTCCATATGAATAACTTGTTATGGGTATAACCCGGCCCCTCCTGGCCGGTTTATACTCAGTAGTAATATCCCCAACACCATCCGAGATGGTGTCTAGATTGGATCTGGTGGTTCTGGACTCTGTGGCGGCTGGATGAATATTTCGTCGATTCCCCTAGGGTTTTGGGAATATTTTTGTATTTATAGAGCAAAGAGGCAGTCCAGGGGGCACCTGAGGTGGGCACAACCCACCAGGGCGCGCATTGGCCTCCTGGTGCGCCCTGGTGGGTTGTGCCCCCCTTGGGGCACCCCCAGGCGCAGCTAGGGCCTGTTGTGTTCCTTTTGGCCCATAAAAATTCTCTGTAAAGTTTCGTGGCATTTGGACTCCGTTTGATATTGATTTTGTGCGATGTAAAACATATGGAAAAAACAGCAATTGGCACTTGGCACTATGTCAATAGGTTAGTACCAAAAAATGATATAAAATGATTATAAAACATCCAAGATTGATAATATAACAGCATGGAACAATCAAAAATTATAGATACGTTGGAGATGTATCAACATCCCCAAGCTTAACTCCTACTCGTCCTCGAGTAGGGAAGTGATAAAAACAAAAAAAATTGATGTGGAATGCTGCCTAACATGTCATATCATTTTTTTCTTTATAGTATGGACATTTGGACTTTTATATTGTTCAAAGTAATAGTCTAGTTTTGACATGATAATTTAAATACTCAAGCATATCAACAAGCAACTATGTCTTTCAAAATATCAACGCTAAAATTAGTTATCCCTAACCCACCATGTTCAACCATTGATCCATTCATGAAACACTCTCGCATATTAGCTACACCCAATACTCAAGTACGATCATATTGCCTCCTAGTTGGTGCTTTTATAAGAGAAGATGGAGACTCAAATTCAAAAATAAAAATTGCATAAAGTAAAATAAAGGCCCTTCGTAGAGAGAAGTAGGGATTTGTAGAGGTGCCAGAGCACAAAGTGAAAAACTTAGAGATAAAAACATTTTGGGAGGTGTATCCATCCCACCAATGAAAACGACTTAGAGTTCCCAATACTTTCCATGCTTAGATATATCATAGGCGGTTCCCAAACAGAAAATAAAGTTTATTCCTTTTTCCACCATACTTTCACTTTCCATGGCTAGCCGTATCCACGGTTGCCCTCCATACCAACACTTTCCAAGGAATTTATTATTTGACAACATCAAGTAAATTCATTTTTTTCATTTCGAGACTGGGCATCCCTAATACCTTTGCCTTACTCTCGTGCAATGACAAGTGAATAAACACTCATCTTAAGAATAACACATCTAGCATGGAAAATATTAGCCACCCCTCACCGCTCCGCGAGCGAAACAAACACACAAAAGAGAAGTTTATTTTTTAAAATTAGAGATGGCACATGCAAATTTTCTTAGAATGGCAAAAGAATACCGCATATAGGTAGATATAGTGGACTCATGTGGCAAAACTGGGTTAAATGTTTTTGGAGGCACAAGTAGTGATCATACTTAATGCAAAATGAAGGCTAGCAAAAGATTGAGAAGCGACCAACCAAGAAACGAATAATCTCATAAGCGAGCATTAAGCATAAACTAACACCGAATAATGCACCATAAATAGGATATAATTTCATTGCATAATTATTGACTTTCATGCTTGCATAGGGAATCACAAACCTTAACAACAATATTCTTATTAAAGCACAATTACTCATCAGGATGACTCACATATCACATCATAATATCTCAAAACTATTACTAAGAATCAAGTTTATTTTGTCCAATGATCTTCATGAAAGTTTTTATTATGTCCTTCTTGGATATCTATCACTTTGGGACTAATTTTCATGTGTTTCTTTTGACAAGCTCAAACAAATATAAGTGACGATCATGAGCTTAATTTTTCTTTCTCTTAGATTAACTTAAGTGAAGCGAGAGAGAATTTCTTGAAAATTTTACTAACTATCAAATAAATCTAAGTGAAGCAAGAGAGCATTTCTTCAAAAATACTAAGCACACCGTGCTCAAAAAGATATAAGTGAAGCACTAGAGCAAGTCCATAGCTCATAAAAAATTTAAGTGAAGCTTAGAATGCAATTCTAACAAGTCATGACATAAGTTTGGCTCTCTCAAATAGTTGTGTCCAGCAAGGAATCAAGACTTAAAACACAAAATAAAACAAGCAAAGACTCATATCATACACGACGCTCCAAGCAAAACACATAGTATGTGACGAATAAAAATATAGCTTCGAGTAAAATACCGATGGTCGTTAGAAAAAAGAGGGGATGCCACTCGGGGGCATCCCCAAGCTTAGTTGGTTGCTCATTTTTAGATAATAGCTTGGGATGTCGGGGCATCCCCAAGCTTAGGCTCTTCTACTCCTTATTCCTTCATCCATCGTAAGATAACCCAAAACTTGAAAACTTCAATCACACAAAACTCAACAAAACCTTCGTGAGATCTGTTAGTATAAGAATAATAAATCACTACTATAAGTGATGTTTCAAACCAATTAATATTTTGTTCTTGCATTATATCTACTGTATTCCAACTTTTCTATGGCAATAACTCATCAAAGAAAAACATAGAGCCATCAAAATAAGCACACAACACAAAGAAAACAGAATCTGTCAAAACAGAGCAGTCTGTAGCAATCTGACTATTTCGAATACTTCTATAACTCCAAAAATTCTGAAGAATTAGGATGACCTGAGAAATTTGTAAATTGATCTACTGCAAGTGGAATGGGTATTTTATCGCTCTCTGGTAAAAAATGGTAATTATTTTCATGAGCGCAAAAGTTTCTGTTTTTTTAGCAAGATCAAACAACTATCACCCAAGAAGATCCTAAAGGCTTTACTTGGCACAAACACTAATTAAAGCATAAAAACACAATCATAACAGTAGCATAATTGTTCTAACACTCAAAAACAGGAAGAAAAAAGCAAAAATAAAATTTATTCATTGGGTTGCCTCCCAACAAACGCTATAGTTTTACGCCCTTAGCTAGGCATAAAGCAAGGATCTAAGTTTTGTCATCTTTGGTTCGAGATCCATAAGATGCCCTCATGATTGATTCATATGGTGGCCTAATTCTTGTTCTAGGAAAGTGTTCCATACCCTTCCTCAAAGGAAATTGCAACTTAATATTGCCTTCGTTCATATCAATCACGGCACCAATAGTGTGTAAAAGCGGTCTACTAAGAATAATTGGACAAGACGGATTGCAATCAATATCAAGAACAATAAAATCTACGGGCACATAATTTCTATTTGCAATAATAAGAACATCATTAATTCTTCCCATAGGCTTTTTAATAGTAGAATCCGCCAAGTGCAAATTTAAAGAACATTCTTCAAGATCGGTAAGACCAAGCACATCACATAAAGATTTCGAAATAGTAGAAATACTACCACCCAAGTCACACAAAGAAAAACACTCATAATTTTTAATATTGACTTTGATAGTAGGTTCCCATTAATCATGCAATTTTCTAGGAATTGAAACTTCTAATTCCAACTTTTATTCTAAAGCTTTCATCATAGCATCAACAATATGTTTAGTAAAAGCTTTATTTTGTTCATAAGCATGGGGTGAATTTATCATGGATTGAAACAAATAAATACAATCAATCAAAGAGCAACTATCATAATTAAAGTCTTTGTAATACAAAAGAGTGGACACATCACTAGCTAAAGTTTTGACCTCTTAAAACCCACTTTTATCAATTTTCTCAACAAGATTTTCACCCTCTGAATCATTGGGACGCCTTCTAACTAAAGTTGACTCTTCTCTAGTCCCTTTTTCATCAATATTAACTTTACTAAACAAGGAATAAATACAAGAAACACCAATCATTTTAAGATCTTCATCACTTTTGCGAAATAAATCACTAGAAAACGTTTTTTTGTAAAAATTCTCTTTTAGCTCTAAGCATAGTGGTTCTTTTCTTACTTTCATCCATATAAACATAAAGACCTTTAATTTATTCATCAACTTTAGGCACAAAAATTTTCATCTTGAGATTTTCCACATCATCAGCAATTCTATCAACACTTCTGGACAAATCATCAATCTTACTCAACTTTTCTTCTATGGAAGTGTTGAATACTTTTTGTGTATTGATAAATTCTTTAATATTGTTCTCAAGATCATAGGTGTTCCTATTATTATTATAATATTGATTTCCATAGGAATTACCATAATTATTAGAGGAATTACTAGGAAAATGCCTAGGATTAAAATTACCTCTATAAGCATTGTTGTTGAAATTATTTCGAGAGATAAAATTCACATCTATGGCATCACTATTTTGCTCAATCAAAGTAGACAAAGGCATATCACTAAGATCAGTAGGAGCACTTCTACTAGCAAGCAATTTCACAAGAGCATCAACTTTTTCACTCAAAGAATAAATTTCTTCAACTGAATTAACTTTTTTACTAGGAGGAGCTCTTTCGGTATGCCATTGCAAATAATTTGCCATAATATTATCAAGAAATTTGGTGGCTTCACCCAAAGTAATTTCCATAAAAGTACCACCCGCGGCGGAATCTAAAAGATTACGAGAAACAAAATTCAAACCCGCATAAATTTTTTTGTATGATCATCCAAAGATTTGACCCATGAGTTGGGCAATTCCTTAGCATCATTTTCATCCTTTCCAAAGATTGTGCAACATTCTCATGTTCAAGTTGCTTGAAATTCATGATCTGGGTTCTAAGGGAAATATTTTTTGCGGGCAGAAAATATTTAGTGATAAAAGCATCTTTGCACTTATTCCAAGAATCGATACTATTACGAGGCAAAGAAGAGAACCAATTTTTTATAGAATCATGCAAAGAAAACGGAAATAATTTCATCATGACCACATCATTGTCCACATCTTTTTTCCTTTGCATATTGCATAATTCCATGAAGGTATTAAGATGGGACGCGGCATGCTCATTAGGAGTACCGGAAATTTGGTCTTTCATAACAAGATTCAGCAAAGCAGTATTAATATCACAAGTCTCCGCATTAGTGGCGGGAGGAGCAAGCGGAGTGCTAATAAAATCATTGTTGTTGGTATTTGAGAAGTCACATAATTAGGTGTTCTCTTGAGTCATGATGACCACACAACAAGATTGCACTCAAAAACAGATCCGGTAAGAAAACAGCGAACAGAAAAAAAAGGCGAATAATACGACAAATTCTTGTGAAGTGGGGGAGAGGAAAACGATAGGCAAATGGAAAATAATGTAAATTGCAAGGAGATGAGATTTGTGATTAGGAACCTGGTGTATGTTGAAGATCCTCCCGGGCAACGGCGCCAGAAATTCCTTTTGATGTCGCTTGAAGCTATGTCGGTATTTCCCCAAAGAGGAAGGGATGATGCAGCACCACGGCGGTAGGTATTTCCCTCAGATATGAAACCAAGTTTATCGAACCAGTAGGAGAACCAAGCAACACAACGTAAATAGCACCTGCGCACAGATAACAAATCCTCGCAACCCGACGTGTTAAAGGGGTTGTCAATCCCTTTCGGGTAACGGTGCCAGAAATTGTGCGTGACGGGAGAAAGTTGTAATAGATTGAATAAATAGATCGCAAATAAAATAAAGTGCAGCAAAGTATTTTTGGTTTTTTGGATTAATAGATCTGAAAATAAAAGCAAATAAAAGTAGATCGCAAAGGCAAATAATATGAGAAAGAGACCCGGGGGCCGTAGATTTCACTAGTGGCTTCTCTCGAGAAAAATAGCAAAGGTGGGTGAACAAATTACTGTTGGGCAATTGATAGAACTTCAAATACTCATGACAATATCCAGGCAATGAACATTATATAGGCATCACGTCCAAGATTAGTAGACCAACTCCTTCCTGCATCTACTACTATCACTCCACACATCGACCGATATCCAGCATGCATCTAGTGTATTAAGTTCATAGAGAAATGGAGTAATGCAATAAGAACGGTGACATGATGTAGACAAGATCTATCTATGTAGAGATAGACCCCATCATTTTATCCTTAGTAGCAATGATACATACGTGTCGGTTCCCCTTCTGTCACTGGGACCAAGCACCGTAAGATCGAACCCACTACAAAGCACCTCTTCCCATTGCAAGATAAATAGATCAAGTTGGCCAAAAAAACCCAAATATTGGAGAAGAAATATGTGGCTATAAGCAATCATGCATAAAAGAGATCAAAGAAACTCAAATACTTTCATGGATATAAAAAGATAGATTTGATCATAAACTCAAAGTTCATGGATCCCAACAAACACACCGCAAAAGAGTTACATCATATGGATCTCCAAGAGACCATTGTATAGAGAATCAAGAGAGAGAGAGAGAGATGAAGCCATCTAGCTACTAATTATGGACCCGAAGGTCTACAAAGAACTACTCATGCATCATCGAGGAGAGGTACCAATGGAGGTGGTGAACCCCATCCGAGATAGTGTCTAGATTGGATCTGGTGGTTCTGGACTCTGCGGCGGCTGGGTGAATATTTCGTCGACCCCCTAGGGTTTTGGGAATATTTGGGTATTTATAGAGCAAAGAGGAGGTTCGGGGGGCACCCGAGGTGGGCACAACCCACCAGGGCGCGCCTGGGCCTCCTGGCGCGCCCTGGTGGGTTGTGCCCCCCTCGGGGCACCCCCGAGGCGCAGCCAGGGCCCGTTGTGTTCCTTTTGGCCCATAAAAATTCTTCGTAAAGTTTCGTGGCTTTTGGACTCCGTTTGATATTGATTTTCTGCGATGTAAAAACATGGAAAACAGCAACTGGCACTTGGCACTATGACAATAGATTAGTACCAAAAATGATATAAAATGACTATAAAATGATTATAAAACATCCAAGATTGATAATATAACATCATGGAACAATAAAAAATTATAGATACGTTGGAGACGTATCATGCACCCTTGCGACAGTTTGTCGTGCCGAGACACCACGTGATGATCGGGTGTGATAAGCTCTACATTCACATACAATGGGTGCAAGATAGTTTTGCACACGCGGAATACTCGGGTTAAACTTGACGAGCCTAGCATATGCAGATATGGCCACGGAACACTGAGACCGAAAGGTCAAACGTGAATCATATAGTAGATATGATCAACGTAGAGATGTTCACCATTGAAAACTACTCCATCTCACATGATGATCGGATATGGTTTAGTTGATATGGATCACGTGATCATTTAGATGACTAGAGGATGTCTATCTAAGTGGGAGTTCTTAAGTAATATGATTAATTGAACTATAATTTATCATGAACTTAGTCCTGATAGTATTTGCAAATTATGTTGTAGATCAATAGCTCGATTTATAGCTCCCTGTTTATTTTTGATATGTTCCTAGAGAGAAATAAGTTGAAAGACGATAGTAGCAATGATGCGGACTGGATCTGTAATCTGAGGATTATCCTCGTTGTTGCACAGAAGAATTATGTCCTTGATGCACCGCTAGGTGACGGACCTTTTGTAGGAGTAGATGCAAACGTTATGAACGTTTGGCAAGCTTGGTATGATGACTACTTGATAGTTTAGTGCGACATACTTTACGGCTTAGAACCGGGACTTCAAAACATTTTGAACACCACAGAGCATATAAGATGTTCCACGAGCTGAAATTGGTATTTCAGACTCATGCCCAAGTCGAGAGGTATGAGACCTCTGACAAGTACTTTGCCTACAAGATGGAGGAGTATAGCTCAACTAGTGAGCATGTGCTCAGAATGTCTGAGTAGTATAATCGCTTGAAACAAATAGGAGTTAATCTTCCAGATAAGATAGTGATTGATAGAGTTCTCTAGTCACTATCACCAAGTTACTGGAACTTCATGATGAACTATAATATGCAAGGGATGGAAAAGACAATTCCCGAGCTCTTCGCAATGCTAAAGGTTGTGGAGGTAGAAATCAAAAAGGAGCATCAAGTGTTGATGGTTAACAAGACCACTAGTTTCAAGAAAAAGGGCAAAGGGAAGAAGGGGAACTTCAAGAAGATTAGCAAGCAAGTTGCTACTCCCGGGAAGAAGCCCAAGTCTGGACCTAAGCCTGACACTGAGTGCTTCTACTGCAAAGGGACTGGTCAATGGAAGCGGAACTGCCCCAAGTATTTTGCGGATAAGAAGGATGGCAAAGTGAAAGGTATATTTGATATACATGTTATTGATGTGTACTTTACTAGTTTTCATAGTAACCCCAGGGTATTTGATACTGGTTCAGTTGCTAAGATTAGTAATTCGAAACTGGAGTTACAAAATGAACAGAGACTAGTTGAGGGCAAGGCAACGATGTGTGTGTTGGAAGTGATTCCAAGGTTGATAAGTGTTGAACCTAAATAAATGTTATTTGGTGTTTGCGTTGAGCTTGAATATGATTGGATCATGGTTATTGCAATATGGTTATTCATTTAAATCAGAGAATAATTATTATTTTTACATGAATAAAACCTTCAATGGTCCTACACCCAATGTGAATGGTTTGTTGAATCTCGATCGTGGTTATACACATATTCATAATATTGATGCCAAAAGATGCAAATTTGATAATCATAGTGCAACATATTTGTGGCACTGTCGTTTAGGTCATATTGGTGTAAAGCGCATGAAGAAACTCCATGCGGATGGACTTTTGGATTCACTTGACTATGAATCATTTGATGCTTGCGAACCATGCCTCATGGGCAAGATGACTAAGACTCTGTTCTCCGGAATAATGGAGCGAACCACTGACTTATTGGAAATAATAGATACCGATGTATGCGGTCTGATGAGTGTTGAGTCTCGTGGCGGGTATCATTATTTTCTAACCTTCAAAGTTGATTTGAGCAGATATAGGTATATCTACTTAATGAAACACAAGTCTGAATCATTTTGAAAAGTTCAAAGTATTTTAGAGTGAAGTGGGGAATCAGCGTAACAAGAAAATAAAGTTTCTACGATCTGATCGCAGAGGCAAATATTTGAGTTACGAGTTTTGGCCTTCATTTAAAACAATGTGAATAGTTTCACAACTCACGCCACCTGGAACACCACATCGTAATGGTGTGTCCGAACGTCGTAACCGTACTTTATTAGATATAGTGCGATCTATGATGTCTCTTACCGATTTACCGCTATCGTTTTGGGGGTTATGCATTCGAGACAACTACATTCACGTTAAATAGGGCACCATCTAAATCTGTTGAGACGACACCATATAAACTATGGTTTGGCAAGAAACCAAAGCTGTCGTTTCTTAAAGTTTGGGGTTGCGATGCTTATGTGAAAAGGTTTCAAACCGATAAGCTCGAACCCAAATCGGAGAAGTGTGTCTTCATAGGATACCCAAAAGAAATTGTTGGGTACACCTTCTATCACAGATCCGAAGGCAAGATATTTGTTGCTAAGAATGGATCCTTTCTAGAGAAGGAGTTTCTCTCGAAAGAAGTGAGTGGGAGGAAAGTAGAACTTGATCAGGTAATTGTACCTTCTCCCGAATTGGAAAGTAGTTCATCACAGAAATTTGTTCCAGTGATTCCTACACCAATTAGTGAGGAAGCTAATGATGATGATCATGAAACTTCAGATCAAGTTACTACCAAACCTCGTAGGTCAACCAGAGTACGGTCCGCACCAGAGTGGTACTGTAATCCTGTCCTGGAAGTCATGTTACTAGACCATGACGAACCTAAGAACTATGAGGAAGCGATGATGAGCCCAGATTCTGCAAAATGGCTTGAGGCCATGAAATCTGAGATGGGATCCATGTATGAGAACAAAGTATGGACTTTGATTGACTTGCCCCGATGATCGGTGAGCCATTGGGAATAAATGGATCTTGAAGAGGAAGACGGACGCTGATAGTAGTGTTACTATCTACAAAGCTCGAATTGTGGCAAAAGGTTTTCGACAAGTTCAAGGTGTTGACTACAATGAGATTTTCTCACTCGTATCGATGCTTAAAGTCTGTCTGAATCATGTTAGCAATTACCGCATTTTATGAAATCTGGAAAATGGATGTCAAAACTGTACTCCCTAATGGATTTATTAAAGAAGAGTTGTATATTATGCAACCAGAAAGTTTTCTCAATCCTAAAGGTGCTAACAAAGTGTGCAAGCTCCAGCGATCCATCTATGGACTGGTGCAAGCATCTCGGAGTTGGAATATACGCTTTGATGAGTTGATCAAAGCATATAGTTTTATATAGACTTGCAGTGAAGCCTGTATTTACAAGAAAGTGAGTGGGAGCACTACAACCTTTCTGATAGGTATATGTGAATGACATATTGTTGATCAGAAATGATGTAGAATTTTCTGGAAAGCATAAAGGAGTGTTTGAATGGAGTTTTTCAAAGAAAGACTTCGGTGAAGCTACTTACATATTGGGCATCGAGATATATAAAGATAGATCAAGATGCTTGATAAGACTTTCGATGAGTACATACCTTGATTAGATTTTGAAGGAGTTCAAAATGGATCAGTCAAAGAAGGAGTTCTTGCCTGAGTTGTAAGGTATGAAGTTGAGTAAGACTCAAAACCCAACCACGGCAGAAGATACAGAGAGAATGAAAGTCATTCCCTATACCTCAGCCATAGGTTCTATAAAGTATGCCATGCTGTATACCAGACCTGTTGTGTACCTTGCGATGAGTTTTGCAAAGGGGTACAATAGTGATCCAAGAGTACACTACTGCAGGATGGTCCAAACGCGACACTACTATCAGAGACCTTTTGACGAAACTGTGTGCGATGCCATAATCACAAATGGTGGTGTAAAAAAACCGTCAAAAAAGGGGCAAAACGTTTGCGATGACAGATGCATCAAACACGGTTCAGAATTTAGTTGCGTGTGCGATGCAGGGCATACGGTTCAGCTCAATTAACTGTTTGGGATGAGGAGGCACAAAAGAAACGGGCAGCCAGATGAAGGCGTGTGCGATATACAGCATACAGTTCACTGGGATGAACTGTGTGTGATTAGGCAACAGAATGGAAACGGTTCAACTAAACAAGATGTGTGTGATACGCGGCAAACAGGTCTGTAATCTGAAATGTGTGTGAAGACCAATAATAACACAGACAATTGCTGCTAATAAGTCGTGTGAATTGCTCTGTCTATAGTAGAACAACATGTATATATATAACTGAAATAAACATCCAATTACATAAGTGACTGTACAGATCATTCGCACACACCTCAATAAACAATTGCATGCATTCTAAAGTAGGAGAAACGATGTTTCGTCTAGTCATCTACTTATTGTGACGCTCCCGCCACTGCTATGTGGCTCGATCCCTTGTCTGGGTTAGGAAGAAGACATTTCCTCATGTCAACAATCCGCCTGTACATCTCGTAGCTTGTGTACGCGCCCATGGCCGCGTACTTGGCATGTTGTTCATCCAGTCTCTTATGCCACACACTGTGCCAGACGTTCTTGTCCTTATTGCTCTCTTGCTTCATCTTCGCATAGTAGGGGTCGGTGATGGCCAAGGTGAGGTCAACCAGGGATTTCAGTTTGCTTTTGTCGCTGCCCTAGACCTTGTAGTGGTGCTGGATGTTGACAAGATTCAGGCATTTCAAGTCTGAAACCATGAGCGCTTTTAGATCGTTGGTGGTGTCCACCGTAGCGAAACTGTAGTCGGAGCTGTTGATAAACCTGGAGAAACGCTCGCAAGGCCTTGTGGCAAGGTAGAAGTGGTAGACGAGGACGTCATGTCGCACGCACAACTGGGCGACGACAACCTTCTGATCGTGCCCGGCACGACCGATGGCGTACTCGAGGTCGAACCGACCACTCAGTACTTGTCCCCGGCAAGGAACTGCTCCATATTTAGATGGAGCTCTCCACCGAGACCGGATCGTTCGTGTACACCACCGAGAGGGCCTTCCCCCTCATGTGGGTGTCCACTACGTGAAGCGTGGTGAACTGCCCGCCTTGCCGTCATCGTCCGCTCGGAGCACCATTGGAGCCACGGGGAGCGCCATTGGAACCGATGGATGTCCCCTCTGTATGTGTGCTCGTGGGTGTGCTTATTGTGTTCTGTGAGACCAGAGATGAAGGTAAATGGCCGCAGGAATAAAAGGGGGTCGGGCGGCGTGGATTCTCGCAGCATCCGCATGGCAGTTTTTGCAGTGGGTAACTGCATCGTCACGCCGCGCCCGGTGATACGTCTCCGTCGTATCTACTTTTCCAAACACTTTTGCCCTTGTTTTGGACTCTAACTTGTATGATTTGAATGGAACTAACCCAGACTGATGCTGTTTTCAGCAGAATTGCCATGATGTTGTTTTATGTGCAGAAAACAAATATTCTCGGAATGACCTGAAACTCCACGGAACATCTTAGAAAAAACAATAAAAAATCCTCGCCAAATATGAAGACCAGGGGGCCCACACCCTTCTCACGAGGGTGGGGGGCACCCCCACCTAGGGCGCGCCCCCCTACCTCGTGGGCCCCCTGGAGACCCTCCGACGCTAACTCCAACTCTATATATTTGCTTTCGGAGAGAAAAAAAATCAGAGAGAAGAAATCATCGCGTTTTACAATACGGAGCCGCCGCCAAGCCCTAAAACCTCTCGGGAGGGCTGATCTGGAGTCCGTTCGGGGCTCCGGAGAGGGGGATTTGTCGCGGTCGTCATCATCAACCATCCTCCATCACCAATTTCATGATGCTCACCGCCGTGCGTGAGTAATTCCATCGTAGGCTTGCTGGACAGTGATGGGTTGGATGAGATTTATCATGTAATCGAGTTAGTTTTGTTAGGGTTTGATCCCTAGTATCCATTATGTTCTGAGATTGATATTGCTATGACTTTGCTATGCCTAATGCTTGTCACTAGGGCCCGAGTGCCATGATTTCAGATCTGAACCTATTATGTTTTCATGAATATATGTGAGTTCTTGATCCTATATTGCAAGTCTATAGTCACCTACTATGTGTTATGATCCAGCAACCCCGAAGTGACAATAATCCGGACCACTCCCGGTGATGACCATAGTTTGAGGAGTTCATGTATTCTCTACGTGCTAATGCTTTGTTCTGGTTCTCTATTAAAAGGAGGCCTTAATATCCCTTAGTTTCCAATAGGACCCCGCTGCCACGGGAGTGTAGGACAAAAGATGTCATGCAAGTTCTTTTCAATAAGCACGTATGACTATATACGGAATACATGCCTACATTACATTGATGAATTGGAGCTAGTTCTGTGTCACCCTATGTTATGACTGTTACATGATGAACCGCATCCGGCATAATTATCCATCATTGATCCGGTGCCTACGAGTTTTCCATATACTGGTTCTCGCTTATTTACTTTCCCGCTGCTACTGTTACAATCACTACAAAATACCAAAAACATTACTTTTGTTGTCTTTACTTTTGTTGCCGCTACCACCACTATCATATTACTTTGCTACTAAACACTTTGCTGCAGATACTAAGTTTCCAGGTGTGGTTGAATTGACAACTCAGCTGCTAATACTTGAGAATATTCTTTGGCTCCCCTTGTGTCGAATCAATAAATTTGGGTTGAATACTCTACCCTCGAAAGCTGTTGCGAACCCCTACACTTGTGGGTTATCAAGAACAATTTCCGGCGCCGTTGCCGGGGAGCATAGCTCTATACTTTGAGTCACTTGGGATTTATATCTGCTTATCGTTATGAAGAACTTGAGAGATCCAAAAAACCAAGATCTATCCCTCAACTACGAGGGGAGGTAAGGAACTGTCATCTAGCTCTGCACTTGATTCACCTTCTGTTATGAGTAAGCTAGCGACACCTACACCTGCTTCTGCTATTCGTTCTGATATGTCGCATGTTATTGATGATGCCACTTCTGCTATGCATGATACTTATGATGAAACTGCTTCTATGTCTGATACTACTGTGCCCCTTGGTGAATTCCTTGATGAACAAATTGCTAGGGCTAGAGAAAAGGAAATTATTGAATCTGAATACGATGATGATAGTGATGATGAAAATATGCCTGTTATTCCTGAGGGCTATATTTTTGATATGGAATCTTCTACCGCTATTTTTGCTTGCAGGGATAGATATGAGCTTAAGAGGTTATTAATTAAATGGAACAAAGAATCACTTAGAGATAAAATGAAACCCGACCCTGCTTTTACTACTTCACCTATATGTGTTCCTGATAAAGATTATGAATTCTCTGTTGATCCTGATATAATTACTTTGGTTGAATCTGATCCGTTTTGTGGCTATGAATCTAAAACTGTTGTGGCACATCTTACTAAGTTAAATGATATAGATGCCCTGTTCACTAATGATGAGAGATCGTGTTACCTCTATATACTCAAAATATTTCCGTTCTCATTAAAGGGTGATGCTAAGATATGGTTTAATTCTCTTGATCCTGGTTGTGTGCGTAGTCCCCAACATATGATTTATTACTTCTCTACTAAATATTTACCAGCTCATAAGAATGAAGCTGCTTTGAGGGAAATATACAACTTTGTGCAAATTAAACAAGAGAGTCTCCCACAAGCTTGGGGGAGGCTTCTCAAGTTACTTAATGCTTTGCCTGATCATCCTCTTAAGAAACCCGAAATACTTGATATCTTTTATAATGGACTAACTGTTGCTTCCAGAGATTACCTGGATAGTTGTGTTGGTTCTCTTTTCAGGGAAAGAACACCAGATGAAGCTGAAATTCTATTGAATAATATGTTGACAAATGAAAATAATTGGGCACCTCCTAAGTCAGCTCCTGAGCCAGCTCCTGCTCCAATTACTGAGCCTATTCCTAAACCAACTCTGAAGAAGAGAGGTGTTCTATTTCTCAGTCCCGAAGATATGCAAGAGGCAAAGAAATCTATGAAAGAGAAAGGTATTAAAGCTGAAGACGTTAAGAATTTACCTCCTATTGAAGAAATACATGGTCTTAATTCACCGCCTGTTGAAGAAACTTATGATCTCAATTATTTATTTGTTGAAGAACCTCCTGATCCCGATATCCCGACATAGGTAGTAAAGGTAAATTCTCTCTATAGATATGATAAAGCTGAAGTTCCTCCTACTAAAATTGCTAGTCAGTGCTTGGATGAGTTTGATAACTTTATGTTTAAGGAAGACGACTTCACTGCTTATTTTGGTAGACAATTAAAAGAAAATGCTTATATGATTAGACGCTTGGGTGATTATATGGCTAATATTAAAGGTGAACTTAAACTTGTTAGCAAACATGCTTCTATGGTTACCACTCAAGTAGAACAAGTACTTAAGGCTCAAAAAGAAGTGCTTGATGAAATGAATAGTAAGAAAAATGATTATGCTGTTAGAGTGGCTACTAGAACTGGTAGAATGACTCAGGAACCTTTGTATCCTGAAGGCCACCCTAAGAGAATCAAGCAAGATTCTCAGAGAAATAATATTGATGTTCCTAGTTCTTCTAAAAAGAAGAAAAAGAAAAATGATAGAACTGTGCAAACTTCTAGTGAACCTATTGTTGAACCACATGATAATCCAAATGATATATCTATGTCTGATGTTGAAACACAATCTGGTAATGAACATGAACCTAATGAAAATATTAATAATGATGTTCATGATGATGCTCAACCTAGTAATAACAATGATGTAGAAATTGAACTTGCTGTTGATCTTGATAGCCCACACTCAAAGAATCAACGTTATGATAAAAGAGACTTTGTCGCTAGGAAACATGGTAAAGAAAGGGAACCTTGGGTTCAGAAACCCATGCCTTTTCCTCCCAAACCATCCAAGAAAAAGGATGATGATGATTTTGAGCGCTTTGCTGAAATGATTAGGCCTATCTTTTTGCGTATGAGATTAACTGATGTGCTCAAAACAAATCCTTATGCTAAATATATGAAGGATATCATTACTAATAAAAGAAAGATACCGGAAGCTGAGATTTCCACCATGCTTGCTAATTATACTTTTAAGGGTGGAATATCCAAGAAACTTGGAGATCCCGGAGTACCTACTATACCTTGCTCCATTAAAAGAAATTATATTAAAACTGCTTTATGTGATCTTGGAGCCGGTGTTAGTGTTATGCCTCTCTCTTTATATCGTAGACTTGACTTGAATAAGCTGACACCTACTGAAATATCTTTACAAATGGCTGATAAATCAACTGCTATACCTGTCGGTATTTGTGAGGATGTGCCTGTTGTGGTTGCAAACATTACTATTTTAACGGACTTTGTTATACTTGATATTCCCGAGGATGATAGTATGTCTATTATTCTTGGAAGACCTTTTCTTAATACTGCAGGGGCTATTATTGATTGCAACAAAGGCAATGTCACTTTTCATGTTAATGGTAATGAGCATACGATACACTTTCCGAGGAAACAACCTCAAGTTCATAGCATCAACTCCATTGGAAAAATACCATCGATTATAATTGGAGGTTTTGAATTTCCTCTTCCTACTGTCAAGAAGAAATATGATATACTTATTATAGGGGATGTGCATATCCCCATTGAGGTAACTTAGTGTTATTCGAAATTTCTCCGGTTTCATGATTATCGGAATGAGTTTGTTAACAAGACTTGATCAACCTTGTTAGTGGATTCTTTTTGATGAGCATGAGATGGATGAAACTAGAAGCACAAACTTCTGTACCCTCTCTATACTTTCTGTTATTTAGTAGAAATAAAGTAAAAATAGTATTTTTCTGTCTGTTATCTGATTATCCATGTAATATAAAAATATCCCAAAAATAAAAGTCCTCAGAATGACATGCCAATTTAATATGATTTTTTCGGGAATATTTGAGGATTTACTGTGCAAAAATCACCGCGGGAGGAGCTGCCACCTGGCCACGAGGGTGGTGGGCGCGCCCCCTGCCTCGTGGGCCCACGGTGGCCCTCCTCCACTTATCCCAGCACCCATCTTCTTCCTCTGTCTCACACAAACCCGAAAAACCAACTCAAGCACGAGTTCCAACCACTTTTGCTGTGATTTTCGATCTCCTTGCTCAAAGCACCTCTCGCAAAACTGCTTGGGGAGATTGTTCCTTGGTATGTGACTCCTCCATTGGTCCAATTAGTTTTTGTTCTAGTGCTTTATTCTTTGCAAATTTGTGCTGCATAGGTGACCATGTTCTTGAGCTTGCATGTCAAATTTATATGGTTCTAAGTAGTTCTAATGCTTGAAATAGGCTCTAGGCACTTGTAGGAGTAGTTGCTATCAGTTTTATTGAAGTTGGTTTACTTTTGTTTGAAGTTACTAAAAATTTCAGAATTTTTCAGAGATAAACAATATGTTTAGGAAGATGTTCCAAGGTGGTTCCTCTAAGAAGCAAGGACCCAGGATTGCTATGCGCGATGCTGATGAGGATCCACCAAGAGACGCTCCAGTACGGCCTTGCGAATGACCATCGGAAAATTTTATGGACCGTGCAGGAATTAAAGAAGAATTCAAAGCATATTTGTGCAATGCCGGTCTTGAGGATTTTGAGGCTAACAAATGCCCCCAGTATCATGATCTCACAAGTTCATTTGTGAGGAGGTTTGAGTATTCATCTTCGCGTAATTCTCCTTCAGTCATGTTTGATCTCTATGACAAATCTTATACCATGGACTTAGAGGATTTCACTTCTGCTTGCAAACTTCCATCATGGAGTAGTGTTAGGGATCCCCCTAAATCTGAATTTAGAAACTTTCTTGCTAGTATAACTGTGGGGGATTCTAGAGATATAACGCAGGCTACCATAGGGAGTATTCACTTTCCTGCTATACATTATTTTGCTCTTTTCATCGGTAGATGCATAAATGCTAAGGATGAAGCATGTCATATGTGTGTCCCTGATCTTAGTATACTGTGTTAGGAGACCAATCTTATCATATGGGAGCCATTGTAGCTCGTAGGTTGCATCATAATAGACATAATAGAGATTTCTTTGGAGGAATTTTTGCAACCCGCTTAGCTCATTTTCTTGAGATAGACATTCGTGAGAGTGATACGGAGTTGCCTCCTGCATATTTAGATTATAACTCTATGGCTTCGCACCAGTTTGTCGAGAGGCCTGAATTACCTCTCTTATATCGTTTAATTTTTGATAAACGACGTGTTTTCCGTATTACTCTCCCTGCTCCTGCCTTCTTTGATTCACAGACAAAAAGAAGATATGTTATTACCAGAGAGGAGGCAGAAGAGTACGAGAGGAGAGCGGAGGCAGCTCGACTCCACGCTGCAGCTCAGCAGGCGATAACCGCTGCACATCAGTATGATCCCAACTATCCTTCCTCATCACAGTACGACCCCAACAACTATTATTATGGATATCCGCCAGGCCAGCTGTGGCCATAGACCAACTTAGGCCAAAAGCCTAAGCTTGGGGGAGTACGTATTTCTCATCGACATTACATTTATGTTCACACACACTCATTGCTAGATGTCGGTGCTCATACTTTTTCATTGTAATATCCATGCTAGTTTACTTTCTTTTTCCTGCTTTCTTCTTGTGTGTTCGTTAAACCTTAAGAAAAACCCAACAAAATTAGTAGTAGTTTATTTTTCTGCTGTAGTAGTAATAGTTAAAAAGAAAATCCAAAAATATTTCCCGTTCTTCTTTTGCTTGTTGGGAGCTTTCCCGTGTAAATAGTTTTATTTCTTTTTCTTTGGGGGTCAGTAGGAGAAGACCATAATTAAATTGTTGAAGTGGTTCTTATATGCATCATTGTTGATTTAACCCAGAGCCCATATTGCCTTGTCTTCTCCTGTTTATTGAATGCTCGCAGATTCCAGCTTAGTCCAATGCACGTGCACTCCTATTATTATTCACACCGTTCGGTCGTGCAAGTGAAAGGCAATTATGATGATATATGATGGACTGACTGAGATGAGAAAAGTTGGTATGAACTCGACCTCTTTTGTTTTTGTAAATATGATGAGTCCCTCATTCTTGATTCAGCTTATTATGAATAAATATGTTTGCAATGACAATTAGAGATGATAGTTGCTTGTGCCATGCTTGATTAGCTATGAGTTATAATGGTTTACCTTGCGTGCCAACATGCTATTAAGATGGTTATGATGTGGTACGATGGGGTGGTATCCTCCTTTGAATGATTTAAGTGACTTGACTTGGCACATGTTCACGCATGTAGTTGAAACAAATAGACATAGCCTTCACGATATTTATGTTCATGGTGGATTATATCCTATTCATGCTTGCATCCAATGTTTATTAATTTTAATGCATGTACATGGCTGTTGTCGCTCTCTAGTTGGTCGCTTCCTAGTCTTTTGCTAGCCTTCACCTATACTAAGCGGGAATACTGCTTGTGCATCCAATCCCTTAAACCCCAAAGTTATTCCAGATGAATCCACTATACCTTCCTATATGCGGTATCTACCTGCCGTTCCAAGTAAATTTGTATGTGCCAAACTCTAAACCTTCAAATAAACATTATGTTTTGTATGCTCGAATAGCTCATGTATCAACCAAGGCTGTCCTTATCTTCCGTGTTAGGCGGGTTATTCTCAAGAGGAGTGGACTCCGCTCCTCACTCACGAGAAAATGGCTGGTCACCGGGATGCCCAGTCCCATGCTTTATGCAAACTAAATCAAAATTAATTGCAAACAAAACTCCCCCTGGGACCTGATGTATGTTGGAGGCACTCGTTGTTTCGAGCAAGCCATGGATTGATGTTTGTTGGTGGAGGGGGAGTATAAACTTTACCATTCTGTTTGGGAACCGCCTATAATGTGTTTAGCATGGAAGATATTGCCATCTCTTAGTTGCTACGTTGACAATGAAAGTATACCGCTCAAAATACCATTTATCTCTATTTCAAAACCGAGCTCTGGCACCTCTACAAATCCCTGCTTCCCTCTGTGAAGGGCCTATCCATTTACTTTTATGTTGAGTCATCACCCTCTTATTAAAAAGCACTAGCTGGAGAGCACAGCTGTCATTTGCATTCATCACTATTAATTTATGTTGGGTATGACTATGATTGGATCTCTTTTACCATGAATTACAATGTCTAGTCAGTCCTTGATCTTTAAAGGTGCTCTGCATTTATGTTTTGCGGTCTCAGAAAGAGCTAGCGAGATACCATTTTGTTATACCATATTATGATTGTTTTGAGAAAGTGTTGTCATCCGAGATTTATTATTATGACTTGCTAGTTGATTATGCTATTGATATGAGAAATTATGAGACCTGAGAATTATTGCAAATGTGGTTAGTTATGATCTATGCTGAAAACTTGAATGCTGGCTTGACATAGTTACAACAACAAGAGCAAACAGAGTTTGTAAAAGTTTTTCTTTCTGTCTTTCAGTTTGTCAACTGAATTGCTTGAGGACAAGCAAGGGTTTAAGCTTGGGGGAGTTGATACGTCTCCGTCGTATCTACTTTTCCAAACACTTTTGCCCTTGTTTTGGACTCTAACTTGTATGATTTGAATGGAACTAACCCGGACTGACGCTGTTTTCAGCAGAATTGTCATGATATTGTTTTATGTGCAGAAAACAAATATTCTCAGAATGACCTGAAACTCCACGGAACATCTTAGAAAAAACAATAAAAAAATCCTCGCCAAATATGAAGACCAGGGGGCCCACACCCTTCTCACGAGGGTGGGGGGCGCCCCCCCCCCTAGGGCGCGCCCCCCTACCTCGTGAGCCCCCTGGAGACCCTCTGACGCCAACTCCAACTCTATATATTTGCTTTCGGAGAGAAAAAATCAGAGAGAAGAAATCATCGCGTTTTACGATACGGAGCCGCCGCCAAGCCCTAAAACCTCTCAGGAGGGCTGATCTGGAGTCCGTTCGGGGCTCCGGAGAGGGGGATTCGTCGCCGTCGTCATCATCAACCATCCTCCATCACCAATTTCATGATGCTCACCGCCGTGCGTGAGTAATTCCATCATAGGCTTGCTGGACGGTGATGGGTTGGATGAGATTTATCATGTAATCGAGTTAGTTTTGTTAGGGTTTGATCCCTAGTATCCATTATGTTCTGAGATTGATGTTGCTATGACTTTGCTATGCCTAATGCTTGTCACTAGGGCCCGAGTGCCATGGTTTCAGATCTGAACCTATTATGTTTTCATGAATATATGTGAGTGCTTGATCCTATCTTGCAATTCTATAGTCACCTACTATGTCTTATGATCCGGCAACCCCGAAGTGACAATAATCGGGACCACTCCCGATGATGACCATAGTTTGAGGAGTTCATGTATTCACTATGTGCTAATGCTTTGTTCCGGTTCTCTATTAAAAGGAGGCCTTAATATCCCTTAGTTTCCAATTGGACCCCGCTGCCACGGGAGGGTAGGACAAAAGATGTCATGCAAGTTCTTTTCCATTAGCACGTATGACTATATACGGAATACATGCCTACATTACATTGATGAATTGGAGCTAGTTCTGTGTCACCCTATGTTATGACTGTTACATGATGAACCGCACCCGGCATAATTATCCATCACTGATCCGGTGCCTACGAGTTTTCTATATACTGGTTCTCGCTTATTTACTTTCCCGTTGTTACTGTTACAATCACTACAAAATACTAAAAACATTACTTTTGATGTCTTTACTTTTGTTGCCGCTACCACCACTATCATATTACTTTGCTACTAAACACTTTGCTGCAGATACTAAGTTTCCAGGTGTGATTGAATTGACAACTCAGCTGCTAATACTTGAGAATATTCTTTGGCTCCCCTTGTGTCGAATCAATAAATTTGGGTTGAATACTCTACCCTCGAAAGTTGTTGCGATCCCCTACACTTGTGGGTTATCACCCGGCGCAACCGCTTGCACACGAACGTGCGTGATCATGCGCCGGCCCAAAGCACTGGCAGTGCACGTGGAGGGATGAGGGCAGAGCACCCGGAGGGACGTGAGAGCAGAGCGCGCGCAGCGGGACGCGAGCAGAGGGCGCTGCGGCCGCTTGAACCGCAAGCAACCACACGCATAGAGCAGCTGAACACGCAGGAAATGGTCACCTACAAGCCGTCCGACAGTTGCGTCGCTGTGTAGAGAGCGGCCGTATGGTACCACCTCCGTCTAGTCTATAGTCTCCTTTATATTTCGTGCCATACATTGCCCTTAAATTTAACCAACAAAATGTTAATGCATGTGTTAAAAATTATATAATTGGAAACTATGTTCAAATACAAATCCAACTATATAATCATTGGCGACATGCATTCGTATTTTATTAGTTAAATCATACTTATAAACCAGGACGGTGGTATAGTATGTAATTAAATCGCAAACGTTTTTTATTAACCGTATGTGTATGTGGCCTTTCGTCCTCCTCTCGCACGTCTTGTCACCCTGCTGCCGTAGACAGCTTACAGCGCAAGCTTGCGCAGCGTGCGGGGGCATTCTTTTTGCCAAATGGTGGTGCCAATGAATCATCGGTGAGCCCGTTCCCGCGCAACCTCGCAGGTTCCCGCGCAAGCTTCCCGCCCGACTCGGTGAAATCCCCCAAAATCCCAATGCTTATAGGCCTGGTATAAAAACCCTCATGGACGGCGAGTCCTGCATCGCATTTTCCCCTCCATCCCTATAGCTTATCTTGTCTGCTTCTCCCACATTTGCCAATGGCAACGGCCCGTCGTCGTCGCTCAGCCACTTCGCCGTTATCAGAGGACAGCTCCATCTAGGAGGCTACACCGCGGCGGCGGCGCAGCCCTCGGCGTAGTGTAGTGCACGTGGCATCCCTGTTGGGTGTGCGCGGAACACCCACCACACGCTCCGTCGTCAGTGCCCGTCGGCAGCTGTTGCCGGCCGCCGTTGCTGCCACACCACCGTCAAAAGCCAGGGCCATCGCCTGCTCCACCGCCGTGGCCCGAAGGCGGGAGATGGCCGTCGTGGCCGCCACCCCACTTCCGGACATTATGGCCATCACCCGCTCCACCACTGCGGCCCAAAGGCGGGAGGTGGTGGTCGTGGCCGCCACCCCGTCGTTGGCCGTCGTGGCCGCCAGCCCACCGTCGACCGCCGGGGTCATCACCCGCTCCGCCACCGCTGCCCGAAGGCGGGAGGCAGAGGTGGATGCCCGCGCGTGCGATAGTGACCTTGCGCGCTACACCGAGTTCCTGCGGGAAGAGGAGGAGTGCCTCGTCGAGCACGCAAAGAGCCTTACCGCCGCAGTGGCCGCGACACACGCCGCCTCATAGGCGAGGAATCAGGAGATCTACGAGGAGAACCACCGCTTCGAGAGGGGTCTGATAATCCCCAAGTGCAGGGAATCATCGTAGCAATTTCCAAAGGTGGAAGTAATAAGTATGGAGTGTCGAACCCACAAGGAGATAAAGGTAAGATCAATATTCTCTCAAGCCCTATCTGCCACTAATACAACTCTACGTACACCGAACGTTTGCTTCGGACTAGTAACGAGAAATAAAACTATGTTGTGGGTATGAAGTGGATAACTTTGCATGATATCGGAGAGCTAAAATATGAAAGTAGGTGCCGTTATCTTAAAGTTAGAATATATTACTAAATATTATAAATAGCGAGTGTGGAATAATGGTGGATCGGTGTGCGGAATTATCCTACGCAATTGTTAACAAGACCGATAGTCGTCATTGCAATTTCATATGAGGGAGAGGCATAAGCTAACATACTTTCTCTTCTTGGATCATATGCACTTATGATTGGAACTCTAGCAAGCATCTGCAACTACTAAAGATCATTAAGGCAAAACCCAACCATAGCATTAAAGTATCAAGTCCTCTTTATTCCCATACGCCATGTCCCGCTTACTCGTGTTTGTGTTTCAGTCACTCACACAACGCAGACAATAAGCAAACCATGGACATATTGCAACACCCTACAGCGGGAATCCCTCACGCTTGCGCGACACGGAGGGCACCATAGGACAGCACCAAAGTAAAACATACAACTCATACCAATCCAGATCATCAATCAACCCAAAGACAAAGGATATCTACTCAAAACATCATACGATGGCCACACATCATTGGATCATAATATGTGGCATAAAGCACCATGTTCAAGTATGGATTACAGTGGGGTGCGGGAGAGTGGACCGCGTAAAAGAGATGAGGATGGTGATGATGATGGTGATGTTGATGAAGACGATCACCGCGGCGATGATTCCCCTCCCGATGGCACTCCGGTGTCATCGAGAGAGAGGAGGAAAGGTTCTCCCCCTTGTGCGCTCTCCTCCATGGCCTCCCCTGGATGGGGAGAGGTTCTCCCTTGCTACCTCTTGAGCAGCGTTGGTATTCCCTTGAAGAGGAAAGGGTGATGCAGCAAAGTAGCGTAAGTATTTCCCTCAGTTTTTGAGAACCAAGGTATCAATCCAGTAGGAGATCACGCTCAAGTCCCACACACCTACACAAACAAATAATAACCTCGCAACCAACGCGATAAAGGGGTTGTCAAGCCCTTCACGGTCACTTACGAGAGTGAGATCTCATAGATATGATAAGATAATATTTTTTGGTATTTTTATGATAAAGAGAAATAAATATGCAAAGTAAAATAAATGGCAAAGGAAATAACTAAGTGTTGGAAGATTAATATGATGGAAGATAGACCCCGGGGCCATAGGTTTCACTAGTGGCTTCTCTCAAGAGCATAAGTATTACGGTGGGTAAACGAATTACTGTCGAGCAATTGATAGAATTGAGCATAGTTATGAGAATATCTAGGTATGATCATATATATAGGCATCACGTCTGAGACAAGTAGACCGAAACGATTCTGCATCTACTACTATTACTCCACACATCGACCGCTATCCAGCATGCATCTAGAGTATTAAGTTCAAAAGAACAGAGTTATGCTTTAAGGAAGATGACATGATGTGGAGGGATAAACTCATGCAATATGATATAAACCCCATCTATTTATCCTTGATGGCAACAATACAATACGTGTCGGTTCCCTTTCTGTCACTGGGATCGAGCACCGCAAGATTGAACCCAAAGCTAAGCACTTCTCCCATTGCAAGAAAGATCAATCTAGTAGGCCAAACCAAACTAATAATTAGAAGAGACTTGCAAAGAATAACCAATCATACATAAAAGAATTCAGAGGAGAATCAAATATTGTTCATAGATAAACTGGATCATAAACCCACAATTCATCGGATCTCGACAAACACACCGCAAAAGAAGATTACATCGAACAGATCTCCAAGAAGATCGAGGAGAACTTTGTATTGAGATCCAAAGAGAGAGAAGAAGCCATCTAGATAATAACTATGGACCCGTAGGTCTGAAGTAAACTACTCACACATCATCGGAGAGGCCATGGAGTTGATGTAGAGGCCCTCCGTGATCAATGCCCCCTCCAGCGGAGCTCGGGAAAAGGCCCCGAGGTGGGATCTCTCGGGTACAGAAGGTTGCGGTGGTGGAATTAGGTTTTCGTGGTGCTCCTGGATGTTTGGGGGGTACGTGGATATATATAGGAGGAAGAAGTACGTCGGTGGAGCAACGGCGGCCCATGAGGGTGGAGGGCGCGCCCAGGGGGTAGGCGCGCCCCCCTGCCTCATGGCTTCCCCAGTTGTTTCTTGACGCCCACTCCAAGTCTCCTGGATCACGTTAGTTGAGAAAATCATGTTCCCGAAGGTTTCATTCCGTTTGGACTCCGTATATTCCTTTTCGGCGAAACCCTAAAATAGGCAAAAAAACAGCAATTTGGGTTGGGCCTCCGGTTAGTAGGTTAGTCCCAAAAATGATATAAAAGTGTAAAATAAAGCCCATTAACATCCAAAATAGATAATATAATAGCATGGAGCAATCAAAAATTATAGATACGTTTGAGACGTATCAAGCATCCCCAAGCTTAATTCCTACTCGTCCTCGAGTAGGTAAATGATAAAAGAAGAATTTTTGACGTGGAATGCTTTCTAACATATTTCTCAATGTAATTTTTCTTTAATGTGGCATGAATGTTCAGATCCGAAAGATTCAAGATAAATGTTTAATATTGACATAAAAATAATAATACTTCAAGCTCTTTTCAAAATAACATGGCCAAAGAAAGTTATCCCTACAAAATCATATAGTCTGACTATGCTCTATCTTTACCACACAAAATATTTAAATCATGCACAACCCCGATGACAAGCCAAGCAATTGTTTCATATTTTTTATGTTCTCAAACTTTTTCAATCTTCACGCAATATATGAGCGTGAGCCATGGATATAGCACTATGGTGGAATAGAATGGTGGTTGTGGAGAAGACAAAAAGGAGAAGATAGTCTCACATCAACTAGGCGTATCAACAGGCTATGGAGATGCCCATAAATAGATATCAATGTGAGTGAGTAGGGATTGCCATACAATAGATGCACTAGAGCTATAAGTATATGAAAGCTCAACAAAAGAAACTAAGTGGGTGTGCATCCAACTTGCTTGCTCACGAAGACCTAGGGCATTTTGAGGAAGCCCATCATTGGAATATACAAGCCAAGTTCTATAATGAAAAATTCCCACTAGTATATGAAAGTGATATCATAAGAGACTCTCTATATGAAGAACATGGTGCTACTTTGAAGCACAAGTGTGGAAAAAGGATAGTAGCATTGTCCCTTCTCTCTTTTTCTCTCATTTTTTTTAATTTGGGCCTTCTTTCTTTTTTTGCCTCTTTTCTCTTTTTTTCGTCCGGAGTCTCATCCCAACTTGTGGGGGAATCACAGTCTCCATCATCCTTTCCCCACTTGAGACAATGCTCTAATAATAATGATCATCACACTTCATTTACTTACAACTCAAAAATTACAAGTCAATACTTAGAACAAAATATGACTCTATGTGAATGCCTCCGACGGTGTACCGGGATGTGCAATGATACATGAGTGACATGTATAAAGAATTATGAACGGTGGCTTTGCCACAAATACGATGTCAACTACATGATCATGCAAGCAATATGGCAATGATGAAGCGTGTCATAATAACGGAACGGTGGAAAGTTGCATGGCAATATATCTCGGAATGGCTATGGAAATGCCATAATAGGTCGGTATGGTGGCTGTTTTGAGGAAGGTATATGGTGGGTTTATGGTACCGGCGAAAGTTGCACGATACTAGAGAAGCTAGCAATGGTGGAAGGGTGAGAGTGCGTATAATCCATGGACTCAACATTAGTCATAAACAACGCACATACTTGTTGCAAAAATCTATTAGTTATTGAAACAAAGTATTACGTGCATGCTCCTAGGGGGATAGATTGGTAGGAAAAGACCATCGCTCGTCCCCGACCGCCACTCATAAGGAAGACAATCAATAAATAAATCATGCTCCAACTTCATCACATAACGGTTCACCATACGTTCATGCTACGGGAATCACAAACTTCAACACAAGCATTTCTCAAATTCACAAGTACTCAACTAGCATGACTCTAATATCACCATCTCCATATCTCAAAACAATTATCAAGTATCAAACTTCTCATAGTATTCAATGCACTTCTATGAAAGTTTTTATATTATAGAAAATTTCCATTTTGATCTAAAGGACTCTCAAAATAATATAAGTGAAGCATGAGAGAACAATAGTTTCTATAAAACAAATCCACCACCGTGCTCTAAAAGATATAAGTGAAGCACTAGAGCAAAACTATATAGCTCAAAAGATATAAGTGAAGCACATAGAGTATTTTAATAAATTTCAAATCATGCGAGTGTCTCTCAAAAGGTGTGTACATCAAGTATGATTGTGGTAAACTAAAAGGCAAAGACTCATCATACAATACGCTCCAAGCAAAACACATATCATGTGGTCAATAAAAATATAGCTCCAAGTAAAGTTACCGATAGACGAAGATGAAAGAGGGGATGCCTTCCGGGGCATCCCCAAGCTTAGGCTTTTTGGTGTCCTTGAGTTTTACCTTGGGGTGCCATGTTCATCCCCAAGCTTAGGCTCTTGCCACTCTTTGTTCCATAATCCATCAAATCTTTACCCAAAACTTGAAAACTTCACAACACAAAACTCAAAATAGAAAATCTCGTGAGCTCCGTTAGCGAAAGAAAACAAAACACCACTTCAAGGTACTGTAATGAACTCATTATTTATTTATATTGGTGTTAAACCTACTGTTTTACAACTTCCCTATGGTTTATAAACTGTTTTACTAGCCATAGATTCATCAAAATAAGCAAACAACACAAGAAAAACAGAATCTGTCAAAAACAGAACAGTCTGTAGTAATCTGTAGCTAACGCAACTTCTGGAACCCTAAAAATTCTAAAATAAATTGCCGGACATGAGGAATTTATCTATTAATCATCTAAAAAAAGAATTAACTAAATAGCACCTTCCAAATAAAAATGGCAGCAATTCTTGTGAGTGCTAAAGTTTCTGTTTTTTACAGCAAGATCAAAAGGACTTTCCCCCAAGTCTTTCCAACGGTTCTACTTGGCAAAAACACTAACTAAACACAAAAAACACAACAAAAACAGATGCTAGATAAATTATTTATTACTAAACAGTAGCAAAAGGCAAGGAATAAAAATAAAATTGGGTTGCCTCCCAACCAGCGCTATCGTTTAACGCCCCTAGCTAGGCATAAAAGCAAGGATAGATCTAGGTATTGCCATCTTTGGTATGCAATCCATAAGTGGATCTCATAATAGATTCATATGGTAATTTAATTTTATTTCTAGGGAAGTGTTCCGTGCCTTTCCTTAATGGAAATTGGAATCTAATATTCCCTTCCTTCATATCAATAATTGCACCAATCATTCTAAGGAAAGGTCTACCAAGAATAATAGGGCATGAAGGATTGCAATCTATATCAAGAACAATGAAATCTATGGGCACATAGTTCCTATTTGCAACAGTAAGAACATCATTAATTCTTCAGATAGGTTTCTTAATATTGGAATCACCAAGGTGCAAGTTTAAAGAACAATCATCAAAATCACGAAAACCTAGCAAATCACACAAAGTTTTTGGAATCGTGGAAACACTAGCACCCAAATCACACAGAGCATAGCACTCATGATATTTAATTTTAATTTTTATTGTAGGTTCCCACTCATCATAAAGATTTCTAGGGATAGAAACTTTCAACTCAAGTTTTTCTTCATAAGATTGCATCAAAGCATCAACGATATGTTTAGTAAAAGCTTTATTTTGACTATAAGCATGAGGAGAATTTAGCACGGATTGCAACAAGGAAATACAATCTATCAAAGAGCAATTATCATAATTAAATTCCTTGAAATCCAAAATAGTGTGTTCATTGATATTTAAAGTTTTAACCTCTCCAATCCCACTTTTACCAATTTTTGCATCAAGATCTAGAAACTCTGAATTTTTGGAACGCCTTCTAGGTAAAGGTGGATCATCTTCAGTCCCATCATTATCAAGATTCATATTGCAAAACAAAGACTTAATAGGAGACACATCAATAACTTTTAGATCTTCATCTTTATTATCATGAAAACTAGAAGAACACACTTTCACAAAAGCAATCTTTCTTAGCACGCATCCTAGAGGTTCTTTCTTTGCACTCTCAATGGAAATTCTCATGGCTTTGAGAGACTCATTGATATCATGCTTAGGTGGAATATATCTAATTTTCAAAGAATCAACATCAAGAGAGATTATATCCACGTTCCTAGCCAATTCATCAATCTTAAGCAATTTTTCTTCAATCAAAGCATTGAAACTCTTCTGCTAAGTAATAAATTCTTTAATACTAGATTCAAAAACAGAGGGCATCTTATTATAATTTCCATAAGAATTGTTGTAGGAATTACCATAATTATTAGAGGAATTACTAGGAAACGGTCTAGAATTAAAATTACCTCTATACACGTTGTTACCAAAATTGTTCCTACCAAAAAAATTCACATCCATAGATTCATTATTATTCTCAATCAAAGTAGACAAAGGCATATCATTAGGATCAGTAGGAGCACTCTTATTAGCAAACAATTTCATAAGTTCATCCATCTTTCCACTCAAAACATTAATCTCTTCTATCGCATGCACTTTTTTATTAGTAGATCTTTCGGTGTGCCATTAGGAATAATTAACCATAATATTATCTAGGAGTTTGGTAGCTTCTCCTAAAGTGATTTCCATAAAAGTGCCTTCCGCGGCCGAATCTAAAAGATTTCTAGAAACAGAATTCAATCCGGCATAAAAGTTTTGTATAATCATCCAAAGATTCAAACCATGTGTAGGGCAATTATGCATCATCAATTTCATCCTCTCCCAAGATTGTGCAACATGTTCATGATCAAGTTGCTTAAAATTCATAATATCGTTTCTAAGAGAGATGATCTTAGCGGGAGGAAAATACTTAGAGATAAAAGCATCTTTGCACTTATTCCATGAATCAATACTATTTTTAGGCAAAGACGAAAATCAAGCTTTAGCACGATCTCTAAGCAAAAACGGAAATAGCTTAAGTTTAACAATATCATTATCCACATCTTTCTTATTTTGCATATCACACAAATCAACAAAGTTGTTTAGATGGGTAGCGGCATCTTCACTAGGAATGCCGGTGAATTGATCTTTCATGAAAAGATTCAACAAAGCAGCATTAATTTCACAAGATTCAGCATCGGTAAGAGGAGCAATCGGAGTGCTAAGAAAAACATTGTTGTTGGTAATGGCAAAGTCACACAATTTAGTATTATCTTGAGCCATCGTGACAAGCAAGAAATCCAACACACAAGCAAACAAGAAACTGGCAAAAGAGGCAAATAGGGAAAGAGAAGGGGAATGGAGAGAGAGGGCAAATAAAACGACAAGGGTGAAGTGGGGGAGAGGAAAACGAGAGGCAAATGGCAAATAATGTAATGCGAGGGATAAGAGTTTGTGATGGGTACCTGGTATGTCTTGACTTAGCAACGACACCATAAATGACTCATTGTTGGGAGTCAAATCTTGACTTGACTTGGTGTGACTCTCCCCGGCAACAGCACCAGAAATCCTTCTTGCTACCTCTTGAGCATTGCGTTGGTTTTCCCATGAAGAGGAAAGGGTGATGCAGCAAAGTAGCGTAAGTATTTCCCTCAGTTTTTTAGAACCAAGGTATCAATCCAGTAGGAGATCATGCTCAAGTCCCACGCACCTACACAAACAAATAAGAACCTCACAACGAACGTGATAAAGGGGTTGTCAAGCCCTTCACGATCACTAATGAGAGTGAGATATGATAGATATGATAAGATAATTTTTTTGGTATTTTTATGATAAAGAGAAATAAAGATGCAAAGTAAAATAAACGGCAAAGGAAATAACTAAGTGTTGGAAGATTAATACGATGGAAGATAGACCCGGGGGCCATAGGTTTCCCTAGTGGCTTCTCTCAAGAGCATAAGTATTACGGTGGGTAAACGAATTACTGTCAAGCAATTGATAGAATTGAGCATAGTTATGAGAATATCTAGGTATGATCATATATATAGGCATCACGTCTGAGACAAGTAGACCGAAACGATTCTGCATCTACTACTATTACTCCACACATCGACCGCTATCCAGCATGCATCTAGAGTATTAAGTTCAAAAGAACAGAGTTATGCTTTAAGGAAGATGACATGATGTGGAGGGATAAACTCATGCAATATGATATAAACCCCATCTATTTATCCTCGATGACAACAATACAATACGTGTCGGTTCCCTTTCTGTCACTGGGATCGAGCACCGCAAGATTGAACCCAAAGCTAAGCACTTCTCCCATTGCAAGAAAGATCAATCTAGTAGGCCAAACCAAACTAATAATTAGAAGAGACTTGCAAAGAATAACCAATCATACATAAAAGAATTCAGAGGAGAATCAAATATTGTTCATAGATAAACTGGATCATAAACCCACAATTCATCGGATCTCGACAAACACACCGCAAAAGAAGATTACATCGAACAGATCTCCAAGAAGATCGAGGAGAACTTTGTATTGAGATCCAAAGAGAGAGAAGAAGCCATCTAGATAATAACTATGGACCCGTAGGTCTGAAGTAAACTACTCACACATCACCGGAGAGGCCATGGAGTTGATGTAGAGGCCCTCCGTGATCAATGCCCTCTCCGGCGGAGCTCCGGAAAAGGCCCCGAGATGGGATCTCTCGGGTACAGAAGGTTGCGGTGGTGGAATTAGGTTTTCATGGTGCTCCTGGATGTTTGGGGGTACGTGGATATATATAGGAGGAAGAAGTACGTCGGTGGAGCAACGGGGGGCCCATGAGGGTGGAGGGCGCGCCCAGGGGGGTTGGCGCGTGCCCTTGCCTCGTGGCTTCCTCCGTTGTTTCTTGACACCCACTCCAAGTCTCCTGGATCACGTTTGTTGAGAAAATCATGTTCCCGAAGGTTTCATTCCATTTGATATTCCTTTTCGGCGAAACCCTAAAATAGGCAAAAAAACAGCAATTTGGGCTGGGCCTCCGGTTAGTAGGTTAGTCCCAAAAATGATATAAAAGTGTAAAATAAAGCCCATTACATCCAAAATAGATAATATAATAGCATGGAGCAATCAAAAATTATAGATATGTTGGAGACGTATCATCCCGCTGGTCCTTGGCTTTCATGGTGATGATGGCCCCTCCGGGATCCTCCTCCATGCCCTCCGGTGATGATGGCCCCCTCCGGAAGGGTGCCAGAGAGGGCCTAGATTTATTTCTCATGGCTACAGAGGCTTGCGGCAGCGGAACTTCTGATCTAGGTTAATTTTTGGAGGTTTCTATATTTATAGGAGAAGTTGGCATTGATTTCACGTTAGGGGGCCCCTCGGAGAGTCCACGAGGCAGGGGGCGTGCCCCAGGAGGGTGGGCGTGCCCCCCACCCTCGTGGGGCCCCCGTGACTCCCCTTCGGTAGATTTTCGTTCCAGTATTTTTCATATTTTCCAGAAAAAATCTCTGTTGATTTTCATCGCATTACGAGAACTTTTATTTCTACACAAAAACAACACCACTGTAGTTCTGCTGAAAACTGCGTCAGTCCGGGTTAGTTCTAATCAAATCATACCAAAAATATTGTAAACATGACATGAGTACTTCATAAATTATAGATACGTTGGAGACGTATCAGGGTCGTCTGGAGCGGCAGAGGGTGTTCGAGGTGAGCATCGCTGAAGCTGCATTAGCGGCAGGCACCGCATTGCTGTTGCCCAGCTCGTCAGTAGGCTTCTCCTCCTCCGCCTCTTACTGAGCGTGCTCGGCAGAGGAGAGGCAGCCGGAAGTAGTACAAAGCCCCTCCGCAATAGTAGTATTTAGGGGCTATTTTGTTCAGTTCATCTGACTATAGATGTAGTGGAACTGTACAACGTACTTAAAATTAGCTAGTATATATAATTGAACTAGCTATTTCAGTACGTGGTTGGCAACAATTGGGGAAAAGTTTGGTCGGTTCAGCTGTCGAGTTGAACTGTTTGTATAAATTAAGAATGACTGCTTAATCTATGAATGAAATCTATGCTTAATTACTAAATTTTAGTTGCAAAAATTAGATACTGGTAGTGATTTTTAGCTTCATATTTTGACAAATCGCAGTGTTACAAGGATTGACAAATCTTACAAAATTGTTTGTACGTGGTTGCACACGGGTCATCCAAAACAACCATTTGCGTTGAAGGGATGCACAAATCCTGCGTTGCTCTCACTTTGCATATGGGTGTTCTATCTAAAACGTTTGCGATCAAGAGCTGCAGAAATCCTACTAGGAAAATTTTCTCTTGGCTTCCTGGGGAAGCTATCGGTTTGCATACGGGTGTTCTAACTAAAACGTTTGCGATGAGTGTTTTATATTTAAAAAGCAAATTAAACTGTGGCTTGGGCGCCATTAATGGAGAGGATGCGAGCAAGGCGAGCGGACATGGAAGTCAAAGGGCTCACTTCCTAGTGAGCCTACGCACTCAAAGACAGCTTGCACGCCTCTCGGTCAGCCTGCGCACCGGACGGCGCTCGCACGCCTCCCGTTCAGTCAAGGTCAAGCAGCTGTCCGCACAACACCTCCTACAACCATTAAAACCAAGACACGTGGCTTCACGTGAATGGTTAACAGAATTTTGGATTCACTAGAATTTAAAAACCAGGCATCTCAATGTTTTGCCGGTAATCAACGGTGTCCTGGTGTTCGAAATTCATTCCTATTTCTTGCATGGGACCTAAGCATGCACCCAAGGACACATATTTGATTTTTCAACCAATTTATATGCACTGGAGCATGTGCATGTAGTTCAAATTTGAATTATGCACATAAATGCATTAAAACTCAGTTAATGCATAAAAATGTCCAAACGAACCCCGAAAAAATACAAAAATCACACAACACTCCTGTTGTTCTTCGTTGACACGAGAAATTTTTTTGAAAGCAATAAGAGGCAATGGATATCGTTTCGTCCCCAAAGGTGGGACGTTCCCTACCGAAAACCATCATGCTTGTTGTGAGAAGCTCCGGTTTGTGAGAAGCATATACCCAAACCTGCCCCAAATGGGACAAATTAGTACCACAACATGTTGATGCCGCTCCATGATAGCATGCCAAGTTTCATGAATTTCAGACGAGTTTTGGATTTACTAGAATTTAAAAACCAGGCATCTCAATGTTTTGCCGGCAATCAACGGTGCCCTAGTGTTTGAAATTCATTCCCATTTCTTGCATGGGACCTAAGCATGCACCAAAGGACACATATTTGATTTTTCAACCAATTTATATGCACTGGAGCATGTGCATGTAGTGAAAATATGAATTATGCACATAAAATGCATTGAAAACTCAGTTAATGCATAAAAATGTCCAAACGAACCCTGAAAAATCACAAAAACTCACACAACACTCCTGTTGTTCTATGTTGACATGAGGAAAAAAATTGAATGCAATAAGAGGCAATGGATATCGTTTCGTCCACAAAGGTAGGTCCCTGCTGAAAACCATCATGCTTGTTGTGAGAAGCTCTGGTTTGTCAGAAGCATATACCCAAACCTGCCCCAAATGGGACAAAAGTTTTACCACGGCATGTTGATGCCGCTCCATGATAGCATGCCAAGTTTCATGAATTTCAGACGAGTTTTTGGTTTACTAGAATTTAAAAAACCAGGCATCTCAATGTTTTGCTGGCAATCAACGGTGCCTGGTGTTTGAAATTCATTCCCAGTTCTTGCATGGGACCTAAGCATGCACCCAAGGACACATATTTGATTTTTCAACCAATTTATATGCACTGGAGCATGTGCATGTAGTTCAAATTTGAATTGTTCACCTGAAATGGCTAGAAAACCAATTTAATGTATAAAATGTTCAAACGAACCCTGAATAATTCCAATTATTTTACGACACACATATAGTTGCATGTTCACTCCAGATAAAAAAGTCTAGCAATTCAAACATGTCCATTGCCGTTGTGACCCAATTATGTAATTCAAATCAAGATGAAAAATCAAGTAGATCGCACACAGTTTATTATCAGCAACCGTGTGAGATGTAGTACAAAATATCGTGGAGCACCGTCGGTGTATAGTATGCCTATGGCTTACACGAGAAGGTGCGTCGGCTACTGTACATGATACGTCTCCAACGTATCTATAATTATTGATTGCTCCATGCTATGTTATCTACTGTTTTGGGCAATATTGGGCTTTATTATCCACTTTTATATTATTTTTGGGACTACCCTATTAACCGGAGGCCCAACCCAGAATTGCTGTTTTGTTTGCCTATTTCAGTGTTTTGAAGAAAAGGAATATCAAACGGAGTCGAAACGGAACGAAATCAACTAGAGAAGTTATTTTTGGAAGGAAAGCTACCGGATGGACTAGGACCACACGTGAGGAGCCAAGGGAGGTGCTCATGAGGGTGGGGGCGCGCCCCCCCTACGGTGCGCCCCCCTGCCTCGTGGGGCCCCCGAAGCTCCACCGACGTACTTCCTGCACCCATATATACTCACGTACCCTAAAACTTCCAGAACTGACAATAGATCGGGAGTTCCGTCGCCTGAAGCCTCCGTAGCCACCGAAAGCCAATCTAGACACGTTCCGGCACCCTGCCGGAGGGGGCAATCCTTCTCTGGTGGCCATCTTCATCATCCCGGTGCTCTCCATGACGAGGAGGGAGTAGTTCTCCCTCGGGGCTGAGGGTATGTACCAGTAGCTATGTGTTTGATCTCTCTCTCTCTCTCTCGTGTTCTTGAGGTGATATGATCTTGATGTATCGCGAGCTTTGCTATTATATTTGGATCCTATGATGTTTCTTCCCCCTCTTCTCTCTTGTAATGAATTGAGTTTCCCCTTTGAAGTTATCTTATCGTATTGAGTCTTTAAAGATTTGAGAACACTTGATGTATGTCTTGCCGTGGATATCTATGGTGACAATGGGATATCACGTGATTCACTTGATGTATGTTTTGGTGATCAACTTGTGGGTTCCGCCCATGAACCTATGCATAGGGGTTGGCACACGTTTTCGTCGTGATTCTCCGGTAGAACTTTGGGGCACTCTTTGAGGTCCTATGTGTTGGTTGAATAGATGAATCTGAGATTGTGTGATGCATATCGTATAATCATGCCCACAGATACTTGAGGTGACATTGGAGTATCTAGGTGACATTAGGGTTTTGATTGATTTGTGTCTTAAGGTGTTATTCTAGTACGAACTCTAGGGCTGTTTGTGACACTTATAGGAATAGCCCAACGGATTGGTCGGAAAGAATAACTTTGAGGTGGTTTCGTACCCTACAATAATCTCTTCATTTGTTCTCCGCTATTAGTGACTTTGGAGTGACTCTTTGTAGCATGTTGAGGGATAGTTATATGATCCTATTATGTTATTATTGTTGAGAGAACTTGCACTAGTGAAAGTATGAACCCTAGGCCTTGTTTCCTAGCATTGCAATACCGTTTTCGCTCACTTTTATCATTAGTTACCTTGCTGTTTTTATATTTTCAGATTACAAAAACCTATATCTACTATCCATATTGCACTTGTATCACCATCTCTTCGCTGAACTAGTGCACCTATACAATTTACCGTTGTATTGGGTGTGTTGGGGACACAACAGACTCTTTATTATTTGGTTGTAGGGTTGCTTGAGAGAGACCATATTCATCCTACGCCTCCCAAGGATTGATAAACCTTAGGTCATCCACTTGAGGGAAATTTGCTACTGTCCTACAAACCTCTGCACTTGGAGGCCCAACAACGTCTACAAGAAGAAGGTTGTGTAGTAGACATCAAGCTCTTTTCTGGCGCCGTTGCCGGGGAGGTGAGTTCTTGAAGGTATATCTTTAGATCTTGAAATCGAGTCTTTTAGTTTCTTGTTTTATCACTAGTTTAGTCTATAAAAGAAAACTATAAAAAATGGAATTAAGTTTTCCTCATACGCTTCATCTTTTTAATATCTATCGTGAGAATAAGGATTCCTATAATTGTGCTCAAGTGCTAGAAGAAGAATGCATTAGAATGTTTGGCACTAAATATTTGAATGATGAGCATGATTGCAATGTTGTTAGTATGAATTCCTTGAATATCTATGATGCTAATGATATGCAAAGCCACAAGCTTGGGGAAGCTATGTTTGATGAAGATGATATTTTTTGTCCCCCAAGTTTTGATGAGAAAATTTATCATGATGAAAGCATGCCTTCTATCTATGATGACTATTGTTATGACACGTATGCTTTAAAGAATAATGATAACAATGAAACTTGTCATCTTGATTTCAATTTTCAATCCCATGATAGTTACTTTGTTGAGTTTGCTCCCACTACTATTCATGAGAAGAATTTTGCTTATGTGGAGAGTAGTAAATTTTCTAAGCTTGTAGATCATGAAAAGAATTCTTTAGGTGCTGGTTATATTGTTGAATTCATTCATTATGCTACTGAAAATTATTATGAGGGAGGAATATATACTTGTAGGAATTGCAATAATATCAAATTTCCACTCGATGTGCTTAAAATTTTGAAGTTATGCTTGTTTTACCTTCCTATGCAAGTTGATTATTGTTCCCATAAGTTGTTTGCTCACAAAATCCCTATGCATAGGAAGTATGTTAGACTTAAATTTGCTAGTCATATACTTCATGATGCTCTCTTTATGTTACAATTCTTATCTTTTATATGAGCATCATTGAAATCATCATGCCTAGCTAGGGGCGTTAAACGATAGCGCTTGTTGGGAGGCAACCCAACTTTATTTTTGTTCCTTGATTTTTGTTCCTGTTTAGTAATAAATAATTCATCTGGCCTCTGTTTAGATGTGGTTTTATGCTTTTAATTAGTGTTTGTGCCAAGTAGAACCTTTGGGAAGACTTGGGGAAAGTCTTGTTGATCATGCTGTAAAAAACAGAAACTTTAGCGCTCACGAGAATTGTTTCCATTTTTATTTGGAGAGTGATATTTAGTTAATTCTTTTTGAAGATGATTAATAGATAAATTCCTCAGGTAAATCAATTTATTTGATAATTTTATGAGTTCCAGAAGTATATGTTTGATTCAGATTACTACAGACTGTTCTGTTTTTGACAGATTCTATTTTTCATGTGTTGTTTACTTATTTTGATGAATCTATGGCTAGTAAAAGAGTTTATAAACCATAGAGAATTTGGAATACAGTAGGTTTAACACCAAAATAAATAAATAATGAGTTCATTACAGTACCTTATGATGGTGATTTTCTTTCTTATACTAACGGAGCTTACGAGTTTTCTGTTAAGTTTTGTGTTGTGAAGTTTTCAAGTTTTGGGTAAGGATTCGATGGACTATGGAATAAGGAGTGGCAAGAGACTAAGCTTGGGGATGCCATAGGCACCCCAAGGTAATATTCAATGATATCCAAGAGCCTAAGCTTGGGGATGCCCCGGAAGGCATCCCCTGTTTCGTCTTCGTTCATCGGTAACTTTACTTGGAGCTATATTTTTATTCACCACATGATATGTGTTTTGCTTGGAGCGTCAATTTATTTTGTTAGGATTTTCATGCTGTTATTTATAACAATGTTTTGCATCTTTTATTTCAATAAAATTGGCATTGATAGCCTTTACTATGCCTATGTTACAAGTATACATGTTGCTGTTTGAAAACAGAAAGTTTACCGCTGTTGCAATAATTCCCGAGAAAAGTCAGAATGTGATAAAATGTTGAAACCTTTTGCATATTAAGATATGATAAATTTACTACAGTGGGAATTTTATTTCATAATTTTTGGAGCTAGGGAAGTATGGATGTTTCAGCATTCTTTACAGACTATCCTGTTTAGGCAGATTGCTGTTATGTTTGCATTGTTTGCATATGTTCGCTTCTTTAATGATTCTATTTGAGGATAGGACTATTAAATATGCAGAGGAATTTAGTATGCAATGTTGAATAATAATTTTAGTGATTTGCTACAGTAGAGTATGATAAGGTTTTTGCTATGGTTTATACTAACTTATCTCACGAGTCCTTGTTGAGTTTTGTGTGGATGAAGCTTTTGAGATTTAGGGAGACCGTGATATGAGAGGAATTAAGGAGACAAAAAATCTCAAGCTTGGGGATGCCCAAGGCACCCCAAGATAATATTTCAAGAAGTCTCAAGCGTCTAAGCTTGGGGATGCCCCGGTTGGCATCCCACCTTTCTTCTTCAACAACTACCGGTTAGTATCGGTTGGTCCTAAGTTTTTGCTTCTTCACATGATGTTTGCTATTCTTAGAATGCTATTTTATTTTGCTTTGCTTGCTGTTTGAATAAAGTACCAAGATCTGAAATTAATAAATGTTAGAGAGTCTTCACATAGTTGCATAATTATTCAACTACTCATTGATCTTCACTTATATCTTTCGGAGTAGTTTGTCATTTGCTCTAGTACTTCACTTATATCTTTTTAGAGCATGGTGGTAGTTTTATTTTGTAGAAACAGATGAACTCTCATGCTTCACTTAGATTAATTTGAGAGTCTTAAATAGCATGGTAATTTTCTTAAATAATCCTAATATGCTATGTATACAAGATTAATAATAAAATTCTCTTATGAGTGTTTTGAATACTAAGAGAAGTTTGATGCTTGATGATTGTTTTGAGATATGGAGGTAATAATATCAAAGTCTTGATAGTTGAGTAGTTGTGAAATTGAGAAATGCTTGTGTTGAAGTTTGCAAGCCCCGTAGCATGCACGTATGGTAAACGTTATGTAACAAATTTGAAACATGAGGTGTTATTTGATTGTCCTCCTTATGAGTGGTGGTCGGGGACGAGCGATGGTCTTTTCATACCAATCTATCCCCCTAGGAGCATGCGCGTAGTGCCGAGGTTTTTGATGACTTGTAGACTTTTTCAATAAGTATGTGAGTTCTTTATGACTAATGTTGAGTCCATGGATTATACACACTCTCACCCTTCCATCCTTGCTAGCCTCTTCGGTACCGTGCATTGCCCTTTCTCACATTGAGAGTTGGTGTAAACTTCGCCGGTGCATCCAAACCCTGTGATATGATACGCTCTTTCACACATAAACCTCCTTATATCTTCCTCAAAACAGCCACCATACCTACCTATTATGGCATTTCCATAGCCATTCCGAGATATATTGCCATGCAACTTTCCACCATTCCGTTTATTATGACACGCATCATCATTGTCATATTGCTTTGCATGATCATGTAGTAGACATAGTATTTGTGGCAAATCCACCGTTCATAATTCTTTCATACATGTCACTCTTGATTCAATGCATATCCCAGTACACCGTCGGAGGCATTCATATAGAGTCATACTTTATTCTAGTATCCAGTTGTAATCATTGAGTTGTAAATAAATAGAAGTGTGATGATCATCATTTTTAGAGCATTGTCCCAAGTGGGGAATAAAAAAAAGGTAAAGGCCATAAAAAAAGAGAAGGCCATAAAAAAAGAAAGGCCAAATAAAAAATGGGAGAAAAAGAGAGAAGGGACAATGCTACTATCCTTTTACCACACTTGTGCTTCAAAGTAGCACCGTAATCTTCATGGTAGAGAGTCTCTCATGTTATCACTTTCATATACTAGTGGGAATTTTTCATTATAGAACTTGGCTTGTATATTCCAACAATGGGCCTCCTCAAGTGCCCTAGGTCTTCGTGAGCAAGCAAGTTGGATGCACACCCACTTAGTTTCTTTTGTTGAGCTTTCATACATTTATAGCTCTAGTGCATCCGTTGCATGGCAATCCCTACTCCTTGCATTACCATCAATCGGTGGGCATCTCCATAGCCCATTGATTAGCCTCGCTGATGTGAGAATTTCTCCTTTTTTGTCTTCTCCACATAACCCCCTCATTATTCTATTCCACCCATAGTGCTATATCCATGGCTCGCGCTCATGTATTGCGTGAAAGTTTATAGGTTTGAGATTACTAAAGTATGAAACAATTGCTTGGATTGTCATCGGGGTTGTGCATGATGAGAGAATTATTGTGTCACGAAAATGAAACATGACTAAACTATATGATTTTGTAGGGATGAACTTTCTTTGGCCATGTTATTTTGAGAAGACATAATTGCTTAGTTAGTATGCTTGAAGTATTATCATTTTTATGTCAATATGAACTTTTGTCTTGAATCTTTCAGATCTGAATATTCATACCACGATTAAGAAGAATTACATTGAAATTATGCCAAGTAGCACTCCGCATCAAAAATTCTGTTTTTATCATTTACCTACTCGAGGACGAGCAGGAATTAAGCTTGGGGATGCTTGATACATCTCCAACGTATCTATAATTTTTGATTGCTCCATGCTTTGTTATCTACTATTTTGGGCAATATTGGGCTTTATTATCCACTTTTATATTATTTTTGGGACTAACCTATTAACCGGAGGCCCAGCCCAGAATTGCTGTTTTTTTTCCTATTTTAGTGTTTCGAAGAAAAGGAATATCAAACGGAGTCGAAACGGAACGAAATCAACTGGAGAAGTTATTTTTGGAAGGAAAGCTACCGGATGGACTTGGACCCCATGTCAGGAGCCAAGGGAGGTGCTCACGAGGGTGGGGCGCCCCCCCCTAGGGCGCGCCCCCTGCCTCGTGGGCCCCCAAAGCTCCGCCGACGTACTTCCTGCACCCATATATACTCACGTACCCTAAAACTTCCAGAACAGACAATAGATCGGGAGTTCCGCCGCCAGAAGCCTCCGTAGCCACCGAAAGCCAATCTAGACCCGTTCCGGCACCCTGCCGGAGGGGGCAATCCTTCTTCGGTGGCCATCTTCATCATCCCGGTGCTTTCTGTGACGAGGAGGGAGTAGTTCTCCCTCAGGGCTGAGGGTATGTACCAGTAGCTATGTGTTTGATCTCTCTCTCTCTCTCTCGTGTTCTTGAGGTGATACGATCTTGATGTATCGCGAGCTTTGCTATTATATTTGGATCCTATGATGTTTCTTCCCCCCTCTTCTCTCTTGTAATGAATTGAGTTTCCCCTTTGAAGTTATCTTATCGGATTGAGTCTTTAAATATTTGAGAACACTTGATGTATGTCTTGCCGTGGATATCTATGGTGACAATGGGATATCACGTGATTGACTTGATGTATGTTTTGGTGATCAACTTGCGGGTTCCGCCCATGAACCTATGCATAGGGGTTGGCACACGTTTTCGTTGTGATTCTCCGGTAGAACTTTGGGGCACTCTTTGAGGTCCTATGTGTTGGTTGAATAGATGAATCTGAGATTGTGTGATGCATTTCGTATAATCATGCCCACGGATACTTGAGGTGACATTGGAGTATCTAGGTGACATTAGGGTTTTGATTGATTTGTGTCTTAAGGTGTTATTCTAGTACGAACTCTAGGGCTTTTTGTGACACCTATAGGAATAGCCCAACGGATTGATTGGAAAGAATAACTTTGAGGTGGTTTCGTACCCTACCATAATCTCTTCGTTCGTTCTCCGCTATTAGTGACTTTGGAGTGACTCTTTGTTGCATGTTGAGGGATAGTTATGTGATCCAATTATGTTATTATTGTTGAGGGAACTTGCACTAGCGAAAGTATATATGAACCCTAGGCCTTGTTTCAACACATTGCAATACCGTTTACGCTCACTTTTATCATTAGTTACCTTGCTGTTTTTATATTTTCAGATTACAAAAACCATTATCTACCATCCATATACCACTTGTATCACCATCTCTTCGCCGAACTAGTCCACCTATACAATTTACCATTGTATTGGGTGTGTTGGGGACACAAGAGACTTTTTGTTATTTGGTTGCAAGGTTGCTTGAGAGAGACCATCTTCATCCTATGCCTCCCACAGATTGATAAACCTTAAGTCATCCACTTGAGGGAAATTTGCTACTGTCCTACAAACCTCTACACTTGGAGGCCCAACAACGTCTACAAGAAGAAGGTTGTGTAGTAGACATCAGTACACAACCGGCGTCTCAAGCACACTAGCTCGCTCCCCAAATATCATTTCACTATTCAATCGTCGCCGGGGAAAGATGGGCACGTGGACACGTGTCGTGAGGGCAACTTCGGTGGCCCACTCCGGCGAGAGCGCGGCCGCAGCCGCCATGCGCATGCTAACAAGGTGCATGAGTGCAGCCGCAATTTGCGACCAGGCGGCAAAGGAAGCCCAAACGGCCGTTGTTGCTTTTTAGGTGGCGGCAGCAACATCTGCCTCGGGGATAGCAACTGGCGAGATTGGCACAGCAGCTATTCGTTCCACAGCGGTGGCCTTAGCCCTGATGGAGGCCGCTGATGTCTACTACACAACCTTCTTCTTGTAGACATTGTTGGGCCTCCAAGTGCAGAGGTTTGTAGGACAGTAGCAAATTTCCCTCAAGTGGATGACCTAAGGTTTATCAATCCGTGGGAGGCGTAGGATGAAGATGGTCTCTCTCAAACAACCCTGCAACCAAATAATAAAGAGTCTATTGTGTCACCAACACACCCAATACAATGGTAAATTGTATAGGTGCACTAGTTTGGCGAAGAGATGGTGATACAAGTGCAATATGGATAGTAGATATAGGTTTTTGTAATCTAAAAATATAGAAACAGCAAGGTAACTAATGATAAAAGTGAGCGAAAACGGTATTGCAATGCTAGGAAATAAGGCCTAGGGTTCATACTTTCACTAGTGCAAGTTCTCTCAACAATAATAACATAATAGGATCATATAACTATCCCTCAACATGCTACAAAGAGTCACTCCAAAGTCACTAATAGCGGAGAACAAATGAAGAGATTATTGTAGGGTACGAAACCACCTCAAAGTTATTCTTTCCGACCAATCCGTTGGGCTATTCCTATAAGTGTCACAAACAGCCCTAGAGTTCATAGTAAAATAACACCTTAAGACGCAAATCAACCAAAACCCTAATGTCTCCTAGATACTCCAATGTCACCTCAAGTATCCGTGGGTATGATTATACGATATGCATCACACAATCTCAGATTCATCTATTCAACCAACACAAAGAACTTCAAAGAGTGCCCCAAAGTTTCTACCGGAGAGTCAAGACGAAAACATGTGCCAACCCCTATGCATAAGTTCACGAGGTCACGGAACTCGCAAGTTAATCACCAAAACATACATCAAGTGAATCACATGATATCCTTGTCACCACAGATAAGCACATGCAAGACATACATCAAGTGTTCTCAAATCCTTAAAGACTCAATCTGATAAGATAACTTCAAAGGGAAAACTCAATTCATCACAAGAGAGTAGAGGAGGAGAAACATCATAATATCCAACTACAATAGCAAAGCTCGCAATACATCAAGATCATGTCGACTCAAGAACACGAGAGAGAGAGAGAGAGAGATCAAACACATAGCTACTAGTACATACCCTCAGCCCCAAGGGTGAACTACTCCCTCCTCGTCATGGAGAGCACCGAGATGATGAAGATGGCCACCGGAGAGGGATTCCCCCCCTCCGTCAGGGTGCCGGGATGAGTCTAGATTGGTTTTCGGTGGCTATGGAGGCTTCTGGTGGCGGAACTCCCGATCTAGGTTTCTTTCTGGAAGTTTCTGTGTATATAAGAGGTTTTGGCGTCGAGAACAAGTCAGGGGGGTCTCCGGGCTGTCCACGAGGCAGGGAGGCGCGCCCAGGGGGGTGGGCACGCCCCCACCCTCGTGGGTAGCCTGAGACTCTTCTGGCCCAACTCTTTTACTCCATGGCCTTCTTCTGGTCCAAAAATAAGCTCCGTCAAGTTTCAGGTCAATTGGACTCCGTTTGGTTTTCCTTTTCTGTGATACTCAAAAACAAGGAAAAAAACAGAAACTGGCACTAGGCTCTAGGTTAATAGGTTAGTCCCAAAAATCATATAAAATAGCATATAAATGCATATAAAACATCCTATATGGATAATATAATAGCATGGAACAATCAAAAATTATAGATACGTTGGAGACGTATCAGCCGCCCACGACCATGTCGAGGCCGCCCACGCCCTGCTCCTGGCGGTCACCACACAAATCGGACAAAGCTTCTCCGACAATGGTCGGCAATCCACGGCCGAAGAGCTGGCAATCGCCGAGAGTGTTCGAGCAGCCGTCTATTCCTCCGTTGCATACCTTGCGACGATGGAGCCCGTCCAAGCCCAGATCGCGTCCGCCCACGCCAACTCGTGGCGGCCTTTTCCAAAGAGATGGCGGACGCGGATGGAGAGATGCTTGCCGAGTATGGTGTGATGGATGCCATGGAGCCCCTTCCCCAGGAGACCGTCAGGCGCGAGCTGGACATGGAGGCGGTGGCGGAGATCGACGAGCACCAGCAGGTCTTTAATTTGTTAGAGTAATGTTTATGTCAGCTAGCTCTATTTAATTGCTGAACTTGCTCAATTAAGAAGTGTGGGTGTGTTGTAGTCTCCTTTGTGTACCCAAATTATGCAATGACGTGGATGACCACTGTAACCATGGAAATTCGAACCAAAACTTTTGACGTTCAAACTCATCACACACGGGTTAAGCTATCTGAATCATTTGTGATGTCCACATATCGTACACAGTTCTGAATAAGGGACTGTGTCTGATGACACTTTGCGTGCCAGTTTTTTGGCTGAAGCGATTCCAAATTTTTGGCTTCCGCGGAAATATCTACCTCCCCGCCGCCCCCCTTACCAAAAGCCACATTTCCCCTATTTCCGCCTTCCTTTCCAAGTTGAAATCTTCACTCCTTGCTTGCAGCCGCCGCCGCCTCCTCGCTGACGACCCTCCTTCACACTGCTCGGCTTCCTCTATCCAGGCAGGTAATCCACACCCGACCCCATCCTCCTCCTTCTTCCACATCCCACATGCCCAGACCGCCGGCGCGAGCGCGACACCTTCCACCCAAATCACCGACCCCTCCACCAAAAAAGCGCCAGCCTAAGCCATGGTGCACGCAATATAGCCAGGACCTCAAGGAGCATTTGGCAGCGGAGAAGCAAATCGTGGCCGCATGCGCGGATGATGTCGCGATGGCTGCCATTCGTGACGACCCCCGGATCTTGAAGGAGCACCTTGCCAATTGCTAGCTACGCCGGTTAAGCATGCTCGGTTTACCCGTTGCATGTGCTGCTCCTGCCTTTCCTTCACAAATTCTAGTGAATTGTGCTATCTAATTTCACCATGCAATCTGTTGCTCTAGTGTATATGTTCTATATGTCGTGCAGTGTGGTGCTCACTTATTAACTGTTTTGTTAATTAGTTGTCGTCTTCAGTTAACTGTTTGGTTCAATTCTGCAAATGTGATGTTCAATTCTTCAGGCTGCAATTTTTTATAGTCTTCCATGTGAGAAATAAATCGAATTTATCTTTACAAAATTGTGGATGCATTCTGTTATTGTATACAATGTGAGGAATAAATTGAATTTGGCTGTAGTAAATACATGAGAAACAAATACAATTGCTACAATTGGCTGTAGTTAACTGTTTGGTTAACTCCCTGATCTTCTATTAGGAGTATGTTATATTGTGCAATGTGGTGCTTAGTTAATGTTTGGTTCATTTGTTGTGGTGTTTGGTTAACTGCTTGGTTCAATTCTGCAATGCGATGTCCAATTGTCGTGGGTAGAATTTTGTATTGTTTTGCATGCGACGAATAAATCAAATTTGGCTGCACTTAATACATGAGAAACATATACATGTGCTATATTTCCTAGTTTTTAAACATGCTTGGTTTCGGTAAATGGGTTTTCCGTGTGACTTTAATTAATCTGATGAATCTGCAATGTGCTTATTTTTCATCAACATATTTTACTGATAGCATGCGAACCCTTACTTAACCTGATGACTAACTACCTTATATGTGTTGCAGGGAAACAATGGGAAGCACTGAGGTTTACAATCGAGGTTAGCACGTGCATGGTCCGTTGTCTAATAGCACATTATTGTGCAATTGCAGGAACCATTCTAATATTTTTTTTAACAATTTGGTCTTGCACATGTAGTGAAGGAAATATGCCCTAGAGGCAATAATAAAGTTATTATATATTTCCTTATATCATGATAAATGTTTATTATTCATGCTAGAATTGTATTAACCGGAAACATAATACATGTGTGAATACATAGACAAACAGTGTCACTAGTATGCCTCTACTTGACTAGCTCGTTGATTAAAGATGGTTATGTTTCCTAACCATAGACATGAGTTGTCATTTGATTGACGGGATCACATCATTAGGAGAATGATGTGATTGACTTGACCCATTCCGTTAGCATAGCACTTGATCGTTTAATTTGTTGCTATTGCTTTCTTCAAGACTTATACATGTTCCTATGACTATGAGATTATGCAACTCCCGTTTACCAGAGGAACACTTTGTGTGCCACCAAACGTCACAACGTAACTGGGTGATTATAAAGGTGCTCTACAGGTGTCTCCGAAGGTACTTGTTGGGTTGGCGTATTTCAAGATTAGGATTTGTCACTCCGATTGTCGGAGAGGTATCTCTGGGCCCTCTCGGTAGTGCACATCACCTAAAGCCTTGCAAGCATTGCAACTAATGAGTTAGTTGCGAGATGATGTATGATGGAACGAGTAAAGAGACTTGCCGGTAACGATATTGAACTAGGTATTGAGATACTGACGATTGAATCTCGGGCAAGTAACATACCGATGACAAAGGGAACAACATATGTTGTTATGCGGTCTGACCGATAAAGATCTTCATAGAATATGTGGGAGCCAATATGAGAATCCAGGTTCCGCTATTGGTTATTGACCGGAGACGTGTCTCGGTCATGTCCACATTGTTCTCGAACCCGTAGGGTCCGCACGCTTGAGGTTTCGATGACAGTTATATTAGGAGTTTATGAGTTTTGATGTACCTAAGGAGTTCGGAGTCCCAGATGAGATCGGGGACATGACGAGGAGTCTCGAAATGGTCGAGACGTAAAGATCAATATATTGGACGACTATATTCGGACATCGGAAAGGTTCCGAGTGATTCGGGTATTTTTCGGAGTACCAGAGAGTTACGGGAATATGTATTGGGCCTTATTGGGCCATACGGGAAAGAAGGAAAAGGGCCTCAAGGGTGGCCGCACCCCTTCCCTTGGTCTGGTCCAAATTGGACTAGGGAAGGGGGGCGCCCCCTTCCTTCCTTCTCCTTTTCCCTTCCCTTTCCTTCCCTCCTACTCCTACTACTTGGAAGGGCTCCTAGTTCTACTAGGAAAGGGGGAATCCTACTCCCGGTGGGAGTAGGACTCCCCTAGGGCGCGCCATAGAGAGGGCCGGCCCCTCCCCTCCTCCACTCCTTTATATATGTGGCCAGGGGGCACCCCATAGACACACAAGTTGATCTTCGTGATCGTTCTCTTAGCCGTGTGCGGTGCCCCCCTCCACCATAATCCTCGATAATATTGTAGTGGTGCTTAGGCGAAGCCCTGCGACAGTAGAACATCAAGATCGTCACCACGCCTTCGTGCTGACGGAACTCTTCCCCGACACTTTGCTGGATCGGAGTCCGGGGATCGTCATCGAGCTGAACATGTGCTAGAACTCGGAGGTGCCATAGTTTCGGTGCTTGATCGGTCGGGCCGTGAAGACATACGACTACATCAACCGCGTTGTGCTAACGCTTCCGCTTCCGGTCTACGAGGGTACGTAGACAACACTCTCCCCTCTCGTTGCTATGCATCACCATGATCTTGCGTGTGCGTAGGAAAATTTTGAAATTACTACGTTCCCCAACAGTGGCATCCGAGCCTAGGTTTTATGTGTTGACGTAATATGCACGAGTAGAACACAAGTGAGTTGTGGGCGATATAAGTCATACTGCTTACCAGCATGTCACACTTTGGTTCGGCGGTATTGTTGGATGAAGCGGCCCGGACCGACATTACGTGTACGCTTACGAGAGACTGGTTTTACCGCCGTGCTATGCACACAGGTGACTAGCGGGTGTCATTTTCTCCAACTTTAGTTGAACCGAGTGTGGCTATGCTTGGTCCTTGCGAAGGTTAAAACAGCACCAACTCGACAAACTATCGTTGTGGTTTTGATTCATAGGTAAGAACTGTTCTTGCTAAGCCCGTAGCAGCCACGTAAAACTTGCAACAACAAAATAGAGGACGTCTAACTTGTTTTTGCAGGGCATGTTCTGATGTGATATGGTCAAGACGTGATGAGATATAAGTTGTTGTATAAGATGATCATGTTTTGTTGAAGTTATCGGCAACTGGCAGAAGCCTTATGGTTGTCTCTTTATTGCATAAGATGCAAGCGCCAAATAATTGCTTTACTTTATCGCTATGCAATAACAATAGTTGCAAGAGCAATAGTTGGCGAGACGACCATGTGACGACACATTGATATAGATCAAGATGATGGAGATCATGGTGTCATGACGGTGACGATGGAAATCATGACGATGTTTTGGAGATGGAGACCAAAGGCACAAGATGATGATGGCCATATCATGTCACATATTTTGATTGCATGTGATGTTTATCTTTTATGCATCTTATCTTACTTTAATTGACGGTTGCATTATAAGATGATCTCTCACTAAATTTCAAGATAGAAGTGTTCTCCCTGAGTATGCACCGTTGCCAAAGTTCGTCGTGCCCAGACACCACGTGATGATCGGGTGTGATTATCTCTACATCCATCTACAACGGGTGCAAGCCAGTTTTGCACACGCAGAATACTCAGGTTAAAATTGACGAGCCTAGCATATGCAGATATGGCCTCGGAACACTAGAGACCGAAAGGTCAAGCATGAATCATATAGTAGATATGATCAACATATTGATGTTCACCATTGAAAGCTACTCCATTTCACGTGATGATCAGTTATGGTTTAGTTGATTTGGATCACGTGATCACTTAGATGACTAGAGGGATGTCTATCTAAGTGGGAGTTCTTAAGTAATATGATTAATTGAACTTTAATTTATCATGAACTTAGTCCTGGTAGTATTAGCATATCTATGTTGTAGATCAATAGCTCGCGTTTAGCTCCCCTGTTTTATTTTTGATACGTTCCTAGAGAAAACTAAGTTGAAAGATATTAGTAGCAATGATGCGGATTGGATCCGTGATCTGAGGTTTATCCTCATTGTTGCACAGAAGAATTATGTCTTTGATGCACCGCTAGGTGACAAACCTATTGCAGGAGCAGATGCAGATGTTATGAACATTTGGCTAGCTCAATATGATGACTACTTGATAGTTTAGTGCACCATGCTTAAACGGCTTAGAATCGGTACTTCAAAGACATTTTGAACGTCATGGACCATATGAGATGTTCCAGGAGTTGAAGTTAATATTTCAAGCAAATACCCGAGTTGAGAGATATGAAGTCTCCAACAAGTTCTATAGCTAAAAGATGGAGGAGAATAGCTCAAGCAGTGAGCATGTGCTCAGATTGTCTGGGTACTACAATCGCTTGAATCAAGAGGGAGTTAATCTTCTAGATAAAATAGTGATTGACAGAATTCTCTAGTCACCATCACCAAGTTAGTAGAACTTCGTGATGAACTATAATATGCAAGGGATAACGGAAACGATTCCAAGCTCTTCGTCATGCTGAAATCAACGAAGGTAGAAATCAAGAAAAGCATCAAGTGTTGATGGTAAACAAAACCACTAGTTTCAAGTAAAGGGACAAAGGGAAGAAAGGGGGACTTCAAGAAGAACGGCAAGCAAGTTGCTGCTCAAGTGAAAAACCCAAGTCTGGACCTAAGCCTGGAACTGAGTGCTTCTACTGCAAAGGGACTGGTCACTGGAAGCGGAACTACCCCAAGTAATTGGCGGATAAGAAGGATGGCAAAGTGAACATAGGTATATTTGATATACATGTTATTGATGTGTACTTTACTAGTGTTTATAGCAACCCCTCAGTATTTGATACTAGTTCAGTTGCTAAGAGTGGTAACTCGAAACGGGAGTTGCATAATGAACAGAGACTAGTTAAGGGTGAAGTGACGATGTGTGTTGGAAATGGTTCCAAGATTGATATGATCATCATCGCACACTCCCTATACTTTTGGGATTAGTGTTGAACCTAAATAAGTGTTATTTGGTGTTTTCCTTGAGCATAAATATGATTGGATCATGTTTATTGCAATACGGTTATTCATGTAAGTTAGAGAATAATTGTTGTTCTGTTTACATGAATAAAACCTTCTATGGTCATACACCCAATGAAAATGGTTTGTTGGATCTCGATCGTGGTGATACACATATTCATAATATTGAAGCCAAAAGATGCAAAGTTAATAATGATAGTGCAACTTATTTGTGGCACTGCCGTTTAGGTCATATTGGTGTAAAGCGCATGAAGAAAATCCATGCTGATGGGTTTTTGGAATCACTTGATTATGAATCAGTTGATGCTTGCGAACCATGCCTCATGGGCAAGATGACTAAGACTCCGTTCTCCGGAACAATGGAGCGAGCAACAGATTTGTTGGAAATCATACATATTGATGTATGTGGTCCGATGAATATTGAGGCTCGTGGCAGGTATCATTATTTTCTGATCTTCACAGATGATTTGAGCAGATATGAGTATATCTACTTGATGAAACACAAGTCTAAAATATTTGAGAAGTTCAAAGAATTACAGAGTGAAGTGGAGAATCATCGTAACAAAAATAAAAGTTTCTACGATATGATCGCAGAAGTAAAATATTTGAGTTACGAGTTTGGACTTCAGTTAAAACAATGTGAAATAGTTTCACTACTCACGCCACCTGGAACACCACAGTGTAATGGTGTGTCCGAACATCATAACCGTACTTTATTAGATATGGTGCGATCTATGATGTCTCTTACCGATCTACCACTATCGTTTTGGGGTTATGCATTAGAGACAGCTGCATTCACGTTAAATAGGGCACCATCTAAATCCGTTGAGACGACACCATATGAACTATGGTTTGACAAGAAACCTAAGCTATCGTTTCTTAAAGTTTGAGGTTGCAATCTGATAAGCTCTAACCCAAATTGGAGAAGTGCGTCTTCATAGGATACCCAAAAGAAAATGTTGGGTACACCTTCTATCATAGATCCAAAGGCAAGACATTCATTGCTAAGAATTGATACTTTCTAAAGAAGGAGTTTCTCTCGAAAGAAGTGAGTGGGAGGAAAGTAGAACTTGGTGAGGTAACTGTACCTGCTCCCTTATTGGAAAGTTGTTCATCACAGAAATATGTTCCTATGACTACTACACCAATTAGTGAGGAAGCTAATGATGATGATCATGTAACTTCAGATCAAGTTACTACCGAACCTCGTAGGTAAACCAGAGTGAGATCTGCACCAGAGTGGTACGGTAATCCTATTCTGGGGGTCATGTTACTTGACCATGACGAGCCTACGAACTATGAGGAAGCGATGATGAGCCCAGATTCCGCGAAATGGCTTGAGGCCATGAAATCTGAGATGAGATCCATGTATGAGAACAAAGTATGGACTTTGATTGACTTGCCCATCGATCGGCGAGCCATTGGTATTAAATGGATCTTCAAGAGGAAGACGGACGCTGATAGTAGTGTCACTATCTACAAAAGCTAGAATTGTCGCAAAAAGTTTTCGACAAGTTCAAAGTGTTGACTACGATGAGAGTTTCTCACTCGTATCTATGCTTAAGTCTATCCAAATCATGTTAGCAATTGCCGCATTTTACGAAATCTAGCAAGTGGATAAACAAAACTGCATTCCTTAATAGATTTATTAAAGAAGAGTTGTATATGATGCAACAAGAAAGTTTTGTCAATCCTAAAGGTGCTAACAAAATATGCAAGCTCTAGCGATCCATCTTTGGACTGGTGCAAGCATCTCAGAGTTGGAATATACGCTTTGATAAGTTGATCAAAGCATATAGTTTTATACGGACTTGCAGTGAAGCCTGTATTTACAAGAAAGTGAGTGGGAGAACTACAGTATTTCTGATAAGTATATGTGAATAACATATTGTTGATCGGAGATAATGTAGAATTATTCTGCAAAGCATAAAGGAGTGTTTGAAAGGAGTTTTTCAAAGAAAGACCTCAGTGAAGCTGCTTACATATTGAGCATCAAGATCTATAGAGATAGAGCAAGACGCTTGATAAGTTTTTCAATGCGTACATACCTTGACAAGATTTTGAAGTAGTTCAAAATGGAATAGTCAAAGAAAGAGTTCTTGCCTATGTTACAAGGTGTGAAGTTGAGTAAGACTCAAAACCCGACCACGGCAGAAGATAGAGAGAGAACGAAAGTCATTCCCTATGCCTCAGCCATAGGTTCTATAAAGTATGTCATGCTGTGTACCAGACCTATTGTATACCCTGTCCTGAGTTTGGCAAAGGAGTACAATAGTGATCTAGGAGTAGATCACTGGACATTGGTCAAAATTATCCTTAGTGGAATAAGGATATGTTTCTCGATTATGGAAGTGACAAAAGGTTCGTCGTAAAGGGTTACGTCGATGCAAATTTTGACACTGATCCAGATGACTCTAAATCTCAATATGGATACATATTGAAAGTGGGAGTGAGGGAGTCCTGGATTAGGGGGTGTCCGGATAGCCGGACTATACCTTCGGCCGGCCTCCTGGACTATGAAGATACAAGATTGAAGACTTCGTCCCGTGTCCAGAGGGGACTTTCCTTAGCGTGGAAGGCAAGCTTGGCGATACGGATATGTAGATCTCCTACCATTGTAACCGACTCTGTGTAACCCTAGCCCTCTCCGGTGTCTATATAAACCGGAGGATTTTAGTCCGTAGGACGGACAACAATCATACCATAGGCTAGCTTCTAGGGTTTAGCCTCTCTGATCTCGTGGTAGATCTACTCTTGTACTACCCATATCATCAATATTAATCAAGCAGGACGTAGGGTTTTACCTCCATAAAGAGGGCCTGAACCTGGGTAAAACATCGTGTCCCCTGCCTCCTGTTACCATCCGGCCTAGACGCACAGTTCGGGACCCCCTACCCGAGATCCGCCGGTTTTGACACCGACATTAGTGCTTTCATTGAGAGTTCCTCTGTGCCGTCGCCATCAGGAAGGATGCCTCATCCCGTCGTTAAAGACGGCACCGTTGCTAAAGGAGCTTTGCCTGTCGGCCAAACTCTCTGGCTAGGTGGTTTCCTTATGACCGCCTGTTCGGCTGCTGCGCCGACGATGACCTCTCGGGTCATCGAAAGCAATCTTCACGTCAGCTCGGAATTCAACGAGCAGCTAGATCCAATGGAGCTCTCTTCCCTAAACGAGCTCTTGGATCGCATCGCCGCCTTGGGAGTCCCTATGGATTACGACCAGATTGGGCCTAAACCCGATCTGAGAGAGATTAACTCTCCCCAGGTCACCCATCACGTTGCCATGGTAGAGGGACAGTGCGGCGACCCTTCATCTATTTTAAGGACTAGCTATGTCCGGATTCCCGATCCCTCCAAGCCGGATACCCGCGGAGGGGAGGACATCACTCAAGACCTGAACTTAAAGTCAGGCGACGGGCTAAATTCATTGGACAGCATCCAAGAATCCAAACTTCCGAGTTCGGAAACTCCTTGGCCCCTGGGTCTCAGATTGGGCGAGGTTTCGGATTTGATTCCACCCACCCACCCATACATAAGCGATCTATCCCAAATTAGGCAAGAGCCCGAAGAAACAGTACATCATTACTAGGCCAGATTCCTCCTGGTTATGAACAGGATAAAGGACTGCCGCGAGGAAGACGCAATTTCATTCTTCTGCAATAATTGCACGGACAAGGGAATCCTCAACGCCATAAGTCGTCGTGATATTACACACTTCGCTGACTTGGCGTCCATAGTACGAAAGTATTGTGCAATGGAAAGCACCTGGAAAACCAAAATAAAATTTTGGGACAATCCGGCCTTGAATACAAAACCAGTCCGAAATAAAAGGGTGCATCATCGCCAGACACCCGGGTTCAATACCAAAAGGCAAAAGCCCTCTACAGGGCACGGAACCGTACTGGAAGGATGGCTTGATGGACCCTGTAAAATTCACAGTGCAGAGGGCGCCACACCAACTCACAGCCTTAGAGCATGTTGGATACTCTGGCAGGTGGCAAAAATTGGCGAAGATCTTCTAATTCCAGAAGCCATGGAAAGCCACCCCAGAGAAACCAGTACGGTATTAACAGTCTTTGAGACTTTCGCATCAAATAATATGCGAAAAAGAACACTCTGCGGCCTTGCCGAAGTCTACCAAGTAGCAACAATAAACCCATGGAGTGACACGGCTATTACTTTTAACGTTAGTGATGAACCTAAATTCCGAACAGCCCGAGCACCAGCCGCATTGGTCCTCAGTCCAATAGTGGACGACTTTCGTCTTACCAAGGTACTCATGGATGGCGGCAGCGGATTGAACCTCATTTATGAGGAAACCCTTCAAAAATGGAAATAGACTGGAACCGCATTGAGCGAAGCAGCACAACCTTTAGAGGAATAATCCCCAGTCAGGAAGCGCGCTGTACAGGAAAAATCACACTAGATGTGGTGTTCGGCACGCCAGATAATTACAGGTCCGAAGAGGTCACATTCCAGGTGGCCCCGTTCAGTAGCGGATATCACGCTCTGCTAGGGCGGGAAGCGTTTACAGTCTTCCAAGCAATACCCCATTACGGGTACATGAAGCTCAAGATGCCCGGGCCTAACGGAATCATCACTCTCGCTAGTGATCCGGACATAGCACTCCGCGCCGAAAACAAGACAGCCGCACTGGCCCTCGAGGCGCTATCCGAAGCCCTAGCGGCTGAGGAACTGACTGCGCTACGCTCCACGGTGAATAGGGACAATGTGATACTCGAATAAAGATCCAAGTCCACCTCCTTTAAACCGGCGGACGAAATAGTCAAATTCCAGGTCCATCCAATGGACCCCAATAAAACAGCTTCCATCGGGGCACAGTTAAACCCTGATGTAGATGCCGCACTGCGAGAGTTCCTATGAGAGAACTGGGAAATTTTCACCTGGCACCCTTCAGACATGCCAGGAATCCCACATAGGCTGGCCGAACACAGCTTAAATATCCTAAAAGGATTCAAGCCAGTCAAACAGGCTCTTCGGCGTTTTTCCGAACCTAAGAGATAGGCCATGGGAGAGGAACTAGCCAAGCTATTGGAGGCTGGATTCATCAAAGATATAAAACACCCGGACTGGCTAGCAAACCTGGTGATGGTACCAAAGAAGGACAAATCCTGGCGCCTGTGTGTTGATTTCAAAGACCTTAACAAGGCTTGCCCAAAGGATCCCTTCCCTCTCCCCCACATCGATCAAATTATCGACGCTACCGCAAGACACAATTCGTTGTGTTTCCTCGACGCATACTCCGGCTACCATCAAATAAAGATGGCGGAGTCAGACCAAGCCGCAACGGATTCATCACACCATACGGCCCATTCTGCTTCAACACAAGGCCCTTCGAGATCAAAAACGCCGGCGCAACATATCAGCGCATGATTCAGACATGTCCGCCAAACCAAATCGGCAAAACAGTGGAGGCATACGTAGATGATGTGGTCGTTAAAACAAGACATGTCGAATCTCTAGTAGACGACTTGAGGCTAACATTCGATAACCTCCGAACATACGATATCAAGATCAACCCGAAAAAATGCATTTTTGGCGTTCCAGCCGGAAAGCTCTTCGGCTTCATTGTATCTGGTAGAGGAATTGAAGCAAATCCAGCCAAGATCCGAGCTCTGTCACAATTGGATATCCCGAAGGACCTCAAACAAATACAAAATTTAACCGGATGTGTGGCGGCTCTAAGCCGCTTTATCTCCCGCTTAGGAGAAAAGGCCCTACCCCTTTACCGCCTCCTTCGGTGCACCGAACACTTCGAGTGGACGGATACAGCCACGGCCGGACTCGACGAAATAAAAGCCATCTTGGCAACAAACCCAGTCATGGCCGCGCCAAACATTGGCGAACCAATGCTATTATACATTGCAGCAACCCATCAGGTCGTAAGCGCAGTGCTCGTCGTCGAACGAGAAACGGACGGACACAAATTCCCCCTTCAAAAGTTGGTCTACTATGTGTCCACTGTCCTTACTCCGTGCAAGTCACGGTACCCGCATTATCAAAATATTGCGTACGCGGTATTTATGGCATCCCGAAAGTTGCGACACTACTTTCAAGAGTGTTCAATAACAGTAGCCTCGGAAGTGCCACTTAATGATATTATAAACAACCGCGACGCGACAGGCCGGATTGCGAAATGGGCCATCGAGCTCCTCCCGTTCGACATAACTTACAAGCCACGGCGAGCTATCAAGTCGCAAGTTTTGGCCGACTTCGTCGCAGAATGGACGGAGGCTGAACTCCCTAAAGAGTACGACACATATTCAAACTGGGTCATGCACTTCGACGGCTCCAAAATGTTGGCCGGTCTTGGGGCTGGCGTCGTTTTGACGTCCCCCACAGGAGACACAGTTCAACACGTACTCCAGATAATGTACACAGACTCCAACAACGCAGCCGAATATGAGGCCCTTTTACATGGTCTCCGGATGGCAGTATCTGTAGGATCGAAAGTATGTCTAGAGGGGGGTGATTAGACTAGTTGACCAAATAAAAACTTAACCTTTTCCCAATTTTAGTTCTTGGCAGATTTTAGCTATTGTAGGACAAGTCAAGCAATCATCACACAACTCAAGAAAGCATGCAAAGAGTATATTGGCAGCGGAAAGTAAAGCATGCAACTTGCAAGAATGTAAAGGGAAGGGTTTGGAGAATTCAAACGCAATTGGAGACATGGATGTTTTTCCCGTGGTTCGGATAGGTGGTGCTATCCTACATCCACGTTGATGAAGACTTCAACCCACGAAGGGTAACGGTTGCGCGAGTCCACGGAGGGCTCCACCCACAAAGGGTAACGGTTGCTCGAGTCCACGGAGGGCTCCACCCACGAAGGGTCCACGAAGAGGCAACCACCCACAAAGGGTCCACGAAGAAGCAACCTTGTCTATCCCACCATGGCCATCGCCCACGAAGGACTTGCCTCACTAGCGGTAGATCTTCACGAAGTAGGCGATCTCCTTGCCCTTACAAACTCCTTGGTTTAACTTCACAATCTTGTCAGAGGCTCCCAAGTGACACCTAGCCAATCTAGGAGACACCACTCTCCAAGAAGTAACAAATGGTGTGTAGGTAATGAACTCCTTGCTCTTGTGCTTCAAATGATAGTCTCCCAACACTCAACTCTCTCTCATAGGATTTGGATTTTGTGGAAAGAAGATTTGAGTGGAAAGCAACTTGGGGAAGGCTAGAGATCAAGATTCATATGATAGGAATGGAATGTCTTGGTCTCAACACATGAGTAGGTGGTTCTCTCTCAGAACATATGAGTTGGAATTGTGTATGTGTTCTGATGGCTCTCTCCACGAATGAAGAGGAGGTGGAGGGGTATATATAGCCTCCACACAAAATCCAACCGTTACACACAGTTTTCCAATCTCGGTGGGACCGAATCAACAAACTCGGTCGGACCGAAAAGGTAAACCTAGTGACCGTTAGAGATTTTCGGTGGGACTGACATGCAACTCGGTAGGACTGATATGGTTAGGGTTTGGGCATAACGTAATCTCGGTGAGACCGATTACACAAACTCGGTGAGACCGATTTTGGTAATTAGCTAACCAGAGAGTTGGTCAGGCAAACTCGGTGGGACCAATTTGCTCTTTCGGTGAGACCGAAAAGTTACAAAAAGGAAACACTGAATTTACATTGCAATCTCGGTGGGACCGATTCGCTCTTTCGGTGAGACCGAAAAGTTACGAAAGGGAAACAGAGAGTTTGCAATCCCATCTCGGTGAGACCGAGATCCCTATCGGTAGAACCAAATTGCTAGGGTTTGGCAGTGGCTTATGACAAGTGAAACTCGGTGGCGCCGGATAGAAAGAATCGGTAGGACCGAGTTTGGCTTAGGGTTTAGGTCATATGTGGATATGGGAAAGTAGTTGAGGGTTTTGGAGCATATCACTAAGCACATGAAGCAAGAGGCTCATTAAGCAACACCTCATCCCTCCTTGATAGTATTGGCTTTTCCTAAAGACTCAATGTGATCTTGGATCACTAAAATATAAAATGAAGAGTCTTGAGCTTTTGAGCTTGAGCCAATCCTTTGTCCTTAGCATTTTGAGGGTTCCACTTTCACATCCATGCCATGCCAATCATTGAGCTTTCCTGAAATAGTCATCTTGGAATAGCATTAGCTTAATGAGCTATATGTTGTTATGAATTACCAAAACCACCTAGGGATAGTTGCACTTTCAATCTCCCCCTTTTTGGTAATTGATGACAACATATAGATCAAAGCTTCGACAAATGATAATAAGCATGAAATATATCGTTGCTTTGAGAAGTATGTGACAAGTAAGAGCTCCCCCTAAATTTGTGCATATTTAAAATTTGCTTTGGACTGAAAATGCACAAAGAGTTAGAGTCAAGGGTTACTCTTCCATGTCACATACATCTTGGTGGAGCGCTTAAAATGATAAGAATGAAATACATGCACTCATCACCAAGAATAGTAAATGATCACATAAGATAGATAAGATGATAATATTAAGCAAACATTAAGTGTAGCTTATGATCAAACACATGATCATCAATGTCTCACAGATAACGGCATAGTATCTCAAGCACTCAAAAGCAAACAAAGTTCGAAAAACCACCAAATAAAGCAAGAGAGAAAAAAGCAACACTCTCTCTCTCGAAGCCTATGATCTATACATTTTCTCCCCCTTTGGCAACAAGTTACCAAAAAGTTCCTAGAAAATGCATAGTGCTAGATCGACGCTCAGGCTTGATCTTCTGGTGGTGGAGTCCGGAGCACTCCAAGGACGAAGCCTTCTATAGACGTGGTTGGAGTTGAGGCTGAAGTACATGCTGGAGCTGGTGGAACTGAGGCTGTAGCTGGTGCAGAAGTGGTGGCTCTGGTGTCAGCAACTGGCACTGCATGTGATCTCTGACCTCGTGGCACTCTGGCAAAGGCATCAGTTGTAGTCTTGCCTCTCCTCTCTTGCATGTCATCTTGGAGCTGCTCCACTGCAGTCTGAATCTCTGTCACCTTGACATCCAAGTCATAGAACTTTTGTTCCATGATTCTCTCTAGGCTTGCCTGGTTCTGAGTTAGGGTGGCTAGTCATTTCTCAATCCGCAGGGTGGATGCAATCAGGTAACCAAGCTGCTCTTGTTTGGTTTTCAAGAAATACTCAGATGCCTCCTCTTGAGTTGGCATCTTGGCAGCTTTCTCCTTCCTTGCCTTCTCCTTCTTTGCTTGTGCTTGGGCAGATGATGGCTCATTCTCAGTCATAACAACTTGATTATCTTCAAAATCTGGACGGATGGGCAGGTGTTCCTTGTCCAACAAGTATATGCCCGTGCCCATCTTGGAGTTAATGAGCTCCTGAATTTGTGGGGCATATCCACAGCTCCTCTTCTGGTCTGCTGCTGTCCTCTTGATTGTCTCTACCATGAAGCTCATCACCTTGAACTTCTGAGGCACATCAAATACATGAAGCAAATTGATTGCATGGCCTCTGATCATCTTGTGATCACCTGACTTGGGCAAGAGAGTGTGCCTCAAAATCCAATTAATAGTTGGCAGCCCTGACAGAAGATAATGCACTGAGCCAAATTTGAAAGTTTCAAGAGCTTCATTTGGAATTTCCTTGTACATATTGGACATTGAGTTATGGTACATCTTCTTCTTGGCATAAATGTCCAAATCATCTGCTTGCTCCTCTGGGGCATTAATGAGCTGAGCCCATTCAGTAACTGTAGACTGGTACCTCGTACCCTCTGACATCCATACAATCCTGCCATCTGGATAGAAGTGTGCCGTGGAGTAGAATTGCATAATAAGTTCCTCGTTCCACTTTGTGAACTTCTGCCCAACAAAGTCTGCAACTCCACAAGCACTAAAGCTGTCAATCACACCAGGATAGTGTTCCTCATTTTCCTTCATGTAGGTCCAGTCGACCCATCTCATGTCACAAACAATGGGCTTCTTATCAAGCAAAACTGTCTCATAGAAGTCCTGCTGTTCCTTAGTGTGAAACCTGTAATCAACAACAGTCCTCCTCCTTGAAGCATACGGATCTTCTTCTCTCCACTTCCTCAGCCCTGAGTCTCTCCTGAGCTTCATATCCTCAGCCACAGGATGAGCATCGTTGTGGTCTGGGATCTTGGGCTTGAGTTTTCTGAGAACTTGCTCTTCATCATCTTCTTCAGCAATAGTCTCAGGCACTGGGGCCTTGTTCTTCTCAGTTGCAGGTATGCTCCTCGTATTTCTCTTTGGTGCAGACTTGGGCTTGGAGGCAGCTTTGGGTGCTTCTTTGGGCTTAGATGTGGCAGCCCCTGATCTTATAGCATCACCCATAAGCTTAGGTGCCTTAGGTGCTGGTGCAGCAACCTCTTCTTCTTCCTCTTCTTCCATGATGGAAGCCTTTCCAAGCACTCTGGCTACGGTCTTCTTGACCCTTTCCTTCCTTTTCTTTCCTTCAGTAGCAACTGGCTCTGTGGTTGCAGGCTTTTCATGAATCTGAGTTGAGGCTCTGGCCTTTGGCATAGGCTGCCTACCTGCTGGCCTTTTGATTTTCAATCCTGGCTTTGTGCCTTGAGCTGACTCAACTCTCTTGGAAGTTGCTTCCTCTTCTGCCACATAGTCCTCATCCTCTGATTCTGAGGTTCTCTTCTTTCTCTGTCTGGTGGCAGCTTTAGGCAGATTGCTAGGAGTACTTCTGCTGCCATCATCTGAAGAACTTGAGGGACTAGTGCCCTGACTCATCTGCACTTGTTGTTCTGACATGTTCTGGCTGTCACTCTGATCAGACATGTTGCAAACTCTGACTGCTGACCTTGTGAATAGGTTATAGATGAGATAGAGTGGATGAGCATCACAAAATGCAGAGAATTTTGCAAAAGAATGATCCAAAAACTTAGTTTTAGTTTCCCACTGAAATCATCTCGGATCTACCGATTTTTAAACTCGGTGATACCGAAGCAGTTTTGGCACCTAAACTAGTGAACTCGGTCAGACCGAGTCACAGTTCGGTGGCACCGAGACTGCTAGGGTTTCACAGAGTTCCAAAATCGGTCACACCGATAAGTAATTCTCGGTCAGACCGAGTCTCACTTGTGCAATGGCATGAGCCAAATCGGTGGGACCGAGTTTTTCAACTCGGTGGGTCCGAGATGGTTTCGGCGGAAACCTAACCCTAAAATTTTCGAATCAAAACTAATCTATGAACGCATTGACTGGATAGGAGTATTTCAATCGTGGCAAGAATCATGATGATCACAATGTGCTAAGAATCGAATTGGAGAATAGCACAAAGATCGAGTCCATACCCTAGTTCGGCGGAGACTCGCAACGGCGGCAACGGTGGGGTAGAATTCCGTTGACAGCGATGGAGACCAGCGACTGGAGGCGGCTGGCGGCGAGGAGACAATCCGGAGACCAAGTTGGCAGAGCAGGCTATCGCGCGGGCGAAGGGGTTCGGAGAAATTTCCAAATTTTTGCCCGTGACTATATATAGCCCGACCCTGTCGGTGTGACCGAGTGGAACAACTCGGTGGCACCGAGATTCATAACTGCAAGCAGTTACTGAAGCTCGGTGTGACCGAAAGGTTCAAATCGGTTGCACCGAGATCGAAAACCTAGATCAACTTAATGATCTCGGTAGGACCGAAAGTGGGGTATCGGTCAGACCGAGAATCATAAAGAGGTTTTGGAAGTTTAAGTCTATGACGAATCGGGGACTCCGAGCGCTCCTCACACAGAGTGGTTCGAATCTGACTTGATCAATTTTTGTGATGTAGCATGAATAGAGTTTGAGACGAGAAAATCATAGATAGCTAGAGGAGGTTCTTAGGCATTCTTGTCCATCCACTTGGCAAAAGGAAATAAAACCAAACAATCAAAACAACAAGTGGATGTCCTCGAATGAATAAAATATGCAACCAGCATGCTCACACAATAAGATGGCAAATGAAATATGTGACAAGGCATGCACAACCAATTCTAGCATCTATCAAGCAATTTGCGATGACAAGGTCATCTATATATGAGTATATTGACTTAGGAGTCAAGTGAGAACACTTGATCATAGGTCATACTCATCGTTTAAGCTCAAGTGGGGTTACCACTTTTACATAAAGCATTGTTGTGTTCACATCTTTAGAGTTGCGTTAGCTCAAGTCTTAGAGTAAAGCTCCCCCTAGATGTGATATCCCCCCTTAGAGGGATGAACTAACCTCGGGTTTTGTCGATGATGACTTCATGTAGATGTTGAAGATGTGGATGCTCAATGTTGATGTAGATCACTTGGAGCTATCCATTTGAGTGAATTACACTTTCAATACCTACATGGGTTAGTCCCACAAGGAACAAACAAGGATATCCATAGACATAGAGTGATGCACACACAAGATGATGTCCATGAAAACTTTTAGGTTACCTTGTCCCTTGTCTTACCAACAAGAGGGTTTGTGACTCCTTGAACTAGTGCAAGATGTGGAAGTTGATTGCACTTGTTCTTGCCAAAATGATAAGAGTGAAGTATGTTGGCGGAGTCACCCTCAAGAACTCTCTAGTTCTTCTTATTTTGGATCCACACCATCTTGATGGGAATCCTTGGAGTTGTAGTCGTACTTGATGAAGTGGAACTTGAAGTAGTCTTGGGAATCCACTTGACTAAGGTCTTAGGAGCTTCTTCAAATGCATCAATTTCCTCTTGAAGCTTGTCCTTGCCTTTTTGCTTATAGTCTTGTGGTGGAAGATCATCTTGAGCTTGTGTCCCCTTGAAAGAAGTATCATACTTCTCTTATTGAGGAACAAACTTTGTCTTGGGGTATTGATCTTCTTCCCACTCAACTCCATTGGCATTGAACTTTCGTTCAAAACCAACACCTTGATTCTTCCGGTGCATTCCTTGCTTGCGCACAATTTCCTCGAATTGCTTACTCCCGGCAAGGCTTTTGTACACTCCTTTCTCTATAATTCCCTTCAATAAGCTATTTTCTTGCTCAAGTGTAACTTGGCTAAGACAATCATTAGTGGAATCAAGAGAACTACTAGAAGCAACAATATTGGATTTAGCATGATCATTGTTACTGCTAGAGGAAGAATCTTTCTTGTTCTTGTTACTAGACTTGACTTGAGGCATGTAAGTGGATAAGAGTAAGCGCTTGGCAATGTAAGAAGAACTTTTCTTTTGGAGATCATCATTGATTGCTTTTAAGAACTCATGCTCTTGCTCAAGATTGAGCTTTTCAAAGCGTAATTTCTCATGAGCTCTTAAAAGTTCTCGATGATCTTCGAAGATAGTTTCATGGGCTAACTTAAGAGTGTTTAGTTCTTTAGTTAGAGCCTCAATCTTCTCCTTATCATTGTCATTCGTTTTATCTTGATTAGCATGATTAATTGACGTTTCATCATAGTATTCATCACTAGAGTTGTCAACAAGCAAATCATCACCTAACAAGTCATCTTCATCACTATTGAAATCAACATACTCGGGGTGTGTTACCTTAGGACCTTTGGCCATGAAGCATCTTCCAATTCCTTCATTTGGTGAGTCAAATATGTCATAGGAGTTGGTTGACACAAGTGCTAGACCGGCGACACCTTCATCTTGAGTATCTTCGGAGTCGGAGTGATAACTTCTCTCGGAGTGGCTGTCGGAGTCAGAGCCGGATACCCATTCACCAACATGAGCTTGATGTCTTCGTTTTGTGTAGCTCCTTGATGATTTTTCCTTCCTTTCTGAATTCTTGCTTCTCCGTGAGTATCTTCGTTCATAACGATCATCTCTACTCCATCTCTCTCTTGGTGGTGATTCTTTGCTTCTTATTTTTGGAGAATCTTCTCTTCTCTTGTAGGGAGCCGTACACTCATTGGAATAGTGTCCGGGTCTTCCACAACTGTAGCAGTTTCGCTCTTGACTAGAAGATCTTTTGTCATTGTAGGACCTTGACTTGAAGCTTCTATCTTTGCTTCTACTCTTGTAGAACTTGTTGAAGTTCTTCACCATTAAGCTCAATTCTTCATTGAAGTTTTGTTTCTCACTTGATGATGTAGGGGCTTCACATGAGGCTTTGTAGGCACCACTTGATTTGTTGTGAAGTTCCTCTTTATCCTTAAGTGACATCTCATGAGCAACAATTCTTCCAATCACCTCCGTTGGCTTGAGATCTTTGTAATTGGGCATCATTTGGATCAATGTGCACACGGTATCATATTTTCCATCCAAGGCTCTTAGAATCTTCTTGATGATGAATCTATCGGTCATCTCTTCGCTTCCTAAGCCGGCAATCTCATTTGTGATGAGAGCAAGCCTAGAGTACATTTCAGCGACACCTTCACCATCCTTCATTTTGAACTTGTCAAGTTGACTTTGAAGCACATCCAACTTGGATTCCTTGACGGAGTCGGTACCTTCGTGCATATCAATCAAAGTGTCCCAAATTTCCTTTGCATTCTAAAGGCGGCTGATTTTGTTGAATTCTTCGGGGCACAATCCATTGAAGAGAATATCACAAGCTTGAGCATTGTATTGCAACATCTTCAACTCATCTGCGGTAGCTTCACGGTTTGGTTCTTTCCCATCAAAGAAGTCACCTTGCAAACCAACACACACAATAGCCCAAACGGCGGGGTTATGTCCAAGAATATGCATTTTCATTTTATGCTTCCAACTAGCAAAATTAGTACCATCAAAGTAAGGACCTCTACGGTGATAATTTCCCTCGCTAGACGCCATACTCTCCTAGGTTGTGAAACCAAGGCTATGACCACCAAAAGCTATGGAGATCAAAGCAAATGGAGACCAAAGCTCTGATACCACTTGTAGGATCGAAAGTATGTCTAGAGGGGGGGGTGATTAGACTACTTGACCAAATAAAAACTTAACCTTTTCCCAATTTTAGTTCTTGGCAGATTTTAGCTATTGTAGGACAAGTCAAGCAATCATCACAAAATTCAAGCAAGCATGCAAAGAGTATATTGGCAGTGGAAAGTAAAGCATGCAACTTGCAAGAATGTAAAGGGAAGGGTTTGGAGAATTCAAACGCAATTGGAGACACGGATGTTTTTCCCATGGTTCGGATAGGTGGTGCTATCCTACATCCACGTTGATGGAGACTTCAACCCACGAAGGGTAACGGTTGTGCGAGTCCATGGAGGGCTCCACCCACAAAGGGTAACGGTTGCGCGAGTCCACGGAGGGCTCCACCCACGAAGGGTCCACGAAGAAGCAACCACCCACAAAGGGTCCACGAAGAAGCAACCTGGTCTATCCCACCATGGCCATCACCCACGAAGGACTTGCCTCACTAGCGGTAGATCTTCACGAAGTAGGCGATCTCCTTGCCCTTACAAACTCCTTGGTTCAACTCCACAATCTTGTCGGAGGCTCCCAAGTGACACCTAGCCAATCTAGGAGACACCACTCTCCAAGAAGTAACAAATGGTGTGTAGGTAATGAACTCCTTGCTCTTGTGCTTCAAATGATAGTCTCCCCAACACTCAACTCTCTCTCATAGGATTTGGATTTTGTGGAAAGAAGATTTGAGTGGAAAGCAACTTGGGGAAGGCTAGAGATCAAGATTCATATGATAGGAATGGAATGTCTTGGTCTCAACACATGAGTAGGTGGTTCTCTCTCAGAACATATGAGTTGGAATTGTGTATGTGTTCTGATGGCTCTCTCCATGAATGAAGAGGAGGTGGAGGGGTATATATAGCCTCCACACAAAATCCAACCGTTACACACAGTTTTCCAATCTCGGTGGGACCGAATCAACAAACTCGGTCGGACCGAAAAGGTAAACCTAGTGACCGTTAGAGATTTTCGGTGGGACTGACATGCAACTCGGTAGGACCGATATGGTTAGGGTTTGGGCATAACGTAATCTCGGTGAGACCGATTACACAAACTCGGTGAGACCGATTTTGGTAATTAGCTAACCAGAGAGTTGGTCAGGCAAACTCGGTGGGACCGATTTGCTCTTTCGGTGAGACCGAAAAGTTACAAAAAGGAAACACTGAATTTACATTGCAATCTCGGTGGGACCGATTCGCTCTTTCGGTGAGACCGAAAAGTTACGAAAGGGAAACAGAGAGTTTGCAATCCCATCTCGGTGAGACCGAGATCCCTATCGGTAGAACCGAATTGCTAGGGTTTGGCAGTGGCTTATGACAAGTGAAACTCGGTGGCGCCGGATAGAAAGAATCGGTAGGACCGAGTTTGGCTTAGGGTTTAGGTCATATGTGGATATGGGAAAGTAGTTGAGGGTTTTGGAGCATATCACTAAGCACATGAAGCAAGAGGCTCATTAAGCAACACCTCATTCCTCCTTGATAGTATTGGCTTTTCCTAAAGACTCAATGTGATCTTGGATCACTAAAATATAAAATGAAGAGTCTTGAGATTTTGAGCTTGAGCCAATCCTTTGTCCTTTGCATTTTGAGGGTTCCACTTCCACATCCATGCCATGCCAACCATTGAGCTTTCCTGACATAGTCATCTTGGAATAGCATTAGCTCAATGAGCTATATGTTGTTATGAATTACCAAAACCACCTAGGGATAGTTGCACTTTCAGTATCCATGGGCATTCAACGCCTAGAGGTGCGCGGGGACTCGAGCCTCGCAATATCCCAAATAAATGGAGACTTTGATGCCAAGGATCCAAAAATGGCAGCTTATCGCAACGCCGTCCTAAAAATGTCAGCTCGGTTCGAAGGGCTAGAGTTTCACCATATAGCCCGGGAAAATAATCAGGTGGCAGATGTCCTGGCACGCATCGGCGCAAAACGCGCGTAGTATGGGGAGGGGAACCTGGCAATAACAGCCCGGACCCAACCGCACTGCCCGACACCAAGCACTCTGACATAATTGGAGGCTCTGCCAATGAAATAACACCTTCAGCCCACGTAATAATGGCCGTCATCGCCCCGTGGACAGAACCATTCCTCGCCTACCTTACTAGGCAGGAACTCCCTGAGGACCAAAATGAGGCACGCTGCATAGTGCGGCGATCTAAAGCCTATAAAGTCCATGAGGGAGAGCTTTATAAGAAAAGCACTACGGGAGTCCTTCAAAGGTGCATCTCCGAAGAGGAAGGGCGGAACCTCCTGGCTGAAATTCATGCCGGACTCGGCGGTCATCACGCTGCAGCTCGGTCCCTTGTAAGCAAGGCCTTCCGTACAGGCTTTTACTGGCCGACGGCCCGGGCAGATGTTGGAAATATGCCCTAGAGGCAATAATAAATTAGTTATTATTATTATATTTCATTGTTCATGATAATCGTTTATTATCCATGCTATAATTGTATTGATAGGAAACTCAGATACATGTGTGGATACATAGACAACACCATGTCCCTAGTAAGCCTCTAGTTGACTAGCTCGTTGATCAATAGATGGTTACGGTTTCCTGACTGTGGACATTGGATGTCCTTGATAACGGGATCACATCACTAGGAGAATGATGTGATGGACAAGACCCAATCCTAAGCCTAGCACAAGATCGTGTAGTTCGTTTGCTAAAGCTTTTATAATGTCAAGTATCATTTCCTTAGACCATGAGATTGTGCAACTCCCGGATACCGTAGGAGTGCTTTGGGTGTGCCAAATGTCACAACGTAACTGGGTGGCCATAAAGGTACACTACAGGTATCTCCAAAAGTGTCTGTTGGGTTGGCACGAATCGAGACTGGGATTTGTCACTCCGTGTAAACGGAGAGGTATATCTGGGCCCACTCGGTAGGACATCATCATAATGTGCACAATGTGACCAAGGAGTTGATCATGGGATGATGTGTTACGGAACGAGTAAGAGACTTGCCGGTAACGAGATTGAACAAGGTATCGGGATACCGACGATCGAATCTCGGGCAAGTACAATACCATTGGACAAAGGGAATTGAATACGGGATTGATTGAATCCTTGACATCGTGGTTCATCCGATGAGATCATCGTGGAACATGTGGGAGCCAACATGGGTATCCAGATCCCGCTGTTGGTTATTGACCGGAGAGTCGTCTCGGTCATGTCTGCGTGTCTCCCAAACCCGTAGGGTCTACACACTTAAGGTTCGGTGACGCTAGGGTTGTAGAGATATTAGTATGCGGTAACCTGAAAGTTGTTCGGAGTCCCGGATGAGATCCCGGACGTCGCGAGGAGTTCCAGAATGGTCCGGAGGTAAAGATTTATATATGGGAAGTCCTATTTTGGCCACCGGAAAATGTTCGGGATTTTTCGGTATTGTACCGGGAAGGTTCTAGAAGGTTCCGGAGTGGGGCCCACCTGCATGGGGGGACCCACATGAACATGGGTAGTGGGGGCAAGGGCCCACACCCCTGGTCAAGGCGCACCAAGATCCCCCCTTAGAAGTAATAAGATCATATCCCGAAGGGATAAGATCAAGATCCCTAAAAAAGGGGGATAACAATCGGTGGGGAAGGGAAATGATGGGATTTCTTTCCCCCACCTTTGCCAACGCCCCAATGGACTTGGAGGGCAAGAAACCAGCCCCTCCACCCATATATATAGTGGGGAGGCACATGGGAACCGGTACCCTAGCCCCTGGCATCTCCCTCTCCCCTCGTAACACCTCTCTCTCTCGCTGAGCTTGGTGAAGCCCTGCCGAGATCCCCGCTGCTTCCACCACCACGCCGTCGTGCTGCTGGATATCCATCAACCTCTCCTTCCCCCTTGCTGGATCAAGAAGGAGGAGACATCTCTCCCAACCGTACGTGTGTTGAAGGCGGAGGTGCCGTCCGTTCGGCGCTAGGATCATCGGTGATTTGGATCACGACGAGTACGACTCCATCAACCCCATTCACTTGAACGCTTCCGCTTAGCGATCTACAAGGGTACGTAGATGCACACTCCTCTCTCTCGTTGCTAGATGACTCCATAGATTGATCTTCGTGATGCGTAGAAAATTTTAAAATTCTGCTACGATCCCCAACAGTGGCATCATGAGCTAGGTCTATGTGTAGTTTCTATGCACGAGTAGAACACAAGTTGTTGTGGGCGTCGATTTTGTCAATTTGCTTGCCGTTACTAGTCTTATCTTGATTCGGCGGCATCGTGGGATGAAGCAGCCCGGACCGACCTTACACGTACTCTTACGTGAGACTGGTTCCACCGACTGACATGCACTAGTTGCATAAGGTGGCTAGCGGGTGTCTGTCTCTCCCACTTTAGTCGGATCAGATTCGATGAAAAGGGTCCTTATGAAGGGTAAATAGAAATTGGCATATCACGTTATGGTTTTTGCATAGGTAAGAAACGTTCTTGCTAGAAACCTGTAGCAGCCACGTAAAAACTTGCAACAACAATTAGAGGACGTCTAACTTGTTTTTGCAGCATATGCCTTGTGATGTGATATGGCCAAAAGGATGTGATGAATGATATATGTGATGTATGAGATTGATCATGTTCTTGTAATAGGAATCGCGACTTGCATGTCGATGAGTATGACAACCGGTAGGAGCCATAGGAGTTGTCTTAATTTATTTATGACCTGCGTGTCAACATAAACGTCATGTAATTACTTTACTTTATTGCTAAAGCGTTAGCCATAGTAGTAGAAGTAATAGATGACGAGACAAATTCAAGAAGACACGATGATGGAGATCATGATGATGGAGATCATGGTGTCATGTCGGTGACAACAATGATCATGGAGCCCTGAAGATGGAGATCAAAAGGAGCAAAATGATATTGGCCATATCATGTCACTCTTTGATTGCATGTGATGTTTATCATGTTTTACATCTTATTTGCTTAGAACGACGGTAGCTTAAATAAGATGATCCCTCATAATAATTTCAAGAAAGTGTTCCCCCTAACTGTGCACCGTTGCGAAGGTTCGTTGTTTCGAAGCACCACGTGATGATCGGGTGTGATAGATTCTAACGTTCGAATACAACGGGTGTAAGCCAGATTTACACACGCAATACACTTAGGTTGACTTGACGAGCCTAGCATGTACAGACATGGCCTCAAAACACAGAAGACCGAAAGGTCGAGCATGAGTCGTATAGAAGATACGATCAACATGAAGATGTTCACTGATGTTGACTAGTCCGTCTCACGTGATGATCGGACACGGCCTAGTTGACTCAGATCATGTTTCACTTAGATGACTAGAAGGATGTCTATCTGAGTGGGAGTTCATTAAATAATTTGATTAGATGAACTCAATTATCATGAACATAGTCTAAATTGTCTTTGCAAATATGTTGTAGATAAATAGCTCACGTTGTAGCTCCCTGTTTCAATACGTTCCTAGAGAAAGTTTAAGTTGAAAGATATTGTAAGCAAGGATGCGGACTAGGTCCGTAGTCCGAGGAGTGTCCTCACTACTACATAGAAGACTTATGTCTTTGATGCACCGCTCGATGTGCAAACCCCTACAACGTCGTCTGTGGATGTTGTGAACACCTGACAGACACGTCCTGATGACTAGTTGATAGTTTAGTGCACCATACTTTACGGCTTAGAATCGGGATTCCAATGACGTTTTGAACGCCATAGAACATATGAGATGTTCCAAGAGCTGAAATTGGGATTTCAGGCTCATGCCCGTGTTGAGAGGCATGAGACCTCTGACAAGTTCTTTTGCCAATAAGATGGAGGAGAATAGCTCATCTAGTGAGCATGTGCTCAGAATGCCTGGGTGCTACAATCACTTAAATCAAGTGGGAGTTAAACTTCCAGATAAGATAGTGATTGATAGAGTTCTCTAGCCACTATCACTAAGCTACTAGATCTTTGTGATGAACTATGACATGCAAGGGATGGAGTTGATCCCGGAGCTGTTCGCGGTGCTTAAGACCGCAAAAGGTAGAAATCAAGAAGGACCATCAAGTGTTGATGGTTTAACAAGACCACTGGTTTCAAGAAGGGCAAGGGCTAGAAGGGAAACTTCATGGATGGCAAGCCAGTTGCCGCTCCAGTGAAGGAACCCAAGGTTGAACCCAAACCCGAGACTAAGTGCTTCTATTGTAAGGGGAACGGGCACTGGTAGCGGAATTACCCCAAATGCATGGTAGATAAGGAGGCTGGCAACTTCAACAAAGTATATACGTGTTATTAATGTGTACCTCGCTAGTACTCCTGGTAGCACCTGGGTATTGGATACCGGTTCAGTTGCTATTATTGGTGACTTGAAGCTAAAGCTACGGACTAAACGGAGACTGGCTAAGGGCAAGGTGACGATGTGTGTTGCAAGTGTTTCCAAAGTTGATGAGATCACCATCGCACGCTCCATCTGCCTTCGGGATTAATATTGAACCTAGATAAATGTTATCAGGTGTCTATGTTGAGCATGAATATGATTAGATCATGTTCATTGCAATATGGTTATTCATTTAAGTTAGAGAATACTGGTTATTCTGCTTACATGAATAATACCTTTCATGGTCATGCACCCTATGTGAATGGTTCATTGAATCTCGGTCGTGGTAATACACATGTTCACGCCAAAAGATGTAGAGTTAATAATGATAGTACCACTTTCTTGTGGCACTGCCGCTTAGGTCATATTGGCGTAAGATGCATGAAGAAACTCCATGTCGATGGATGTTTGGAGTCACTTGATTTTGAATCGCTTGACACATGTGAGCCATGCCTCATGGTCAGGATGACTAAGACCCCGTTTTCAGGTACAATGAAACGGGAAAGTGACTTGTTGGAAATCATGCATGCTGATGCGTGTGATCCAATGAGAATTGAAGCGTGCGGTGGATATCGCTATTTTCTCATCTTCACTGACGATTTGGGTAGATATAGGTATATCTACTTAATGAAGCACAAGTCTGAAACGTTTGAAAAGTTCAAGCGTTTTCAGAGTGAAGTTAAGAATCATCATAACAATAAGATCATGTTCCTACGATCTGATCAAAAGGGGATTTTCTGAGTTATGAGTTTGGCAATCACTTAAGACATTGTGGAATTGTTTCACAGTTGAAGCCACCTAGAACACCACAAGGTAATGGTGTGTCCGGATGTCGTAATCGAACCCTATGAGATATGGTGCGGTCTATGATGTCTGTTACCAATCTACCATTTTCATTTTGAGGTTATGCGTTAGAGACAGCTGCATTCACTTTAGATAGGACACCATCTAAGTCCGTTGAGATGATGTCGTATGAACATTGGTTTGGCAAGAAACCAAAGTTGTCGTTTCGTAATGTTTGGGGCTGCGATGCTTAAGGCTTCAGCCGGAGAAGCTCGAACCCAAAGAGGAAAAACACATCTTCATAGGATACCCAAAGGTGACAGTAGGGTATACCTTCTATCTTAGATCTGAGGGCAAATTGTTTGTCGCTAAGAATGGGTCCTTTCTCGAGAAGGAGTTTCTCTCGAAAGAATTGAGTGGGAGGAAGATAGAACTTGATGAGGTTGTCGAACCTTTACTTCAACCAGAGAGTGATGCAACACAGGAAGATGTTTTCTGTGGCGCCTACGTCTGTTGAATAGGAAGTTAATGATAGTGATCATGAAGCTTCGGATCAAGTTGCTATCGAACCTTGTAGGTCGACAAGGATATGTACTACTCCTAAGTGGTACGGTAATCCTGTCTTAGATATCATGTTGTTAGACAACAATGAACCTATGAGCTATGGAGAAGCGATGGTGGGCCCGTATTCCGACAAATGGTTAGAAGCCATGAAATACGAGATAGGATCCATATATCAGAACAAAGTATGGACTTTGGTGGACTTGCCCGATGATCGGCGAGCCATTGAGATAAATGGATCTTTGAGAAGAAGACGGACATGGGTGGTAATGTTACCGTCTATGAAGCTCGACTTGTGGGAAAGAGTCTTTTCACAAGTTCAAGGAGTTGACTACGATGAGAATTTCTCACCCGTAGCGATGCTTAAGTCCGTCGGAATCATGATAGCATTAGCTGTATTTTTCGATTATGAAATCTTACAGATGGATGTCAAAACAAGTTTTCTTACCAGTTTTCGTAAGAAAAGTTGTATGTGATACAATAAAAGGTTTTGTCGATCCTAAGGATGCTAAAAGGTATGCTGGCTCCAGCAATCCTTCTATGGACTAGAGCAAGCATCTCAGAATCATAATATATGTTTTGATGGAGTGATCAAAGCTTTTAGGTTTATACAATGTTTGCTAGAAACTTGTATTTACAAGAAAGTGAGTGGGAGCACTACAACATTTCTGATAAGTATATGTGGATGACATATTGTTGATCCGAAATAATGTAGAATTTCTAGAAAGCATAAATGGTTGTTTGAAGAGTGTTTTTCAAAGGAAGACCTGGATAAAGCTGCTTACATATTGGGCATCAAGATCTATAGAGATAGATCAAGACGCCTGATGGTACTTTCAAAGAACGCACACCTTGACATGTTTTTGAAGGAGTTCAAAATAGATCATTCAAAGAAGGGGTTCTTACCTGAGTTGTAAGGTGTGAAGTTGAGTAAGACTCAAAGCTTGACCACAGCATAAGAAAGAGAAAGGACGAAGGTCGTCCCCTATGCTTTTGTCATAGGCTCTATACGGTATGCCATGCTGAAGTACCGCACCTGATGTGTGCCTTGCCACATGTCTGGCAAGAGGGTACAAAGGTGATCTAGGAGTAGATCACCAGATAGCGGTCAAAATTATCCTTAGAGAAATAAGGAAATGTTTCTCGGTTATGGAGGTGATAAAGAGTTCGACGTAAAGAGTTATGTCGATACAAGCTTAACACCTATCCGGATAGCTCTGAGTAGAGATACCGGATACGTATAATGGAGCAACAATTTGGAATAGCTCCAAGTGGAACGTGGTAGCAACATCTACGATATGACATAAAGTTTTGCGAAATACATAGGGATCTGAATATGGCAAGACCCGTTGACTACAACCTCTCTCACAAGCATAACATGATCAAACCCAGAACTCTTTGAGTGTTTATCACATAGTGATGTGAACTAGATCATTGAGTCTAGTAGACTCTTGGATGTTGGTCACGTGGCGATGTGACCTGTGAGTGTTAATCACATGGCGATGTGAACTAGATTATTGACTCTAGTGCAAGTGGGAGACTGTTGGAAATATGCCCTAGAGGCAATAATAAATTAGTTATTATTATTATATTTCATTGTTCATGATAATCGTTTATTATCCATGCTATAATTGTATTGATAGGAAACTCAGATACATGTGTGGATACATAGACAACACCATGTCCCTAGTAAGCCTCTAGTTGACTAGCTCGTTGATCAATAGATGGTTACGGTTTCCTGACCGTGGACATTGGATGTCGTTGATAACGGGATCACATCATTAGGAGAATGATGTGATGGACAAGACCCAATCCTAAGCCTAGCACAAGATCGTGTAGTTCGTTTGCTAAAGCTTTTATAATGTCAAGTATCATTTCCTTAGACCATGAGATTGTGCAACTCCCGGATACCGTAGGAGTGCTTTGGGTGTGCCAAACGTCACAACGTAACTGGGTGGCCATAAAGGTACACTACAGGTATCTCCGAAAGTGTCTGTTGGGTTGGCACGAATCGAGACTGGGATTTGTCACTCCGTGTAAACGGAGAGGTATATCTGGGCCCACTCGGTAGGACATCATCATAATGTGCACAATGTGACCTAGGAGTTGATCATGGGATGATGTGTTACGGAACGAGTAAGAGACTTGCCGGTAACGAGATTGAACAAGGTATCGGGATACCGACGATCGAATCTCGGGCAAGTACAATACCGTTGGACAAAGGGAATTGAATACGGGATTGATTGAATCCTTGACATCGTGGTTCATCCGATGAGATCATCGTGGAACATGTGGGAGCCAACATGGGTATCCAGATCCCGCTGTTGGTTATTGACCGGAGAGTCGTCTCGGTCATGTCTGCGTGTCTCCCAAACCCGTAGGGTCTACACACTTAAGGTTCGGTGACGCTAGGGTTGTAGAGATATTAGTATGCGGTAACCTGAAAGTTGTTCGGAGTCCCGGATGAGATCCCGGACGTCGCGAGGAGTTCCAGAATGGTCCGGAGGTAAAGATTTATATATGGGAAGTCCTATTTTGGCCACCGGAAAATGTTCGGGATTTTTCGGTATTGTACCGGGAAGGTTCTAGAAGGTTCCGGAGTGGGGCCCACCTGCATGGGGGGACCCACATGAACGTGGGTAGTGGGGGCAAGGCCCCACACCCCTGGTCAAGGCGCACCAAGATCCCCCCTTAGAAGTAATAAGATCATATCCCGAAGGGATAAGATGAAGATCCCTAAAAAAGGGGGATAACAATCGGTGGGGAAGGGAAATGATGGGATTTCTTTCCCCCACCTTTGCCAATGCCCCAATGGACTTGGAGGGCAAGAAACCAGCCCCTCCACCCATATATATAGTGGGGAGGCACATGGGAACCGGTACCCTAGCCCCTGGCATCTCCCTCTCCCCTCGTAACACCTCTCTCTCTCGCTGAGCTTGGTGAAGCCCTGCCGAGATCCCCGCTGCTTCCACCACCACGCCGTCGTGCTGCTGGATATCCATCAACCTCTCCTTCCCCCTTGCTGGATCAAGAAGGAGGAGACATCTCTCCCAACCGTACGTGTGTTGAACGCGGAGGTGCCGTCCGTTCGGCGCTAGGATCATCGGTGATTTGGATCACGACGAGTACGACTCCATCAACCCCATTCACTTGAACGCTTCCGCTTAGCGATCTACAAGGGTACGTAGATGCACACTCCTCTCTCTCGTTGCTAGATGACTCCATAGATTGATCTTCGTGATGCGTAGAAAATTTTAAAATTCTGCTACGATCCCCAACAGTGGCATCATGAGCTAGGTCTATGTGTAGTTTCTATGCACGAGTAGAACACAAGTTGTTGTGGGCGTCGATTTTGTCAATTTGCTTGCCGTTACTAGTCTTATCTTGATTCGGTGGCATCGTGGGATGAAGCAGCCCGGACCGACCTTACACGTACTCTTACGTGAGACTGGTTCCACCGACTGACATGCACTAGTTGCATAAGGTGGCTAGCGGGTGTCTGTCTCTCCCACTTTAGTCGGATCAGATTCGATGAAAAGGGTCCTTATGAAGGGTAAATAGAAATTGGCATATCACGTTATGGTTTTCGCATAGGTAAGAAACGTTCTTGCTAGAAACCTGTAGCAGCCACGTAAAAACTTGCAACAACAATTAGAGGACGTCTAACTTGTTTTTGCAGCATATGCCTTGTGATGTGATATGGCCAAAAGGATGTGATGAATGATATATGTGATGTATGAGATTGATCATGTTCTTGTAATAGGAATCGCGACTTGCATGTCGATGAGTATGACAACCGGCAGGAGCCATAGGAGTTGTCTTAATTTATTTATGACCTGCGTGTCAACATAAACGTCATGTAATTACTTTACTTTATTGCTAAAGCGTTAGCCATAGTAGTAGAAGTAATAGATGACGAGACAACTTCAAGAAGACACGATGATGGAGATCATGATGATGGAGATCATGGTGTCATGCCGGTGACAACAATGATCATGGAGCCCTGAAGATGGAGATCAAAAGGAGCAAAATGATATTGGCCATATCATGTCACTCTTTGATTGCATGTGATGTTTATCATGTTTTACATCTTATTTGCTTAGAACGACGGTAGCTTAAATAAGATGATCCCTCATAATAATTTCAAGAAAGTGTTCCCCCTAACTGTGCACCGTTGCGAAGGTTCGTTGTTTCGAAGCACCACGTGATGATCGGGTGTGATAGATTCTAACGTTCGAATACAACGGGTGTAAGCCAGATTTACACACGCAATACACTTAGGTTGACTTGACGAGCCTAGCATGTACAGACATGGCCTCAAAACACAGAAGACCGAAAGGTCGAGCATGAGTCGTATAGAAGATACGATCAACATGAAGATGTTCACTGATGTTGACTAGTCCGTCTCACGTGATGATCGGACACGGCCTAGTTGACTCAGATCATGTTTCACTTAGATGACTAGAAGGATGTCTATCTGAGTGGGAGTTCATTAAATAATTTGATTAGATGAACTCAATTATCATGAACATAGTCTAAATTGTCTTTGCAAATATGTTGTAGATAAATAGCTCACGTTGTAGCTCCCTGTTTCAATACGTTCCTAGAGAAAGTTTAAGTTGAAAGATATTGTAAGCAAGGATGCGGACTAGGTCCATAGTCCGAGGAGTGTCCTCACTACTACATAGAAGACTTATGTCTTTGATGCACCGCTCGATGTGCAAACCCCTACAACGTCGTCTGTGGATGTTGTGAACACCTGACAGACACGTCCTGATGACTACTTGATAGTTTAGTGCACCATACTTTACGGCTTAGAATCGGGATTCCAATGAAGTTTTGAACGCCATAGAACATATGAGATGTTCCAAGAGCTGAAATTGGGATTTCAGGCTCATGCCCGTGTTGAGAGGTATGAGACCTCTGACAAGTTCTTTTGCCAATAAGATGGAGGAGAATAGCTCATCTAGTGAGCATGTGCTCAGAATGCCTGGGTGCTACAATCACTTAAATCAAGTGGGAGTTAAACTTCCAGATAAGATAGTGATTGATAGAGTTCTCTAGCCACTATCACTAAGCTACTAGATCTTTGTGATGAACTATGACATGCAAGGGATGGAGTTGATCCCGGAGCTGTTCGCGGTGCTTAAGACCGCAAAAGGTAGAAATCAAGAAGGACCATCAAGTGTTGATGGTTTAACAAGACCACTGGTTTCAAGAAGGGCAAGGGCTAGAAGGGAAACTTCATGGATGGCAAGCCAGTTGCCGCTCCAGTGAAGGAACCCAAGGTTGAACCCAAACCCGAGACTAAGTGCTTCTATTGTAAGGGGAACGGGCACTAGTAGCGGAATTACCCCAAATGCATGGTAGATAAGAAGGCTGGCAACTTCAACAAAGTATATACGTGTTATTAATGTGTACCTCGCTAGTACTCCTGGTAGCACCTGGGTATTGGATACCGGTTCAGTTGCTATTATTGGTGACTTGAAGCTAAAGCTACGGACTAAACGGAGACTGGCTAAGGGCAAGGTGACGATGTGTGTTGCAAGTGTTTCCAAAGTTGATGAGATCACCATCGCACGCTTCATCTGCCTTCGGGATTAATATTGAACCTAGATAAATGTTATCAGGTGTCTATGTTGAGCATGAATATGATTAGATCATGTTCATTGCAATATGGTTATTCATTTAAGTTAGAGAATACTGGTTATTCTGTTTACATGAATAATACCTTTCATGGTCATGCACCCTATGTGAATGGTTCATTGAATCTCGGTCGTGGTAATACACATGTTCACGCCAAAAGATGTAGAGTTAATAATGATAGTACCACTTTCTTGTGGCACTGCCGCTTAGGTCATATTGGCGTAAGATGCATGAAGAAACTCCATGTCGATGGATGTTTGGAGTCACTTGATTTTGAATCGCTTGACACATGTGAGCCATGCCTCATGGTCAGGATGACTAAGACCCCGTTTTCAGGTACAATGAAACGGGAAAGTGACTTGTTGGAAATCATGCATGCTGATGCGTGTGATCCAATGAGAATTGAAGCGTGCGGTGGATATCGCTATTTTCTCATCTTCACTGACGATTTGGGTAGATATAGGTATATCTACTTAATGAAGCACAAGTCTGAAACGTTTGAAAAGTTCAAGCGTTTTCAGAGTGAAGTTAAGAATCATCATAACAATAAGATCATGTTCCTACGATCTGATCAAAAGGGGATTTTCTGAGTTATGAGTTTGGCAATCACTTAAGACATTGTGGAATTGTTTCACAGTTGAAGCCACCTAGAACACCACAAGGTAATGGTGTGTCCGGATGTCGTAATCGAACCCTATGAGATATGGTGCGGTCTATGATGTCTGTTACCAATCTACCATTTTCATTTTGAGGTTATGCGTTAGAGACAGCTGCATTCACTTTAGATAGGACACCATCTAAGTCCGTTGAGATGATGTCGTATGAACATTGGTTTGGCAAGAAACCAAAGTTGTCGTTTCGTAATGTTTGGGGCTGCGATGCTTAAGGCTTCAGCCGGAGAAGCTCGAACCCAAAGAGGACAAACACATCTTCATTGGATACCCAAAGGTGACAGTAGGGTATACCTTCTATCTTAGATCTGAGGGCAAATTGTTTGTCGCTAAGAATGGGTCCTTTCTCGAGAAGGAGTTTCTCTCGAAAGAATTGAGTGGGAGGAAGATAGAACTTGATGAGGTTGTCGAACCTTTACTTCAACCAGAGAGTGATGCAACACAGGAAGATGTTTTCTGTGGCGCCTACGTCTGTTGAATAGGAAGTTAATGATAGTGATCATGAAGCTTCGGATCAAGTTGCTATCGAACCTTGTAGGTCGACAAGGATATGTACTACTCCTAAGTGGTACGGTAATCCTGTCTTAGATATCATGTTGTTAGACAACAATGAACCTACGAGCTATGGAGAAGCGATGGTGGGCCCGTATTCCGACAAATGGTTAGAAGCCATGAAATACGAGATAGGATCCATATATCAGAACAAAGTATGGACTTTGGTGGACTTGCCCGATGATCGGCGAGCCATTGAGATAAATGGATCTTTGAGAAGAAGACGGACATGGGCGGTAATGTTACCGTCTATGAAGCTCGACTTGTGGGAAAGAGTCTTTTCACAAGTTCAAGGAGTTGACTACGATGAGAATTTCTCACCCGTAGTGATGCTTAAGTCCGTCGGAATCATGATAGCATTAGCTGTATTTTTCGATTATGAAATCTTACAGATGGATGTCAAAACAAGTTTTCTTACCAGTTTTCGTAAGAAAAGTTGGATGTGATACAATAAAAGGTTTTGTCGATCCTAAGGATGCTAAAAGGTATGCTGGCTCCAGCAATCCTTCTATGGACTAGAGCAAGCATCTCGGAATCAGAATATATGTTTTGATGGAGTGATCAAAGCTTTTAGGTTTATACAATGTTTGCTAGAAACTTGTATTTACAAGAAAGTGAGTGGGAGCACTACAACATTTCTGATAAGTATATGTGGATGAAATATTGTTGATCCGAAATAATGTAGAATTTCTAGAAAGCATAAACGGTTGTTTGAAGAGTGTTTTTCAAAGGAAGACCTGGATAAAGCTGCTTACATATTGGGCATCAAGATCTATAGAGATAGATCAAGACGCCTGATGGTACTTTCAAAGAACGCACACCTTGACATGTTTTTGAAGGAGTTCAAAATAGATCATTCAAAGAAGGGGTTCTTACCTGAGTTGTAAGGTGTGAAGTTGAGTAAGACTCAAAGCTTGACCACAGCATAAGAAAGAGAAAGGACGAAGGTCGTCCCCTATGCTTTTGTCATAGGCTCTATACGGTATGCCATGCTGAAGTACCGCACCTGATGTGTGCCTTGCCACATGTCTGGCAAGAGGGTACAAAGGTGATCTAGGAGTAGATCACCAGATAGCGGTCAAAATTATCCTTAGAGAAATAAGGAAATGTTTCTCGGTTATGGAGGTGATAAAGAGTTCGACATAAAGAGTTATGTCGATACAAGCTTAACACCTATCCGGATAGCTCTGAGTAGAGATACCGGATACTTATAATGGAGCAACAATTTGGAATAGCTCCAAGTGGAACGTGGTAGCAACATCTACGATATGACATAAAGTTTTGCGAAATACATAGGGATCTGAATATGGCAAGACCCGTTGACTACAACCTCTCTCACAAGCATAACATGATCAAACCCAGAACTCTTTGAGTGTTTATCACATAGTGATGTGAACTAGATCATTGAGTCTAGTAGACTCTTGGATGTTGGTCACATGGCGATGTGACCTGTGAGTGTTAATCACATGGCGATGTGAACTAGATTATTGACTCTAGTGCAAGTGGGAGACTGTTGGAAATATGCCCTAGAGGCAATAATAAATTAGTTATTATTATTATATTTCATTGTTCATGATAATCGTTTATTATCCATGCTATAATTGTATTGATAGGAAACTCAGATACATGTGTGGATACATAGACAACACCATGTCCCTAGTAAGCCTCTAGTTGACTAGCTCGTTGATCAATAGATGGTTACGGTTTCCTGACCATGGACATTGGATGTCGTTGATAACGGGATCACATCATTAGGAGAATGATGTGATGGACAAGACCCAATCCTAAGCCTAGCACAAGATCGTGTAGTTCGTTTGCTAAAGCTTTTATAATGTCAAGTATCATTTCCTTAGACCATGAGATTGTGCAACTCCTGGATACCGTAGGAGTGCTTTGGGTGTGCCAAACGTCACAACGTAACTGGGTGGCCATAAAGGTACACTACAGGTATCTCTGAAAGTGTCTGTTGGGTTGGCACGAATCGAGACTGGGATTTGTCACTCCGTGTAAACGGAGAGGTATATCTGGGCCCACTCGATAGGACATCATCATAATGTGCACAATGTGACCAAGGAGTTGATCACGGGATGATGTGTTACGGAACGAGTAAGAGACTTGCCGGTAACGAGATTGAACAAGGTATCGGGATACCGACGATCGAATCTCGGGAAAGTACAATACCGTTGGACAAAGGGAATTGAATACGGGATTGATTGAATCCTTGACATCGTGGTTCATCCGATGAGATCATCGTGGAACATGTGGGAGCCAATATGGGTATCCAGATCCCGCTGTTGGTTATTGACCGGAGAGTCGTCTCGGTCATGTCTGCGTGTCTCCCAAACCCGTAGGGTCTACACACTTAAGGTTCGGTGACGCTAGGGTTGTAGAGATATTAGTATGCGGTAACCTGAAAGTTGTTCGGAGTCCGGGATGAGATCCCGGACGTCGCGAGGAGTTCCGGAATGGTCCGGAGGTAAAGATTTATATATGGGAAGTCCTATTTTGGCCATCGGAAAATGTTCGGGATTTTTCGGTATTGTACCGGGAAGGTTCTAGAAGGTTCCGGAGTGGGGCCCACCTGCATGTTGGGACCCACATGAACGTGGGTAGTGGGGGCAAGTCCCCACACCCCTAGTCAAGGCACACCAAGATCCCCCCTTAGAAGTAATAAGATCATATCCCGAAGGGATAAGATCAAGATCCCTAAAAAAGGGGGATAACAATCGGTGGGGAAGGGAAATGATGGGATTTCTTTCCCCCACCTTTGCCAACGCCCCAATGGACTTGGAGGGCAAGAAACCAGCCCCTCCACCCATATATATAGTGGGGAGGCACATGGGAACCGGTACCCTAGCCCCTGGCATCTCCCTCTCCCCTCGTAACACCTCTCTCTCTCTCGCTGAGCTTGGTGAAGCCCTGCCGAGATCCCCGCTGCTTCCACCACCACGCCGTCGTGCTGCTGGATCTCCATCAACCTCTCCTTCCCCCTTGCTGGATCAAGAAGGAGGAGACGTCTCTCGCAACCGTACGTGTGTTGAACGCGGAGGTGCCGTCCGTTCGGCGCTAGGATCATCGGTGATTTGGATCACGACGAGTACGACTCCATCAACCCCGTTCACTTGAACGCTTCCGCTTAGAGATCTAAAAGGTTACGCAGATGCACACTCCTCTCTCTCATTGCTAGATGACTCCATAGATTGATCTTGGTGATGCGTAGAAAATTTTAAAATTCTGCTACGATCCCCAACAGCAGACGCCCAGGACTTAGTCCAACGATGCGTCGGTTGCCAGCTTTTTGCAAACCAAAGCCATATGCCACCCACCACCCTCCAAACTATCCCCATCACTTGGCCCTTCGCAGTCTGGGGGCTTGACATGGTTGGACCCCTTAAAGGCGTAACCCACAAGAAAAAATACTTACTGGTCATGGTGGATAAGTTCACCAAATGGATAGAAGCCAAGCCTGTTAAGACGGCCGAATCCGGACCGGTGATAGACTTTATATCCGGGGTTGTACACCGTTACGGCGTCCCCCACAGCATCATCACTGGTAACGACACGAACTTTACGGCCGATGAGGTAAAACTCTGGTGCAAAAACATGGGCATCAAGCTCGATTATGCTTCCGTCTATCACCCACAAACTAACGGCTAGGTCGAACGTGCAAATGGTCTTATCATGAGCGGCATCAAACCCAGATTAGTGCGGTCTCTTAAGGAATCTAATACGCACTGGGTAGAGGAGCTCGACTCCATACTCTGGGGGCTGCGGACCACGCCGAATCGCACCACCGGATACACACCATTCTTCATGGTGTACAGCGCAGAGGCAGTTTTGCCCTGCGACATAGTTCATGACTCACCTCGAGTGCGCATGTACGATGAAAAAGAAGACGAGCTCGACCGGCAGGAAAGTTTGGATGCCTTGGAGGAAGAGCGAGACGTGGCAAAAGCCCGTTCCACATTCTATCAACAACAGGCTCAAAGATACCAAAGCAGAGAAGTACGGGCCAAAAATTACAACATTGGCGAATTAGTTCTACGCCTGCCAGACAAGAAAAAGGACAAACTCAAGCCCAAGTGGGAAGGTCCCTTCATAATTGACCAAGTCCTGACTGGTGGAGCGTACCGCCTGTGAGATGCATCGGATAACCGAGTCGAGCCGAACCCATGGAACGCAACCCATCTCCGAAGATTTTATGCCTAGCGCCAGACTCTGTTTTCGTCTCCTTCCTCTGTCCATTTTTTATATATACTTTCTGCCTTACATTTCTCTCCTTCTCCTCTCTTTCTCTTATAGCCTTCAAAGGCTCATAAAGTGATGCGCTATCCACGCTCATTAAACCTGGGGGCTTCTTTAAACAGAAGCTTATTTATACGGGCTTCATGCCCAACACATGTGTCACACTTCCGCATGTACCTTTTATTCACCATTATATGCATCGATATGACTTAAGTTTTGGCCAAGCTGGGTTACCTGGCTCCTGTGCTTACCCCTACGTTCCTGATTGTTCGACTAGGTGGTAAAGGGAGCACCTCTGCGATTGTTACTGCCGGGTCAGCCGGATGTGTACCTCAGACTGGGTGAAGCCGAAAGCTAGCGTTCTTAAGGCAATATTCGGTCGGTGAACTAAAGATGATCTTTTTTTCACTTATTTATCTATACGCCCCCAGATGTTTTCCCTGCATCTCTTTTCGCAACATGGACATGCACTTTAGGGCATGCCTCCCAGGGAAAGGAACCCCTAACGGAACTATTCTCCCTGGAAGATGTTTCTTACTAACCATGTAATATAACATAACTAGTTGGGCACTTGTCTGTTCAAGCACTAATGACCCCTACGCCTGGTCTCCATGCATACCCCGGTTCTTATATAACCTCGAGGGTATTCGGACACACTCCGGACCGTCAGGTACCGAGGTTGAAGCAAAAAGGTCGGCCATGACAAACGATCTACAATCCGGCTAGAAGGCATTACACATGTCAATTATAATTACATAGTCAATCTGACTGATTGTATTCCTCTTCAATACCATCTAACAGGCCGTCTAATTTACAGTCCTGTTGGGAATACTTTGCGGCCAATTCTACTTGGCCGTATACTAAGCTCACAGGGATCTCCTTCCCATCGGGCCCCACGGGTGCGACCTCGGCCATGTGGTTTGGGTCAGCCTTCGTGTACCGCGTCTTCACCATGGCCCAGGCCTCCCTGGCGCCTTGATGGCAGGCCGACATCTACCACAATCGGAAGCACCGCCGTGCTCCCTTCAGCTTCTCTACAAGCTCTCCAAGGCCTTCGGGCATGGAGACGGGTGGCCACAAGGCCTGGGCGACGGCTTGCATCACCGGCCGAACTCGCTCGTGCAGTTGTGAGAGCTGGGGAAGAAGGTCACCCATAGAACCGGGCATTTCCTTTGCAGGACGACCTGTTAGCATACCTGCAGACATTACTCTGTTAGTCGACTTCCTTGCCGAACTCTTTTTTCAAAGTTCGTTTAAGCACTTACTATATATGCCGCATCGAAGCCGCTGATTCTCCTTCATGGAGTCCAACAGCTGGGCACGAACATCCTTCAGTTCAACGCCCAGCTTGGTGTTGGCATCTTGGAGATCGTTCTTCTCCCGCCTCACCTTTGTCAGCACGCTCTCACCAGCCTTCAGCTGGCGTCGGAGTTGTTGCTCTTCCGGATTTAATCCGGCGCCATCTGCAATTTCATTTGTCAGATTTGCACCCACGCCGCACTTCGCACAATACTTGTCTTTCGAAGCGTATATTACCGGAGGGGGTCTCCTTGGGCTCCCCTGCCGCGGCTAGTGCGGCCTCAAGTTGGGCTTTGCACTCTTCCAGCTCCTGGGACAGTAGGGTATTCTTTTCTGTAAGAACCTGCATAACAAATGATCCTTAAATCAGTTATTCTAACTGTTTCAAGTCTCGGGGGTTACTAGTGTATATATAATTACCAAAATTTTCTTACCCATATGTCCTTTACATATTGCTCCGTGGCTCTGGCTAGACCATTTTGAGCGGCACGGAGGTACGCATCTCCCGAATTGAAGGCATCCAATGCCTCTTGGGAGAAACAAGTGTCGCGAAGAACTGTCCGGCGACGCCTATGGTTCATGGCACTCTCCACCTCGGAATTGGTGGCAGACAACCTGTCTGCATCCTCTATCGGAGGAGCGTCCGATGCACGCCTTGTGTTCGCCTCCGCTTCCGGACCAGGCTTTGGAGCCTGGCTGGTGGAGGCGCGATTGGCAACCTCTCCGGATATAGTCCGGCGAGGTATCTTCGTCCTGAAGAGAGCACGAGCGTTAATATGCCTCGAAGGAATAACTCCTGGGAATAAGATGGCGCGCTATACCTTTGCGCCGGCGCCTCAGTCCGGACCGCACTTCTTTTCAGGCCGCGGGGCCTTTCCGCCCCTCGTTGGCTAGTCGCCGCAGGCTCGGCCTCCCGTCTCAAGGACCTCCCCTGCAAAACACGGTTGTCATACGGCAATCGAAAACACGCGAGGATATATCCCTTTTCAAAGTGCTGGGACTTCGGTCTCAGTTACCTGTGAGGCTAGGAGTAGCCCTGGGTAATCGGCCGTAATGGCCACCAAGGCGTTGTCCTTACTCAATTGATGGAACACCCCATCAATCAGCTCCACAGATAAGTCCGGATGCTCTTGAGAGGCCGGGTCGAGGGACCGTCTTGGATCCTCGGGTTGTGGAGGAGGGCTGTTTATTTCTTTAACAGCCTGGCGCAGTTCCTGCGTTGAAGTCGTTAGACTGAATATTTAGCGATGGGAATATAAAACTGATGGGCAAGTAAAAGTATCCACTTACCCAAATTGGGGGATTGTACATAGAAAATCCACCCTGTGGGTTGACGCGGAGAAATTCCTCCTCTTCTCCCTTGTACAAAGCGGACAAGGTCTTTATTAGAGCGGCAGCCGAATCCGGCCCCTTACGGCCGTGGCGGGTGGCGTCGTCCTCCCCGTTGAAGTCCCACATGGGGCGGCCTTTATACTGAAGGGGCCGCACCCCTCGCATGATGCATATGGCCATGACCCCGATCATGGTCAGTCCGGAATGAGCTAACAATCTTATCCGGCCCATCAGGTAAAGAACGTCCCTGTCACTTTCCCTCTGAGGGTTCCGTGGACGCCAGCTTAGGCGCTTCTTTAGGGGAGCACTATCGAACTCAGGGAGGCTGATCCGGACAGGATCCGGCAGCGGGACGTCCTCTATATAAAACCATTCTGAAGGCCAGTCCTCGGACACCTTCTTTGGGGTTCCGGATAGATATCCGGTCCCGGCGATGCGCCACACTTCAGCTCCGCCCACTTGATATATTAACCCCTCCTTAGGGCGGGGCACAAGGCAGAATAGCCTTTTCCACAGTGTGAAATGCGCCTCGCAGCCCAAAAATAGCTCGCAAAGGGCTACGAAGCCCGCGATTTGCAATATGGAGGCAGGCGTGAGGTTGTGCAGCTGGAGGACATAGAACTCCAGAAGCCCTAGAGAAACGGATGAATTGGAAATCCGAGCCCTCTTATTAAGTAAGGGACAAGGCATACCCGCTCTCCTTTGGAGGGATTGGGGGCGCTCTCCGCTTGCTCTCCGCCATTATAGGTGGCAAGTCCGGCTCGAACTGGGACCATATAGGCCGGGGGAGAAATCCCTTGGTCTGGAGCGTCACTAGCTCGCTGTACGGGATGGAGCACCTCTTCCAATCTCCAGGCTGAGGGCTGGAAGGGCGAGAGGAGGAGCTGCGATGGGCGGCCATGATAGAATGGACCTCTGTCGAATACGCTCTGATGAATACTCGCGGAGGGGAGAAGGTGTGGTTTGGATCTAAATCCTCGTCCCCTTAAATAGGCGGCTCATTCACGCGGCTAGGGGTGTAAATATAACAAAAAACACCCTGACTTTTCGTATTCGTTTGACACGTGGAAGACGGCCATTATTGGGCGTAGAAGCCAAGGAGCGCTACATTTACAAGAAACCAGACACTATTCAACAGGTACATGGAATTTGGAGGAGAACCCGCCTTGCAATGCCGAAGACAATTTGCACGTCAGACTCGTCGTCATTGAAGCCTGGTTCGGGGGCTACTGAGGGAGTCCTGGATTAGGGGGTGTCCGGATAGCCGGACTATACCTTCGGCCGGACTCCTGGACTATGAAGATACAAGATTGAAGACTTCATCCCGTGTCCGGAGGGGACTTTCCTTGGCGTGGAAGGCAAGCTTGGCGATACGGATATGTAGATCTCCTACCATTGTAACCGACTCTGTGTAACCCTAGCCCTCTCTGGTGTCTATATAAACCGGAGGGTTTTAGTCCGTAGGACGGACAACAATCATACCATAGGCTAGCTTCTAGGGTTTAGCCTCTCTGATCTCATGGTAGATCTACTCTTGTACTACCCATATCATCAATATTAATCAAGCAGGACGTAGGGTTTTACCTCCATCAAGAGGGCCCGAACCTGGGTAAAACATCATGTCCCCTGCCTCTTGTTTGTCGGAGAGGTATCTCTAGGTCCTCTCGGTAATGCACATCACCTAAAGCCTTGCAAGCATTGCAACTAATGAGTTAGTTGCGAGATGATGTATTACGGAACGAGTAAAGAGACTTGCTGGTAACGATATTGAACTAGGTATTGAGATACCGACGATCGAATCTTGGGCAAGTAACATACCGATGACAAAGGGAACAACATATGTTGTTATGCGGTCTGACTGATAAAGATCTTCGTAGAATATGTGGGAGCCAATATGAGCATCCAGGTTCCGCTATTGGTTATTGACCAGAGACGTGTCTCGGTCATGTCCACATTGTTCTCGAACCCGTAGGGTCCGCACGCTTGAGGTTTCGATGACAGTTATATTAGGAGTTTATGAGTTTTGATGTACCGAAGGAGTTCGGAGTCCCAGATGAGATCGGGGACATGACGAGGAGTCTTGAAATGGTCGAGACGTAAAGATCGATATATTGGACGACTATATTCGGACATCGGAAAGGTTCCGAGTGATTCATGTATTTTTCGGAGTACCAGAGAGTTACAGGAATATGTATTGGGCTTTTGGGCCATACGGGAAAGAAGGAAAAGGGCCTCAAGGGTGGCCGCACCCCTCCCCTTGGTCTGGTCCGAATTGGACTAGGGAAGGGGGGCGCCCCCTTCCTTCCTTCTCCTTTTCCCTTCCCTTTCCTTCCCTCCTACTCCTACTACTTGGAAGGGCTCCTAGTTCTACTAGGAAAGGGGGAATCCTACTCCCGGTGGGAGTAGGACTCCCCTAGGGCGCGCCATTGAGAGGGCCGGCCCCTCCCCTCCTCCACTCCTTTATATACGTGGCCAGGGGGCACCCCATAGACACACAAGTTGATCTTCATGATCGTTCTCTTAGCCGTGTGCGGTGCCCCCTTCCACCATAATCCTCGATAATATTGTAGCGGTGCTTAGGCGAAGCCCTGCGACGGTAGAACATCAAGATCGTCACCACGCCGTCGTGCTGACGGAACTCTTCCCCGACACTTTGCTGGATCGGAGTCCAGGGATCGTCATCGAGCTGAACGTGTGCTAGAACTCGGAGGTGCCGTAGTTTCGGTGCTTGATCGGTCAGGCCGTGAAGACGTACGACTACATCAACCGTGTTGTGCTAACGCTTCCACTTCCGGTCTATGAGGGTACGTAGACAACACTCTCCCCTCTCGTTGCTATGCATCACCATGATCTTGCATGTGCGTAGGAAAATTTTGAAATTACTACATTCCCCAACAGTGGCATCTGAGCCTATGTTTTATGCATTAATGTAATATGCACGAGTAGAACACAAGTGAGTTGTGGGCGATATAAGTCATACTGCTTACCAGCATGTCACACTTTGGTTCGGCGGTATTGTTGGATGAAGCGGCCCGGACCGACATTACGCGTACGCTTACGCGAGACTGGTTTTACCGCCGTGCTATGCACACAGGTGACTAGCAGGTGTCAGTTTCTCCAACTTTAGTTGAACCGAGTGTGGCTACGCTCGGTCCTTGCGAAGGTTAAAACAGCACCAACTTGACAAACTATCATTGTGGTTTTGATTCGTAGGTAAGAACGGTTCTTGCTAAGCCCATAGCAGCCACGTAAAACTTGCAACAACAAAATAGAGGACGTCTAACTTGTTTTTGCAGGGCATGTTGTGATGTGATATGGTCAAGATGTGATGAGATATAAGTTGTTGTATAAGATGATCATGTTTTTTTGAAGTTATCGGCAACTGGCAAAAGCCTTATGGTTGTCTCTTTATTGCATAAGATGCAAGCGCCAAATAATTGCTTTACTTTATCGCTATGCGATAACAATAGTTGCAAGAGCAATAGTTGGCAAGACGACCATGTGACGACACATTGATATAGATCAAGATGATGGAGATCATGGTGTCATGCCGGTGACGATGGAAATCATGACGATGTTTTGGAGATGGAGATCAAAGGCACAAGATGATGATGGCCATATCATGTCACATATTTTGATTGCATGTGATGTTTATCTTTTATGCATCTTATCTTACTTTAATTGACGGTTGCATTATAAGATGATCTCTCACTAAATTTCAAGATAAAAGTGTTCTCCCTGAGTATGCACCGTTGCCAAAGTTCGTCATGCCCAGACACCACGTGATGATCGGGTGTGATAAGCTCTACGTCCATCTACAACGGGTGCAAGCCAGTTTTGCACACACAGAATACTCAGGTTAAAATTGAAGAGCCTAGCATATGCAGATATGGCCTCAGAACACTAGAGACCGAAAGGTCGAGCGTGAATCATATAGTAGATATGATCAACATATTGATGTTCACCATTGAAAGCTACTCCATTTCACGTGATGATCGGTTATGGTTTAGTTGATTTGGATCACGTGATCACTTAGATGACTAGAGGGATGTCTATCTAAGTGGGAGTTCTTAAGTAATATGATTAATTGAACTTTAATTTATCATGAACTTAGTCCTGGTAGTATTAGCATATCTATGGTGTAGATCAATAGCTCGCATTTAGCTCCCCTGTTTTATTTTTGATATGTTCCTAGAGAAAACTAAGTTGAAAGATGTTAGTAGCAATGATGCAGATTGGATCCGTGATCTGAGGTTTATCCTCATTGCTGCACAGAAGAATTATGTCTTTGATGCACCGCTAGGTGGCAAACCTATTGCAGGAGCAGATGCAGATGTTATGAACATTTGGCTAGCTCAATATGATGACTACTTGATAGTTTAGTGCACCATGCTTAAACGGCTTAGAATCGGGACTTCAAAGACGTTTTGAACGTCATGGACCATATGAGATGTTCCAGGAGTTGAAGTTAATATTTCAAGCAAATACCCGAGTTGAGAGATATGAAGTCTCCAACAAGTTCTATAGCTAAAAGATGGAGGAGAATAGCTCAAGCAGTGAGCATGTGCTCAGATTGTCTGGGTACTACAATCGCTTGAATCAAGAGGGAGTTAATCTTCTAGATAAAATAGTGATTGACAGAATTCTCTAGTCACCATCACCAAGTTAGTAGAACTTCGTGATGAACTATAATATGCAAGGGATAACGGAAACGATTCCAAGCTCTTCGTCATGCTGAAATCAACGAAGGTAGAAATCAAGAAAAGCATCAAGTGTTGATGGTAAACAAAACCACTAGTTTCAAGTAAAGGGACAAAGGGAAGAAAGGGGGACTTCAAGAAGAACGGCAAGCAAGTTGCTGCTCAAGTGAAAAACCCAAGTCTGGACCTAAGCCTGAAACTGAGTGCTTCTACTGCAAAGGGACTGGTCACTGGAAGCGGAACTACCCCAAGTAATTGGCGGATAAGAAGGATGGCAAAGTGAACATAGGTATATTTGATATACATGTTATTGATGTGTACTTTACTAGTGTTTATAGCAACCCCTCAGTATTTGATACTAGTTCAGTTGCTAAGAGTGGTAACTCGAAACGGGAGTTGCAGAATGAACAGAGACTAGTTAAGGGTGAAGTGACGATGTGTGTTGGAAGTGGTTCCAAGATTGATATGATCATCATCGCACACTCCCTATACTTTTGGGATTAGTGTTGAACCTAAATAAGTGTTATTTGGTGTTTGCCTTGAGCATAAATATGATTGGATCATGTTTATTGCAATACGGTTATTCATGTAAGTTAGAGAATAATTGTTGTTCTGTTTACATGAATAAAACCTTCTATGGTCATACACCCAATGAAAATGGTTTGTTGGATCTCGATCATGGTGATACACATATTCATAATATTGAAGCCAAAAGATGCAAAGTTAATAATGATAGTGCAACTTATTTGTGGCACTGCCGTTTAGGTCATATTGGTGTAAAGCGCATGAAGAAAATCCATGCTGATGGGTTTTTGGAATCACTTGATTATGAATCAGTTGATGCTTGCGAACCATGCCTCATGGGCAAGATGACTAAGACTCCGTTCTACGGAACAATGGAGCGAGCAACAGATTTGTTGGAAATCATACGTATTGATGTATGTGGTCCGATGAATATTGAGGCTCGTGGCAGGTATCATTATTTTCTGATCTTCACAGATGATTTGAGCAGATATGAGTATATCTACTTGATGAAACACAAGTCTGAAATATTTGAGAAGTTCAAACAATTTCAGAGTGAAGTGGAGAATCATCGTAACAAAAATAAAAGTTTCTACGATATGATCGCAGAAGTAAAATATTTGAGTTACGAGTTTGGCCTTCAGTTAAAACAATGTGAAATAGTTTCACTATTCACGCCACTTGGAACACCACAGTGTAATGGTGTGTCCGAACGTCATAACCGTACTTTATTAGATATGGTGCGATCTATGATGTCTCTTATCGATCTACCACTATCGTTTTGGGGTTATGCATTAGAGACAGCTGCATTCACGTTAAATAGGGCACCATCTAAATCCGTTGAGACGACACCATATGAACTATGGTTTGACAAGAAACCTAAGCTGTCGTTTCTTAAAGTTTGAGGTTGCAATCTGATAAGCTCTAACCCAAATCGGAGAAGTGCATCTTCATAGGATACCCAAAAGAAAATGTTGGGTACACCTTCTATCACAGATCCGAAGGCAAGATATTCATTGCTGAGAATGGATCCTTTCTAGAGAAGGAGTTTCTCTCGAAAGAAGCGAGTGGGAGGAAAGTGGAACTTGATGAGGTAACTGTACCTGCTCCCTTATTGGAAAGTTTCTCATCACAGAAATCTGTTCCTGCGACTACTACACCAATTAGTGAGGAAGCTAATGATGATGATCATGTAACTTCAGATCAAGTTACTACCGAACCTCGTAGGAAAACCAGAGTGAGATCTGCACCAGAGTGGTATGGTAATCCTGTTCTGGGGGTCCTGTTACTTGACCATGACGAGCCTACGAACTATGAGGAAGCGATGATGAGCCCAGATTCCGCGAAATGGCTTGAGGCCATGAAATCTGAGATGAGATCCATGTATGAGAACAAAGTATGGACTTTGATTGACTTGCCCATTGATTGGAGAGCCATTGATATTAAATGGATCTTCAAGAGGAAGACGAACGCTGATAGTAGTGTCACTATCTACAAAAGCTAGAATTGTCGCAAAAAGGTTTTCGACAAGTTCAAGGTGTTGACTACGATGAGAGTTTCTCACTCGTATCTATGCTTAAGTCTGTCCGAATCATGTTAGCAATTGCCGCATTTTATGAAATCTGGCAAGTGGATAAACAAAACTGCATTCCTTAATAGATTTATTAATGAAGAATTGTATATGATGCAACAAGAAATTTTTGTCAATCCTAAAGGTGCTAACAAAATATGCAAGCTCCAGCGATGCATCTTTGGACTGGTGCAAGCATCTCAGAGTTGGAATATACGCTTTGATATGTTGATCAAAGCATATAGTTTTATACAGACTTGCAGTGAAGCCTGTATTTACAAGAAAGTGACTGGGAGCACTACAGCATTTCTGATAAGTATGTGTGAATAACATATTGTTGATCAGAGATAATGTAGAATTATTCTGCAAAGCATAAAGGAGTGTTTGAAAGGAGTTTTTCAAAGAAAGACCTCGGTGAAGCTGCTTACATATTGAGCATCAAGATCTATAGAGATAGAGCAAGACGCTTGATAAGTTTTTCAATGAGTACATACCTTGACAAGATTTTGAAGTAGCTCAAAATGGAATAGTCAAAGAAAGAGTTCTTGCCTGTGTTACAAGGTGTGAAGTTGAGTAAGACTCAAAACCCGACCACGGCAGAAGATAGAGAGAGAATGAATGTCATTCCCTATGCCTCAGCCATAGGTTCTATAAAGTATGTCATGCTGTGTACCAGACCTATTGTATACCCTGTCCTGAGTTTGGCAAAGGAGTACAATAGTGATCTAGGAGTAGATCACTGGACATTGGTCAAAATTATCCTTAGCGGAATAAGGATATGTTTCTCGATTATGGAAGTGACAAAAGGTTCGTCGTAAAGGGTTACGTCGATGTAAATTTTGACACTGATCCAGATGACTCTAAATCTCAATATGGATACATACTGAAAGTGGGAGTGAGGGAGTCCTGGATTAGGGGGTGTCCGGATAGCCGGACTATACCTTCGGCCGGCCTCCTGGACTATGAAGATACAAGATTGAAGACTTCGTCCCGTGTCCAGAGGGGACTTTCCTTGGCGTGGAAGGCAAGCTTGGCGATACGGATATGTAGATCTCCTACCATTGTAACCGACTCTGTGTAACCCTAGCCCTCTCCGGTGTCTATATAAACCGGAGGGTTTTAGTCCGTAGGACGGACAACAATCATACCATAGGCTAGCTTCTAGGGTTTAGCCTCTCTGATCTCGTGGTAGATCTACTCTTGTACTACCCATATCATCAATATTAATCAAGCAGGACGTAGGGTTTTACCTCCATCAAGAGGGCCTGAACCTGGGTAAAACATCGTGTCCCCTGCCTCCTGTTACCATCCGGCCTAGACGCACAGTTCGGGACCCCCTACCCGAGATCCACCGGTTTTGACACCGACAGCGAGCAATTAGCTAGAGTAGCTCTGTGCAGAGCATTGTTGACATAGAAATTTGCAAAATACTTACGGATCTAAATGTGGCAGACCCGTTGACTAAAATTCTCTGACAAGAAAAACATGATCACACCTCAGTACTCTTTGGGTGTTAATCACATAGTGATGTGAACTAGATTATTGACTCTAGTAAACCCTTTGGGTGTTGGTCACATGTCGATGTGAACTATGGGTGTTAATCACATGGTGATGTAAACTATTGATGTTAAATCACATGGCGATGTGAACTAGATTATTGACTCTAGTGCAAGTGGGAGACTGAAGGAAATATGCCCTAGAGGCAATAATAAAGTTATTATATATTTCCTTATATCATGATAAATGTTTATTATTCATGCTAGAATTGTATTAACCGGAAACATAATACATGTGTGAATACATAGACAAACAGAGTGTCACTAGTATGCCTCTACTTGACTAGCTCGTTGATTAAAGATGGTTATGTTTCCTAACCATAAACAAAAGAGTTGTTATTTGATTAACGGGATCACATCATTAGAAGAATGATGTGATTGACATGACCCATTCCATTAGCTTAGCACCCGATCGTTTAGTATGTTGCTATTGCTTTCTTCATGACTTATACATGTTCCTATGACTATGAGATTATGCAACTCCCGTTTACCAGAGGAACACTTTGTGTGCCACCAAACGTCACAACGTAACTGGGTGATTATAAAGGTGCTCTACAGGTGTCTCCGAAGGTACTTGTTGGGTTGGCGTATTTCGAGATTAGGATTTGTCACTCCGATTGTCGGAGAGGTATCTCTGGGCCCTCTCGGTAATGCACATCACCTAAAGCCTTGCAAGCATTGCAACTAATGAGTTAGTTGCGAGATGATGTATTACGGAACGAGTAAAGAGACTTGCCGGTAACGAGATTGAACTAGGTATTGAGATACCGACGATCGAATCTCGGGCAAGTAACATACCGATGACAAAGGGAACAACGTATGTTGTTATGCGGTCTGACCGATAAAGATCTTCGTAGAATATGTGGGAGCCAATATGAGCATCCAGGTTCCGATATTGGTTATTGACTGGAGACGTGTCTCGGTCATGTCTACATTGTTCTCGAACTCGTAGGGTCCGCACGCTTAAGGTTTCAATGACAGTTATATTATGAGTTTATGAGTTTTGATGTACCGAAGGAGTTCGGAGTCCCGGATGAGATCGGGGACATGACGAGGAGTCTCGAAATGGTTGAGACGTAAAGATCGATATATTGGACGACTATATTCGGACATCGGAAAGGTTCCGAGTGATTCGGGTATTTTTCGGAGTACCGGAGAGTTACAGGAATACGTATTGGGCCTTATTGGGCCATACGGGAAAGAAGAAAAAGGGCCTCAAGGGTGGCCGCACCCCTCCCCTTGGTCTGGTCCGAATTGGACTAGGGAAAGGGGGCGCCCCCTTCCTTTCTTCTCCTTTTCCCTTCCTCTTTTCCTATTCCATATGGGAGGTGGAATCCTACTAGGACTAGGGAGTCCTAGTAGGACTCCACACTTGGCGCGCCCCCTCCTAGGGCCGGCCTCCTCCTCCCTTGCTCCTTTATATACAGGGGCAAGGGGCACCTCTAGACACAGGTTGATGCACGTGATCATATTCTTAGCCGTGTGCGGTGCCCCCTTCCACCATAGTCCTCAATAATATTGTAGCGGTGCTTAGGCGAAGCCCTGCGACGGTAGTACATCAAGATCGTCACCACGCCGTCGTGCTGACGGAACTCTTCCCCGACACTTTGCTGAATCGGAGTCCGGGGATCGTCATCGAGCTGAACGTGTGCTAGAACTCGGAGGTGCCATAGTTTCGGTGCTTGATCGGTCGGGCCGTGAAGACGTACGACTACATCAACCGCGTTGTGCTAACGCTTCCGCTGTCGGTCTACAAGGGTACGTAGATGACACTCTCCCCTCTCGTTGCTATGCATCACCATGATCTTGCATGTGCGTAGGAATTTTTTTGAAATTACTACGTTCCCCAACAGTACCGCAGTCCCTCACGGTAGTGCCGCATGGCCTTGTGGTAGTACCACTGGTCAGGGGCGGTAGTATCGCGTGGCCTTACGGTAGTACCGCTGGTCAGGGGCGATAGTACCGCATGTCTTTGCCCCATTTCCAATATAGAGAAGATACTTATGCACATCCTTGCTTTCAGGCCTTTCCAAAGCAGTTCACTAATGATTACCTCTCAAACCACCTCTATGGTCAGGAGGCGAGGAAGGTTTACATACAACACCCACGGTTCAATATTGAAGTGTTCTTGAAGAGGACGAAGGAGGGACGGTCAATCATCCACAGGCACTGGCCTAAAGTTGCAAAGACCTTCAACATGAATGAAGGCTCAATATTCGCCTTCCACTTCAGCAGTTTTCCGGATGAGATGCATCTGTCTATATACCGTCTATGATGCTAATTTCGAAAGGTTCTACATGTTGCATGTGGAACTTGCTGCTGGTGCAGTTGTGTAATGGGGTAGCTGAGTGCTGAAGCTATATCATGTTGTACTTTGATGTATTTCAATTATGAAATTCTGCTTCCTTAATATGGAAATGAAATATATTGTGTGCTTAATATGAAATGTCAATTAGATTAATAAATGTATTATGAATAATCGGATAATTAGCCTGCTAATTGTGTTTTGCTATTGCAAACGGTTGTTGAAAAAATACCATGGGCGATGACCTCAGGCAACACACACAGTTTCTAGGAATAAACTATGTTGGATCAATGAACAATCACACACAACTTTCTCTTGAAAACTGTTTGCGTTAGGCCACCTTGCGCAAACGTTTATCACATAAAAACTGTGTGTGATGGACAACCTTCGCCACATAGTTTCTTCTATGGACCGTGTGTGATACATTCAATAGCACAAACGATTTAACGGGGAAATTTTTGTGTGATGTACCTGTGAACAGAAACATTTTCCTTGGAGTGACTATGTGGGATGTGCATACGAACGGAAACGTTTTCCTTGGAGTGACTATGTGGCATGTGCATACGAATGGAAACGTTTAGCGGGGACTGACTGTGTGGGATGTACATGCGACCGGAAACAATTTCGCCTTATAATTGTTTTTTAGCTCTACTGTACGTATTTCCGTATTTGAGTGCTCGCCGGTCGCACACGACCTCATTTTGCCGAACGTGTGTGCCAGGAGGGCATATCCCCGACGGTTCCAGGGTCGTGTGGGAAGGACCCCCCTATCGCCCACACTCACTTGGCGACGGTTCCAAATGCCGTCGTGAAAAGGGGTTAAAAACCATTTGTTTAGAACTGACGCGTACCAGTGGTAGATCACTGGATTGCGGTCAAAATTATCCTTAGAGGACTAAGGAAATATTTCTCGGTTATGGAGGTGATAAGATTTCATCGTAAAGAGTTACGTCGACGCAAGCTTTAACACTGATCTGGATGACTCCGAGTCTCAATCTGAATACATATTAAAAGTGGGACCAATTAGCTAGAGTAGCTCCATGAAGAGCATTGTAGACATAGAAATTTGCAAAATACATATGGATCTGAATGTGGCAGACCTGTTGACTAAACTTCTCTCACAAGCAAAACATGATCACACCTTAGTACTCTTTGGGTATTAATCACATGGCGATGTGAACTAGATTATTGACTCTTGTAAACCCTTTGGGTGTTGGTCACATGGTGATGTGAACTATTGTTGTTAAATCACATGGCGATGTGAACTAGATTATTGACTCTAGTGCAAGTGGGAGACTAAAGGAAATATGCCCTAGAGGCAATAATAAAGTTGTTATTTATATTTCCTTATATCATGATAAATGTTTATTATTTATGCTAGAATTGTACTAACCGGAAACTTTGTACATGTGTGAATACATAAACAAACAGAGTGCCCCTAATATGCCTCTACTTGACTAGCTCGTTAATCAAAGATGGTTAAGTTTTCTGACCATAGACATGTGTTGTCATTTGATGATCGGGATCACATCATTAGAGAATGATGTGATGGACAAGACTCATCTGTTAGCTTAGCATAATGATCGTTCAGTTTTATTGCTACTACTTTCTTCACGACTTATACATATTCCTCTGACTATGAGATTATGCAACTCCCGAATACCGGAGGAACACCTTGTGTGCTATCAAACGTCACAACATAACTGGGTGATTATAAAGATGCTCTACAGGTGTCTCCGAAGGTGTTTGTTGAGTTGCCATAGATCAAGATTAGGATTTGTCACTTCGTGTATCGGAGAGGTGTCTCTAGGCCCTCTCGGTAATGCACATCACTATAAGCCTTGCAAGCAATGTGTCTAATGAGTTAGTTGCGGGATGATGCATTAAGGAACGAGTAAAGAATTGCCGGTAACGAGATTGAACTAGGTACAAGGATACCGACGATCGAATCTCGGGCAAGTAACATACCGATGACAAAGGGAATAACGTATGTGTTTGACCGATAAAGATCTTCGTAGAATATGTAGGAGCCAATATGAGCATCCAGGTTCCGCTATTGGTTATTGACCGGAGATGTGTCTCGGTCATGTCTACATAGTTCTCGAACCCGTAGGGTCCGCACGCTTAATGTTCAATGACGATTTGTATTATGAGTTATGTGTTTTGGTGACCGAAGTTTGTTCGGAGTCCCGGGTGAGATCACGGACATGACGAGGAGTCTCGAAATGGTCGAGAGGTAAAGATTAATATATTGGAAGGTTATATACGGACACCGGAATGGTTTCGATAAGGTTCGGGGATTTTTTGGAGTACTGGGAGGCTACCGGAACCCCCGGGAAAGTTAATGGGCCTAATGGGCCATAGTGGAAGACAGGAGGCAGGCCACGGGAGGGGGCGCGGCCCCCCTCTTTCCTTCTCCTTCTCCCTCCTTTCCCCTTTCCCCCCTCTCTGTTGGAAGGAAAGGGGGCTGAATCCTACTAGGAACGGAGTCCTAGTAGGACTCCCCCTCTTGGCGCCCCCCCTTGGGCTGGCTTCCTCCTCCCCCTCCTTTATATATGTGGGCAGGGGGCACCCCAAAGGCACAACAGTTGTTTCTTAGCCGTATGCGGTGCCCCCCTCCACAGTTTACTCCTCCGATCATAGTGTCGTAGTGCTTAGGCGAAGCCCTGCCCGGATCACATCACCATCACCATCACCACGCCGTCGTGCTGTCGGAACTCTCCCTTAACTCTCTACTGGATCAAGAGCTCGAGGGACGTCATCGAGCTGAATGTGTGCTGAACACGGAGGTGCCGTACGTTCGGTACTTGGATCGGTTGGATCGTGAGGACGTTCGACTACATCAACCGCGTTAACCCAACGCTTCCGCTTTCGGTCTACAGGGTACGTGGACACACTCTCCCCGTCTTGTTGCTATGCATATTCTAGATAGATCTTGCGTGATCGTAGGATTTTTTTGAAATTACATGCTACGTTCCCCAACAAACAAGACCACTAATTTCAAGAAAAAGGGAAAAGGGAAGAAGGGGAACTTCTAGAAGAATAACAAGCATGTTGCTGCTCCCGGGAAGAAGCCCAAGTCTGGACCTAAGCCTGAAACTGAGTGCTTCTACTGCAAAGGGACTGGTCACTAGAAGTGGAACTACCCCAAGTATTTGGCGGATAAGAAGGATGGCAAAGTGAAAGGTATATTTGATATACATGTTATTGATGTGTACCTTACTAATGCTCGTACTAGCGTTTGGGTATTTGATACCGGTTCTGTTGCTCTATTTGCAACTCAAAATAGGGGCTACGGATTAAACGAAGATTGGCTAAGGATGAGGTGACGATGCACGTCGGAATGGTTTGAAGGTCGATGTGATCACCGTCGGCACGCTACCTCTACATCTACCTTCGGGATTAGTTTTAGACCTAAATAATTGTTATTTGGTGCCAACATTGAGCATGAACATTATATCTGGATCTTGTTTGATGCGAGACGGTTATTCATTTAAATCAGAGAATAATGATTGTTCTATTTATATTGAATCTCGATCGTAGTGATACACATATTCATAATATTGAAACCAAAAGATGCAAAGTTAATAATGATAGTGCAACTTATTTGTGGCACTGCCGTTTAGGTCATATTGGTGTAAAGTGCATGAAGAAACTCTATGCTGATGGGCTTTTGGAATCACTTGATTATGAACCACTTGATGCTTGCGAACCATGCCTCATGGGAAGATGACTAAGACTCCGTTCTCCGGAACAATGGAGCGAGCCACTGACTTATTGGAAATAATACATACTGATGTATGTGGTCCGATGAGTGTTGAGGCTCGCGGCGGGTATCGTTATTTTCTGACCTTCGCAGATGATTTGAGCAGATATGGGTGTATCTATGAAACATAAGTATGAAACATTTGAAATGTTCAAAGAATTTTAGAGTGAAGTGAAAATCATCGTAACAATAAAATAAAGTTTCTATGATCTGATCGCGGAGGCGAATATTTGAGTTACGAGTTTGGCCTTCATTTGAAACAATGTGGAATAGTTTCACAACTCACGCCACCTAGGACACCACAGCGTAATGGCGTGTCTGAATGTCGTAACCATACTTTATTAGATATGGTGCGATCTATGATTTATCTTACTGATTTACCACTATAATTTTGGGGTTATGATTTAGAGACGGCTGCATTCACGTTAAATAGGGCACCATCTAAATCCGTTGAGACGACACCATATGAATTGTGGTTTGGCAAGAAACCTAAACTATCATTTCTTAAAGTTTGGGGCTGCGATGCTTATGTGAGAAAGCTTCAACCTGATAAGCTCGAACCCAAATTGAAGAAATGTGTCTTCATAGGATACCCAAAAGAAACTGTTGGGTACACCTTCTATCACAGATCCGAAGGCAAGATATTTGTTGCTAAAAATGGATCCTTTCTATAAAGGAGTTTCTCTCGAAAGAAGTGAGTGGGAGGAAAGTAGAACTTGATGAGGTAGTTGTACCTTCTCTCGAATTGGAAAATGGTTCATCACAGAAATTAGTTCCAGTGATGCCTACACCAATTAGTGAGGAAGTTAATGATGATGATCATGAAACTTTAGCTCAAGTTTCTACCAAACCTCGTAGGTCAACCAGAGTAAGGTCCGCACCAGAGTGGTACGGTAATCCTGTTCTGGAAGTCATGTTACTAGACCATGACGAACCTACGAACTATGAGGAAGTGATGATGAGCCCAGATTCCGCGAAATGGCTTGAGGCCATGAAATCTGAGATGGGATCCATGTATGAGAACAAAGTATGGACTTTGGTTGACTTGCCCGACGATCGGCAAGCCATAGAGAATAAATGGATCTTCAAGAAGAAGACTGACGCTGACAGTAATGTTACTGTCTACAAAGCTTGACTTGTTGCGAAAGGTTTTCGACAAGTTCAAGGAGTTGACTACGATGAGATTTTCTCACCCGTAGCGATGCTTAAGTCTGTCCGAATCATTTTAGCAATTGCCGCATTTTATGATTATGAAATTTGGCAAATGGATGTTAAAACCGCATTCCTTAATGGATTTCTTAAAGAAGAGTTGTATATGATGCAACCAGAAGGTTTTGTCGATCCTAAAGGTGCTAACAAAGTGTGCAAGTGATACGTCTCCAACGTATCTACTTTTCCTAATGCTTTTCCTCTTGTTTTGGACTCTAATTTGCATGATTTGAATGAAACTAACCCCGGACTGACGCTGTTTTCGGCAGAACTACCATGGTGTTGTCTTTGGGCAGAAATTAAAGTTCCCAGAATGAAACGAAACTTTGCAAGGATTTTTTTATATCAATAATAAGAATTTCTGGAGCCAAGACCTGCCGAAGAGGGGCACCTGGGTGGGCACAACCCACCAGGGGGCGCCCCCTCTCCTGGCGTGCCCAGGTGGGTTGTACCCACCTAGTGGCCCCGCTGATGACCCCCTGATACTATTAAATTACATTATTTCAGAAAAAATCAGGAAGAAAGAATTATCACGATCCACGAGACGGAGCCGCCACCAATCCCTATTCTTCCTCGGGACGGAGCCGCCACCAAGCCCTGTTCTTCCTCGGGAGGGCAGATCTGGAGTCCGTTTGGGGCTCCGGAGAGGGGGATCTTTGTTCTTCGTCATCACCAACCCTTCTCCATCGCCAATTCCATGATGCTCCCCACTGGGAGTGAGTAATCCCTTCATAGGCTCACTGGTCGATGAGGAGTTGGATGAGATTCATCATGGAATCGAGTTAGTTTTGTTAGGGCTTGATCCCTAGTATCCACTGTGTTCTTAGATTGATGTTGCTATGACTTTGCCATGCTTAATGCTTGGCACTTTGTGAAGGAAATATGCCCTAGAGGCAATAATAAAGTTATTATTTATTTCCTTATATCATGATAAATGTTTATTATTCATGCTAGAATTGTATTAACCGGAAAGATAATACATGTGTGAATACATAGACAAACAGAGTGTCACTAGTATGCCTCTACTTGACTAGCTCGTTAATCGAAGATGGTTATGTTTCCTAACCATAAACAAAAGAGTAGTTATTTGATTAACGGGATCACATCATTAGAAGAATGATGTGATTGACATGACCCATTCCATTAGCTTAGCACCCGATCGTTTAGTATGCTGCTATTGCTTTCTTCATGACTTATACATGTTCCTATGACTATGAGATTATGCAACTCCCGTTTGCCGGAGGAACACTTTGTGTGCTACCAAATGTCACAACGTAACTGGGTGATTATAAAGGAGCTCTACAGGTGTCTCCGAAGGTACATGTTGGGTTGGCGTATTTCGAGATTAGGATTTGTCACTCCGTTTGTCGGAGAGGTATCTCTGGGCCCTCTCGGTAATGCACATCACATAAGCCTTGCAAGCATTGCAACTAATGAGTTAGTTGTGAGATGATGTATTACGAAACGAGTAAAGAGACTTGCCGGTAATGAGATTGAACTAGGTATTGAGATACCAATGATCGAATCTCGGGCAAGTAACATACCGATGACAAAGGGAACAACGTATGTTGTCATGCGGTCTGACCGATAAAGATCTTTGTAGAATATGTGGGAGCCAATATGAGCATCCAGGTTCCGCTATTGGTTATTGACCGGAGACGTGTCTCGGTCATGTCTACATTGTTCTCGAACCCATAGGGTCCGCACGCTTAAGGTTTCGATGATAGTTATATTATGAGTTTATGAGTTTTGATGTACCGAAGGAGTTCGGAGTCCCGGATGAGATTGGGGACATGACAAGGAGTCTCTAAATGGTCGAGACGTAAAGATCGATATATTGGACGACTATATTCAGACATCAGAAAGGTTCCGAGTGATTCGGGTATTTTCGGAGGTACCGGGGAGTTACGGGAATACGAGGAAGAAGCAATGGGCCTTAATGGGCCTTAGTGGGAAGGACCCGGAGGTGGCGCGCGCCCCTCCCAAGCCCAGTCCAAATTAGACAAGGGGTTTGGGGCGCGGCCCCTCTCTCCCTTCCTTCCCCTCTTCCCCCCTTTCCCCCCTTCTCCTAGTTGGACTAGGAAAGGAGGAAACCTACTCCAACTAGGAGTAGGAATCCTACTCCCTGGCGCGCCCCTCCTAGGGCCGGCCTCCTCCCCCTTGCTCCTTTATATACGGGGGCAGGGGGCACCCCAAAAACACACAAGTTGATCCATGTGATCATATTCTTAGCCGTGTGCGGTGCCCCCTTCCACCATAATCCTCGATAATATTGTAGCGGTGCTTAGGCGAAGCCCTGCGACGGTAGTACATCAAGATCGTCACCACGCCGTCGTGCTGACGGAACTCTTCCCCGACACTTTGCTGGATCAGAGTCCGGGGATCGTCATCGAGCTGAACATGTGCTAAAACTCGGAGGTGCCGTAGTTTCGGTGCTTGATCGGTCGGGCCGTGAAGACGTACGACTACATCAACCGCGTTGCGCTAACGCTTCCGCTATCGGTCTACGAGGGTACGTAGATCACACTCTCCCCTCTCGTTGCTATGCATCACCATGATCTTGCGTGTGCGTAGGAATTTTTTTTGAAATTACTACGTTCCCCAACAGTGGCATCCGAGCCTAGGTTTTATGTGTTGATGTTATTTGCATGAGTAGAACACAAGTGAGTTGTGGGCGATATAAGTCATACTACTTACCAGCATGTCATATTTTGGTTCGGCGGTATTGTTGGACGAAGCGGCCCGGACCGACATTACGCGTACGCTTACGCGAGACCGGTTCTCCCGACGTGCTTTGCACAAAGGTGGCTAGCGGGTGACAGTTTCTCCAACTTTAGTTGAACCGAGTGTGGCTACGCCCGGTCCTTGCGAAGGTTAAAACAGCACCAACTTGACAAACTATCGTTGTGGTTTTGATGCGTAGGTAAGATTGGTTCTTGCTTAAGCCCGTAGCAGCCACGTAAAACTTGCAACAACAAAGTAGAGGACGTCTAACTTGTTTTTGCAGGGCATGTTGTGATGTGATATGGTCAAGACATGATGCTAAATTTTATTGTATGAGATGATCACGTTTTGTAACCAAGTTATCGGCAACTGGCAGGAGCCATATGGTTTTCGCTTTATTGTATGCAATGCAATTGCGCTGTAATGCTTTACTTTATCACTAAGCGGTAGCGATAGTCGTGGAAGCATAAGATTGGCGAGACGACAACGATGCTACGATGGTGATCAAGGTGTCGCGCCAGTGACGATGGTGATCACGATGGTGCTTCGAAGATGGAGATCACAAGCACAAGATGATGATGGCCATATCATATCACTTATTTTGATTGCATATGATGTTTATCTTTTATACATCTTATTTTGCTTAGTTTGACGGTAGCATTTTAAGATGATCTCTCACTAATTATCAAGAAGTGTTCTCCCTGAGTATGCACCATTGCGGAAGTTCTTCGTGCTGAGACACCACGTGATGATCGGGTGTGATAGGCTCTACGTTCAAATACAACGGGTGCAAAACAGTTGCACACGCGGAATACTCAGGTTATACTTGACGAGCCAAGCATATACAGATATGGCCTCGGAACACGGAGACCGAAAGGTCAAGCGTGAATCATATAGTAGATATGATCAACATAGTGATGTTCACCAATGAAACTACTCCATATCATGTGATGATCGGACATGGTTTAGTTGATTTGGATCACGTGATCACTTAGAGGATTAGAGGGATGTCTATCTAAGTGGGAGTTCTTAAGTAATATGATTAAATTGAACTTAAATTTATCATGAACTTAGTCCTAGTAGTATTTTGCAAATCATGTTGTAGATCAATAGCTCGCATTGTTGCTTCCCTGTGTTTATTTTGATATGTTCCTAGAGAGAATTGTGTTGAAAAATGTTAGTAGCAATGATGCGGATTGGATCTGTGATCTGAGGTTTATCCTCATTGCTGCACAGAAGAATTATGTCCTTGATACACCGCTAGGTGATAGACCTATTGCAGGAGCAGATGCTGACGTTATGAACGTTTGGCTAGCTCAATATGATGACTACTTGATAGTTTAGTGCACCATGCTTAACGGCTTAGAATCGGGACTTCAAAGACATTTTGAATGTCATGGAACATATGAGATGTTCCAGGAGTTGAAGTTAATATTTCAAGCAAATACCCGAGTTGAGAGATATGAAGTTTCCAACAAGTTCTATAGCTAAAAGATTGAGGAGAATCGCTCAACTAGTGAGCATGTGCTCAGATTGTCTGGGTACTAAAATTGCTTGAATCAAATGGGAGTTAATCTTCCAGATAAAATAGTGATTAACAGAATTCTCTAGTCACCATCACCAAGTTAGTAGAACTTCGTGATGAACTATGATATGCAAGGGATAACGGAAACGATTCCCAAGCTCTTCGTAATGCTGAAATTGACGAAGGTAGAAATCGAGAAAAACATCAAGTGTTGATGGTAGACAAGACCACTAGTTTTAAGAAAAGGGCAGAGTGAAGAAGGGGAACTTCAAGAAGAACGGCAAGCAAGTTGCTGCTCAAGTGAAGAAGCCCAAGTCTGGTCCTAAGCCCGAGACTAAGTGCTTCTACTGCAAAGGGACTGGTCACTGGAAGCGGAACTACCCCAAGTGATTGGCGGATAAGAAGGATGGCAAAGTGAACATAAGTATATTTGATATACATGTTATTGATGTGTACTTTACTAGTGTTTATAGCAACCCCTCAGTATTTGATACTAGTTCAGTTACTAAGATTAGTAACTCGAAACGGGAGTTGCAGAATAAACAGAGACTAGTTAAGGGTGAAGTGACGATGTGTGTTGGAAGTGGTTCCAAGATTGATATGATCATCATCGCACACTCCCTATAATTTCGGGATTAGTGTTGAACCTAAATAAGTGTTATTTGGTGTTTGCGTTGAGCATAAATATGATTTGATCATGTTTATTGTAATACGGTTATTCATTTAAATAAGAGAATAAATTGTTGTTCTGTTTGCATGAATAAAACCTTATATGGTTACACACCCAATGAAAATAGTTCGTTGGATCTCGATCATAGTGATACACATAATCATAATATTGAAACCAAAAGATGCAAAGTTAATAATGATAGTGCAACTTATTTGTGGCACTGCCGTTTAGGTCATATTGGTGTAAAGCGCATGAAGAAACTCCATGCTGATGGGTTTTTCGAATCACTTGATTACGAATCAGTTGATGCTTGCGAACCATGCCTCATGGGCAAGATGACTAAGACTCTGTTCTTCGGAACAATGGAGCGAGCAACAGATTTGTTGGAAATCATACATACTGATGTATGTGGTCCGATGAATATTGAGGCTCGCGACAGGTATCATTATTTTCTGATCTTCACAGATGATTTGAGCAGATATGAGTATATCTACTAGATGAAACATAAGTCTGAAACATTTGAAAAGTTCAAAGAATTTCAGAGTGAAGTGAAAAATCATCATAACAAGAAAATAAAGTTTCTACGATCTGATCGTAGAGAAGAGTATTTGAGTTACGAGTTTGGCCTTCAGTTAAAACAATATGAAATAGTTTCACTACTCAATTAGAGACAGCTGCATTCATGTTAAAAAGGGCACCATCTAAGTCCGTTGAGACGACACAGTCTGAACTATGGTTTGGCAAGAAACCAAAGTTGTCGTTTCTTAAAGTTTGGGGTTGTGATGCTTATGTGAAAAAGTTTCATCCTGATAAGCTCAAACCCAAATCGGAGAAATATATCTTCATAGGATACCCAAAGGAGACTGTTGGGTACACCTTCTATCACAGATCCGAAGGCAAGACATTCGTTGCTAAGAATGGATCCTTTCTAGAGAAAGAGTTTCTCTCGAAAGAAGTGAGTGGGAGGAAAGTAGAACTTGACGAGGTAACTGTACCTGCTCCCTTATTGGAAAGTAGTTCATCACAGAAATCTGTTCATGTGACTATTACACCAATTAGTGAGGAAGCTAATGATGATGATCATGTAACTTCAGATCAAGTTACTACCGAGCCTCGTAGATAAACCAGAGTGAGATCCGCACCAGAGTGGTACGGTAATCATGTTCTGGAGGTCATGTTACTTGACCATGACGAGCCTACGAACTATGAGGAAGCGATGATGAGCCCAGATTCCGCGAAATGGCTTGAGGCTATGAAACCTGAGATGAGATGAATGTATGAGAACAAAGTATGGACTTTGATTGACTTGCCCAATGATCGGCGAGCCATTGAGATTAAGTGGATCTTCAAGAGGAAGACGGACGCTGATAGTAGTGTTACTATCTACAAAGCTAGAATTGTCGCAAAAGGTTTTTGACAAGTTCAAGGTGTTGACTACGATGAGAGTTTCTCACTTGTATCTATGCTTAAGTCTGTCCGAATCATGTTAGCAATTGCCACATTTTATGAAATCTGGCAAATGGATAAACAAAACTGCATTCCTTAATGGATTTATTAAAGAAGAGTTGTATACGATGCAACTAGAAGGTTTTGTCGATCCTAAAGGTGTTAACTAAATATGCAAGCTCCAGCGATCCATCTATGGACTGGTGCAAACATCTCAGAGTTGGAATATACGCTTTGATAAGTTGATCAAAGCATATAGTTTTATACATACTTGCGGTGAAGTCTGTATTTACAAGAAAGTGAGTGGGAGCACTACAACATTTCTGATAAGCATATGTGAATGACATATTGTTGATCGGAAATAATGTAGAATTATTCTACAAAGCATAAAGGAGTGTTTTTGAAAGAAGTTTTTCAAAGAAAGACCTCGGTGAAGCTGCTTACATATTAAGCATCAAGATCTATAGAAATAGATCAAGACGTTTGATAAGTTTTTTTTCAATGAGTACATACCTTGACAATATTTTGAAGTAGTTCAAAAATTGGAACGGTCAAAGAAAGAGTTCTTGGCTGTGTTACAAGGTGTGAAATTGAGTAAGACTCAAAGCCCGACCACGGCAGAAGATAGAAAGAGAATGAAAGTCATTCCCTATGCCTCAGCCATAGGTTCTATAAAGTATGCCATGCTGTGTACCAGATCTATTGTATACCCTACACTGTGTTAAGCAAGGGAGTACAATAGTGATCTAAGAGTAGATCACTGGAAAGCGGTCAAAATTATACTTAGTGGAATAAGGAAATATTTCTCAATTATGGAGGTGACAAAAAGGTTCGTCGTAAAAAGTTACGTCGATGCAAATTTTGACACAGACCTGGATGACTCTAAGTCTCGATCTATATACATATTGAAAGTCGAAGCAATTAGCTAGAGTAGCTCCGTGCAGAGCATTGTAGACATAGAATTCACAAAATACTTACGGATCTGTATGTGACAGACCCATTGACTAAAATTATCTCATAAGCAAAACATGATCTCACCTTAGTACTCTTTGGGTGTTAATCACATAAAACGATGTGAACAAGATTACTGACTCTAGTAAACCCTTTGAGTATAGGTCACATGACAATGTGAACTATGGGTGTTAATCACATGGTGATGTGAACTATTAGTGTTGAATCACATGGCGATGTGAACTAGATTATTGACTCTAGTGCAAGTGGGAGACTGAAGGAAATATGCCCTAGAGGCAATAATAAAGTTATTATTTATTTCCTTATATCATGATAAATGTTTATTATTCATGCTAGAATTGTATTAACCGGAAAGATAATACATGTGTGAATACATAGACAAACAGAGTGTCACTAGTATGCCTCTACTTGACTAGCTCGTTAATCGAAGATGGTTATGTTTCCTAACCATAAACAAAAGAGTTGTTATTTGATTAACGGGATCACATCATTAGAAGAATGATGTGATTGACATGACCCATTCCATTAGCTTAGCACCTGATCGTTTAGTATGTTGCTATTGCTTTCTTCATGACTTATACATGTTCCTATGACTATGAGATTATGCAACTCCCGTTTGCCGGAGGAACACTTTGTGTGCTACCAAACGTCACAACGTAACTGGGTGATTATAAAGGAGCTCTACAGGTGTCTCCGAAGGTACATGTTGGGTTGGCGTATTTCGAGATTAGGATTTGTCACTCCGTTTGTCGGAGAGGTATCTCTGGGCCCTCTCGGTAATGCACATCACATAAGCCTTGCAAGCATTGCAACTAATGAGTTAGTTGCGAGATGATGTATTACGAAATGAGTAAAGAGACTTGCCGGTAACGAGATTGAACTAGGTATTGAGATACCAACGATCGAATCTCGGGCAAGTAACATACCGATGACAAAGGGAACAACGTATGTTGTTATGCGGTCTGACCGATAAAGATCTTTGTAGAATATGTGGGAGCCAATATGAGCATCCAGGTTCCGCTATTGGTTATTGACCGGAGACGTGTCTCGGTCATGTCTACATTGTTCTCGAACCCGTAGGGTCCGCACGCTTAAGGTTTCGATGATAGTTATATTATGAGTTTATGAGTTTTGATGTACCGAAGGAGTTCGGAGTCCGGGATGAAATCGGGGACATGACGAGGAGTCTCGAAATGGTCGAGGCGTAAAGATCGATATTGGACGACTATATTCGGACATCGGAAAGGTTCTGAGTGATTCGGGTATTTTTGGAGGTACCGGGGAGTTACGGGAATACGAGGAAGAAGCAATGGGCCTTAATGGGCCTTAGTGGGAAGGACCAGGAGGTGGCGCGCGCCCCTCCCAAGCCCAGTCCAAATTGGACAAGGGGTTTGGGGCGCGGCCCCTCTCTACCTTCCTTCCCCTCTTCCCCCCTTTCCCCCCTTCTCCTAGTTGGACTAGGAAAGGAGGAAACCTACTCCAACTAGGAGTAGGAATCCTACTCCCCGGCGCGCCCCTCCTAGGGCCGGCCTCCTCCCCCTTGCTCCTTTATATACGGGGGCAGGGGGGCACCCCAAGAACACACAAGTTGATCCACGTGATCATATTCTTAGCCGTGTGCGGTGCCCCCTTCCACCATAATCCTCGATAATATTGTAGCGGTGCTTAGGCGAAGCCCTGCGACGGTAGTACATCAAGATCGTCACCATGCCGTCATGCTGACGGAACTCTTCCCCGACGCTTTGCTGGATCGGAGTCCGGGGATCGTCATTGAGCTGAACGTGTGCTAAAACTCGGAGGTGCTGTAGTTTCGGTGGTTGATCGGTCGGGCCGTTAAGACGTACGACTACATGAACCGCGTTGTGCTAACGCTTCCACTATCGGTCTATGAGGGTACGTAGATCACACTCTCCCCTCTCGTTGCTATGCATCACCATGATCTTGCGTGTGCGTAGGATTTTTTTTTGAAATTATTATGTTCCCCAACACTTTGGGCCCGGGTGCCATGATTTCAGACTGAACCGTTTATGTTATCACTATTATATCCATGTTCTAGATCCGATCTTGTAAGTTATAGTCACCTACTACGTGTTATGATCCGGTAACCTCGGAGTTACAATAACCGGAACTTCTTTCGGTGATTACCGTAGATTGAGGAGTTCATGTATTCACCATGTGTTAATGCTTTGTTCCGGTTCTCTATTAAAAGGAGGCCTTAATATCCCTTAGTTTCCAATATGGACCCCGCTGCCACGGGAGGGTAGGACAAAAGATGTCATGCAAGTTCTTTTAATAAAGCACGTATGACTATTTACGGAATACATGCCTACATTATATCGATGAACTGGAGCTAGTACCGAATAGCCCTAGGTTATAACTGTCACATGATGAATATCATCCAACAAGTCACCGATCCAATGCCTACGAACTTTTCCATATTGTTTCTGCTAAGTTACTACTGCTATCATCACTGTTATGCTTGCTACAAAAATACTGCTATCACTGTTACCGTTACTATTGTTGTTGTCACTACTATCAAAACTATCATATTACTTTGCTACTAATCACATTGTTGTAGATAATTAATCTCCAGGTGTGGTTGAATTGACAACTCAGCTGCTAGTACCTTCAAGTATTCTTTGGCTCCCCTTGTGTCGAATCTATAAATGTGGGTTGAATACTCTACCCTCGAAAACTGTTGCGATCCCCTATACTTGTGGGTTATCAGCAAGCTCCAGCGATCCATTTATGGACATGTTGTAAGCCTCTCGGAGTTGGAATATACGATTTGATAGTGTGATCAAAGCATATGGTTTTATACAGACTTTTGGAGAAGCATGTATTTACAAGAAAGTGAGTGGGAGCTCTGTAGCATTTCTAATATTATATGTGGATGACAGATTGTTGATTGGAAATAATAAAGAATTTCTAGATAGCATAAAAGGATACTTGAATAAGAATTTTTCAATGAAAGACCTCGGTGAAGCTGCTTATATATTGGGCGTCAAGATTATAGAGATAGATCAAGACACTTAATTGGACTTTCACAAAGCACATACCTTGATAAAGTTTTGAAGAAGTTCAAAATGGATCAGTCAAAGAAAGGGTTCTTTCCTGTGTTACAAGGTGTGAAGTTGAGTGAGACTCAACGCCCGACCACTTTAGAAGGTAGGGAGAAAATGAAAGTCATTCCCTATGCCTCAGCCATAGGTTCTATCATGTATGCAATGCTGTGTACCGGACCTGATGTGTGCCTTGCTATAAGTTTAGCAGGGAGGTACCAGAGTAATCCAGGAGTGGATCACTAGACAGCGGTCAAGAAGATCCTGAAATACCTGAAAAGGACTAAGGATATGTTTCTCGTTTATGGAGGTGACAAAGAGCTTGTCGTAAATGGTTATGTCGATGCAAGCTTTGACACTGATTCGGATGACTCTAAGTCACAAACCCGGATATGTATTTATATTGAATGGTGGAGCTGTCAGTTGGTGCAGTTCCAAGCAGAGCGTTGTGGCGGGATCTACGTGTGAAGCGGAGTACATAGCTGCTTCAGAAGCAGCAAATGAAGGAGTCTGGATGAAGGAGTTCATATCCGATCTAGGTGTAATACCTAGTGCATCTGGGTCCAATGAAAATCTTTTGTGACAATACTGGAGCAATTGTCTTAGCAAAGGAATCCATATTTCACAAGAGAACCAAACACATCAAGAGATGCTTCAACTCCATCCGCGGTCAAATCAAGGAGGGAGACATACAGGTTTGCAAAATACATACGGATCTTAATGTTGCAGACCCGTTGACTAAGCCTCTTCCACGAGCAAAACATGATCAACGCCAAGACTCCATGGGTATTAGAATCATTACTATGTAATCTAGATTATTGACTCTAGTGCAAGTGGGAGACTGAAGGAAATATGCCCTAGAGGCAATAATAAAGTTGTTATTTATATTTCTTATATCATGATAAATGTTTATTATTCATGCTAGAATTGTATTAACCGGAAACTTAGTACATGTGTGAATACATAGACAAAACAGAGTGTCCCTAGTATGCCTCTACTTGACTAGCTCGTTAATCAAAGATGGTTAAAGTTTCCTGACCGTAGACATGTGTTGTCATTTGATGAACGGGATCACATCATTAGAGAATGATGTGATGGACAAGACACATTCGTTAGCTTAGCATAATGATTGTTATGTTTTATTGCTATTGCTTTCTTCATAACTCATACATATTCCTCTGACTATGAGATTATGCAACTCCCGAGTACCAGAGGAACACCTTGTGTGCTATCAAACATCACAACCTAACTGGGTGATTATAAAGATGTTCTACAGGTGTCTCCGAAGGTGTTTGTTGGGTTGGCATAGATCAAGATTAGGATTTGTCACTCCGAGTATCGGAGATGTATCTCTGGGCCCTCTCGGTAATGCACATCACTATAAGCCTGTCAAGCAATGTGACTAATGAGTTAGTTGCGGGATGATGCATTATGGAACGAGTAAAGAGACTTGCCGGTAACAAGATTGAACTAGGTATGAGGATACCGACGATTGAATCTCGAGCAAGTAACATACTAATGACAAAGGGAATATCGTTATAAAACCATATTGGTTGATGGTTCTTGTAAATACAGGCTTCTCCAAAAGTTTGTATAAAACCATATGCTTTGATCACATCATCAAAGCGTATATTCCAACTTCGAGATGCTTGCACCAGTCCATAAATGGATCGCTGGAGCTTGCACACTTTGTTAGCACCTTTAGGATTGACAAAACCTTCTGGTTGCATCATATACAACTCTTCTTTAAGAAATCCATTAAGGAATGCAGTTTTGACATCCATTTGCCAGATTTCATACTCATAAAATGCGGTAATTGCTAACATGATTCGGACAGACTTAAGCATCACTACTTGTGATAAAGTCTTATCGCAGTCAACTCCTTGAACTTGTCGAAAACCTTTTACGACCGAACGCTAAGTGTGCAACCATACGGGTTCAGGAATCATGTAGACATGACTGAGACACCTCTCCGGTCAATAACCAATAGCGGGACTTGGATGCCCATATTGGTTCCTACATATTCCATGAAGATCTTTATTGGTTGAACCACAATGTCAAGGATTCAGTTAATCCTAGACGCAATTCCCTTTGTCCGCCAATATGTTACTTGCTCGAGATTCGATCGTCGGTATCTCCATACCTAGTTCAATATCGTTATCGGCAAGTTTCTTTACTCATTTCGTAATATAAGATCCCGTGACTAAACTCATTGGTCACATGAAGCTTCTTGTGATTTTATATTACCGAGAGGGCCCAGAGATATCTCTCTGTCACAAGGAGTGACAAATCACAGTCTTGATCCACGCAACCCAACAGACTCCTTCGGAGATACCTGTAGAGCACCTTTATGATCACCGAGTTATGAAGTGATGTTTGATAACACACAAGGTATTCCTTCGGTATCCGGGAGTGGCATGATCTCATGGTCTAAGTAACATATACTTGATATGAAGAAAGTTGTAGCAAATAACTAAGTGATACGATATGATGCTAAGCTTATGGTTGGGTATTGTCCATCACACCATTCTTCTAATGATGTGATCCCGTTATCAAATGGCAACTCATGTCCATGGTTAGGAAACCTTAACCATCTTTGATCAACGAGCTAGCCTAGTAGAGGCTTACTAGGGACACTGTGTTGTTTATGTATTCACACATGTATTTAAGTTTCCGGTCAATATAATTCTAGCATGAATAATAAACTTTTATCATGAACAAGGAGTTAAGATAATAGCTAATTTATTATTGTATGTAGGGCATATTTTCAACAAGCATGACTGTAGGAGCCAACATTACCAACCACCGAATCTAAAGAGAGGAATGAAAAATGTGTACATGGCTCCTATTGATTTAGTCCGTATTTCTCTGTTTACTTTGCACGGCTCCTAAGTATAGTAACATAGAATCTATGAGTTTTTTCTTCTAATTACTACTACTAACATTATTCAATCTGGTATCCAAGAATTTATTAAGCTCATCCCGCAAGCACATGTACACATCTTGGATTTTACCGTCTTAAGATGGAAGAAGATTCGTTCTCCTACCCATTTCTAAGTTAAGCACGAGATAACTCATAATTTGATATGCACTCGCACTCGCATCTTGGGTCACTGGAACCTGATGATAATTACTCACTCCTTCATCCTGAGAAAGGATCTTGGCTATGAAAAAAAATGGATCACTAGCTTGCGCAGCAAATTGAATGAAACTTTCGTCCGAAGTAAACATTTCAGTCTGGTGTTCGTTATACCATTTAAGGGCATCATCTAAGTTCGAGAACTTTGGATACTTAAAGGCTGCAGCACATGCTAAGTGTTGACTGAGATTCTTTTTTTCCGATAGGTGGTTTTGTGCTGGAGGTTGAGGATGATCGGCAGAAAAGAGTAATAAACTTTTTGACAAATCACGCTCATGAAAATGCAATACACCTGAACGGTAGATTCTACCACGGAAGTCCATGAATGCTGGCAAATAGAATTGATAACCTTCGTATGCTGACGCAAGTCTTATTAAAAAATCTTCATAACTAGCCTGCTGCACCTGTTTTAATAATTTATTTAACAGTATGTTATAGCTACAAGCATTATTAATACCTTTGACGTTATTGAAGTAGCACTCCCTCAATATGTCTGAGGCTTCTGTCGGATTCACGCGAGCCAGAGCATTTGGTAAAAGAAGCCCACACTCAACTAAACATTGACGATTCTTTTCCAGAAATCTCAAGAGCCTTTTGTTTATTTCAAACGCTTGAGACTGAAGCCCATTCAAAATATCACACATCTGCTTGTATTCTTTTTTATGTAACTTTATATAGAAGTGGTTTAAGTCATGGGAAGTTAATAGCCGAAAGTGATTCTAGATATCCCCCGTGGGTTTGCATAAGTAACCTCCTATCAGATCCGATAATGTATCAGGATCAGACCCCCTCTCTGCTGGTTGCCAATCCAAGGGTTTGCAAAGCATCGGAAGATTGAGTTTGATAGGGAGCAGATTTATGTTCAAATTGCACATAACATAACAAGAATTCTCTATATACCCTTGACCTTTCTTAAGAACCAGCACTGGATCTTCTTTTGTTACTCCCCTATCTGTTGATATATGTAGAACATTTCTTTCAATCATATTTCCCGATATCATAATGACACTGAATTTTTTTCTTTTCTCTTTTTTGCTAGCACCTTTGGGCTGAACAACATCCTTAACTGATTCTACCTTACTAGTGAGTACTGCTTCCACCTTACCACTACCTGGTGCTTTGTATTGTAGAAACCTTGCTTATTCTCGTACAGTTGAATTAAGTTGATCTATAAATCTAGCTGCCTTAACTGCGGATGATTCCTGAAGAGTGTTGAATACCAAGCCTAGTACATGAATCATGATAGCCTCAAGCGTATAGATACCAAACATCTTAAGCATAGGTAAGCTACTTGGTAGGCAACCCTTTAGATATTGCTTAGCGTTAGGCTGATCTTTATTAATCAAGAACTTTACTATGTTAGGAGTTACTTTAAATAGATTATCCTCATCGAACTTCATTGTGCAATTTGCAATTTGATTATGTAAATCTATTAATTCAGTATCGGAAAACACACCATTTTGATTCTTCTTTTCATTAATCAACAACTTTCTAACATCATCCTGATACATATCAACATTAGAAGTCTTTTTTGTTTTGTCAATATCCAACAGCTTAGCGTAGTAATCGTTCCAGAACTCCTTAATAATACGTGCATTTTGCAAAGATTTCTCATTCTCAATGCTATCATCATATGTCTCGGAACAATAAAATAGAACCTGCATACTTTTATTTGTTACCCTTACTAAACCGCAGTAAGGATACGAATACGACTGAAATAAACTACTAGAATCTAAATATAAGGAAAGGATCAGAATAAGTACTAATGCTCTGTATAATACTTTTCCCCGAGCGATGGTTTAGCGGATTCGGAATTGTAACCAAGCATCCTGGGTTCTATACCCGATTCAACACTAGAGCATGCAGCCGATCCTGGATACATAACTATATAAAGTGTGCAGTTTTGGATCTTTATTGGTAGCCAGTCTTTCACTTCTGCCTCTCCACTCCCATGCCTTTCTTGGTCGGACCAACCCAACCGGCGATTTCCGACAAGTCTTTCTGCTTAGAGCAAGAAGCGGAACCAAAATAAAGCTTTCTTTATTTTCATTTATGGATAACCAATCCATTTTCCAATATAGTTGGGAGATTTTACCCAAGAAATGGGTACATAAAATGAAAATATCGGAACATGGGAATAGATCTTATACCAATACTGACTACCCATTTCCATTGTTGTGCTTTCTAAAATGGCATACCTATACAAGGGTTCAAGTTTCGATCGATATTTGCGGAGTGGATCATCCCTCTCGAAAACGAAGATTTGAAGTTGTCCATAATTTACTGAGTACTCGGTATAACTCACGCATTCGTGTACAAACAAGTGCAGACGAAGTAACACGAATATCTCCGGTAGTCAGTCTATTTCCATCAGCCGGCCGGTGGGAGCGAGAAGTATGGGATATGTCTGGTGTTTCTTCCATCAATCATCCGGATTTACGCCGTATATCAACAGATTATGGTTTCGAGGGTCATCCATTACGAAAAGACTTTCCTCTGAGTGGATATGTGGAAGTACGCTATGATGATCCAGAGAAACGTGTGGTTTCTGAACCCATTGAGATGACCCAAGAATTTCGCTATTTCGATTTTGCTAGTCCTTGGGAACAGCGTAGCGACGGATAATTCCGAATCTACATAGGTCTAGTCCAGGGGACAAATCAATAGGAAATGCTATTTGCTTCTTAAGAAGAAGAACTTTTTTGAAATGAAAGAGTTTCCACGGGCGTCGGATATCATTTCTTCAAATAAGGAAGAAGTGTTATCGAAGGATTTCCTTCCATTCTTCCTAGTATGGAAGAAGTAAAGAAAAAGTACTGCGTCTCGATCTATACGAAAGGGCACTGGTTTTTTCTTTCGGTTTCATTGATAGCAGAAGAGTACGCTAGCTAGCGGAGCCTGAAAACGCTTGCTTGCGCCCCACCCCTACGGAAACTATTGCCTATGCTTGCTGCTCGCTCAGTGTCAGTAGAAGGGAAGAAAAGATGGTCACTCCTTTTAGGAACATGGCGAGCCTTACTTACGACTGTTGCACTTCACTCGCTGCTCGTTCATTCACTTGCTCATGAACTCGCTGCTTCGCCAGAAGCGACTAGTCGCCTCCTTTCCTCCGCCGAAAGATGCTTAGCCAGAAGCGACGAAGGAGGGGAGCTGGGGAAGGCCGACGATGGCAATGAGGGGGAAGCTGTCGTAGAAGCTTTGCCCCTTGCTTTACATAAATTGTTATGAACTTACTAAATGACCTTATTTATTCTCCCGGAACGCTAGCAAATCTAATAGTTCCATCTGCTCTTCTTAACTTAAGAACGAAGGCCGCCATCCTTCTTATTCAGGAACCCTTTGTTTGAGGAGGGCGTATCCCCGGGAAGGGGAGAGTGGCCGAGCGGTCAAAAGCGACAGACTGTAAATCTGTTGAAGGTTTTCTACGTAGGTTCGAATCCTGCCTCTCCCACTTGTTGTAGACTTAAGAGAAGAGAAAGTAGGCGGAAGCCTAGGAGGGCCAACCGAGCGAAGCTCTTTTTTTTGCCGTGCCGTGAAGTGCAATTTTCTCGTATGCGTTTTAGAGAGGTTGTCGAAAAAAGACGATCTATAGAGATTCCCCATCTATATCCAATCGAGAATAGAAGCGAGTCGCTTCCGGCGTCGGCTTGTAGTCTCTGCAGTCGGCACACGCACGCGCCCGCCATCATGCCTCCTTGGTTCGGGACGAAGCCAAGCGAGACATACGATAGACGAAGGAAGCGCCCACCCAGCAGGAGGGCTAAAACCTGTAGTTTTGAAGTTGCAAACTCCAGCTTCGAAGCTGGAGTGCTTTAGCCCTTTTTTAAGCAAGAATCACCGTCTTGAGCGCCTTGCGTGCTCAAGAACAAGCAAGGGATGAGCGCTTTGTTGCTAAAGCGGATACGTTTTCTTGCTGGGGAAGGCTAGTTTGATCGAGGATTGGAGAGGAGGGAGAGGTGGAATAAAAAGCTCGGGATGGATTTTGGAGTCTTTGTGCGAGCCGTATGCGGTGAGAGTCGCACGTACGGTAAGGAGGGGGGTTCGCGTCTATACGTGTAGTGTGGTGGTTGGGCCTACCCACCCTATTTGTTCCATGATCTATGGGTCTACTGGAGCTACCCACTTCGATCAATTAGCCAAGATTTTGACCGGATACGAAATCACTGGTGCTCGATCTAGTGGTATTTTTGTGGGGATTCTTTTTATCGCTGTAGGATTCCTATTCAAGATTACTGCAGTTCCTTTTCGGGCGGCTGTAGGACGGACGGCCCCCTATAGGTAGTAGGGTAGGGTGGGTGGTACCGCTCAGATAGCGGCCAATCCTCCTAACTGCGCGCGGGCCGGGCTTAGAGCGCGTGAAACTCATCACTACCTCGTAAGGGCGTTGAGACCATAGCATGTTACACAAAAGCGCCGCTTTCTCAGGAGTGTTGTCACACAGCTGCCCGACTAGAAGAGCTACTCGCTCTGTAGTGTTGTCACACAAGATAAGCACGCCGCCCGCCTGCTGGCCGGGCGAATCGAAGTTATCTTCCGGTCAACTGTCCACCCAGTCAAGTGCAAAAAACACAGTGGAATCACGCAACGCACGCTGCTGGTGTGCTTCCTGCCCACGAGGAAAGAAGAGCGACAAGGTTCAGATTTGACTGTTTGCAGCATGGGAGCTGATTACCCAAAAAATCCCTGGGAAAAAAGAAAAGATATCTCGGTAACGAAAACCATAGGAGGCTGTATTGGCGAGATCCAAGGGTTCACAGCAGCCCAAAAGAAAAACCGCCTGGAAGTCCGAGGACCTTTAGTACCGTACCGAACCAGCAGCCTTCGCGCCAAGCGACGACCGCCCTTGTCCCTTTCCTTTTTCCATTCAGCCTACTTCTTAGCTTTGTTCCGTCAGTCTAAGGCAAAGCTTAAGTGGTTTGCCTACCTTACCCACTTGATGAAAGGGAACGAACTTCGTTTCCTTGGCGGCTTTATGGATGGATTCAGTCAGAAAAAACTCCTTCCTTTTGAAAAAAGTGACGCTTTGCGTCTTCGCTTCCGAGGGTTAGGGTATAGGCCGTTTCGAGCAAGCTTTCGCTTTTTCTCCCGGCTTTCTACAACTTTCGCTTTAGCTTCCAAAGGCGACCCAATGACCTTTCCGGAATTGGAAGTATTCGTCGCCCTACCCTAAGAAAGAAGTCACTATAAAACTGCTTGCCCTCCAGAAGTACCAAAGGTGCGCGGAGCCCGGTGAAAATGAATATGTTTGCTACTGAAAGAAGCCTGCCTATTGACTAATATTCGTCTTTAGAATGAAAGTAGCTATGAAGCCCAATCTACTGTCGATTCAAAAGGGGGCATAGTCATATGGGTGGGGTGTTTGTGGGGAGCTGCCTTGGATATGAGGAATTCCTCCAATCTAAAAAAAAAGAACAAAGAAAAAGTCCGTGACGAAGATCTTTCTTTTCTATCAATAGATAGGAATGAGTGTTCGTTATAGGGGATAGGATCCATCTGCTCTCTCTCTCTCTATTTTCTTTGATGCAATTTAGAGAGAAAGAGCAGTGCGAATTAGAAAAAAAAAAGAGAATCGGGAGATGATTCCAAAATAGATACATAGACATCTAAAGTAAAGGGATGTATATATTATTCCTATATATATCATCTATCTATGAAAAAAGTAAACAGAGTTCGTTTTTGGGTTCCCCGAAGCCCCGAATGGATTGGATCGTTTCTGCTTCTGCCAACGAAATGAAGGCCTCGCCCCTTCTGAATGCTTCTCCGATCCTGAAGTTCTCGCGAAGAGAATAAGATGCAGCTCCCCCTCCCTCTGTCTTTTTCCGCTTTGCTAATCTTCCCCTCTAACGCGGGCCGGGCTTAGGCGGGCGCGGGAGGAAGAAAGAAAGTCGAAGAGCGTCTTCTCCTTTGTCCTTTTTTCAGTGCAACACAGGAAAGCACCCTCTTTTTGTAATCCCTGCAGCTTCCCAGAGGCTTGCTTTTTTTTATTGAACGCATGGCGTAGCTAGGACCCCTCCAATCATGTTTGAGCCTATGTTCACCCAGGGCCAAAAAAGGAGAATTCCGGAATGCCTGCCGACGTTCAGATCAGGTGCATATCCCTTACCACTAAAGGAAAGGCTCGACGAAGGGGGGGATATTAGCTGGGTAAGGAAAACGCTTTCGGAGATTGAGATGTCGATTTGTTTTTCATCGAAAAGGAAGAAGGCCGAGGGGATAGCAGCCTTCCTTCGGGCTTTGCCTGCCGACGTTCTAATAAAGAATTCCGGCTCGGCCCGGGAAAGCGCTGGCAACAACATAAAGAAAGGGGTCCATGTAGCTGCTGCGCCCGCCCACTGAGCAGCAGGTTCGGCATCTACTACAAAAGAGAGAATCCACTTCAGATAACCACGTCTCTGCTAGGCAGCGTGTGGAATGGCTGAGAGCGGACCAAATGGATATATAATCCAAGCCGAGAGTGGAGTTACGTGAACAGCCGTCTGATGGAAAACAACTTTCACGTTCGGTTCAGAGAGCACTTTTTTCGTTGAGAATAAGTCCTTCCCTTTTGTGTGAATTCCCCAGCGGCGAATTAACAACTTGTGGGGCCCTATCTATTCAATCTCTCGAGCCCCAAGAAAACCCCCCTCTCCCTTGGACTCAATCTCTCTTTTGACTCTATATATGTGGGCACCTGATATCTATGAGGGTTCACCCACCCCGGTGACAGCATTCCTTTCTATTGCGCCTAAAATCTCTATTTCTGCAAATATGTCACGTGTTTCTATTGTTGCTTCCTATGGGGGTACATTACAGCAAATCTTCTTTTTCTGCAGCATTGCTTCTATGATCTTAGGAGCACTGGCCGCCATGGCCCAAACGAAAGTCAAAAGACCTCTAGCTCATAGTTCGATTGGACATGTAGGTTATATTCGTACTGGTTTCTCATGTGCAACCATAGAAGGAATTCAATCACTACTAATTGGTATATTTATTTATGCATCAATGACGATAGATGCATTCGCCATAGTTCCAGCATTACGGCAAACCCGTGTCAAATATATAGCGGATTTGGGCGCTCTAGCCAAAACGAATCCTATTTCGGCTATGACCTTCTCCATTACAATGTTCTCATATGCAGGAATACCCCCGTTAGCTGGCTTTTGTAGCAAATTCTATTTGTTCTTCGCCGCTTTGGGTTGTGGGGCTTACTTCCTAGCCCCAGTGGGAGTAGTGACTAGCGTTATAGGTCGTTGGGCGGCCGGAAGGTTGCCATGAGTAAGGTTGGGAGACCGAAGGCAGTTTTCCGTGCACCGGACACGTAGCTTACCGAATCAGTTGCAACACAGATGGGAATGCATGCTACGAAATACAGGGTCGAGTCTGATACATCAACCGTCGACTCCATATCCTTGTACGAGTCCACAATCACTACACGAGATGAACCTGGGTTTGGTGAATGGAAGTTGGCCTTAGGTGTAATAGGACTCCCAGTTACTGCGCGCGATCGTATACTGAGGTGCTCCCCGTCGGTTGTTGGAACGACGCGAGCCGGGCCGGGCCTCGATTCCTTTCAAAAAGATGAAGGGACAGAGGTGACTAATTCCCCATCTCATTTGGGGCGGAAAATGAATCGACATCTCGATGTGATACAGCCCTTTCCATTTTCGTTGGGAAAGAACGGCGAAGTCCATCCGAACCCTCCAATGAAGAAATAAGAGGAGAGCAAAGCGCCAATGGCACGCGAAGCGCATGCGGAAGGGGCACAGAGAAATAAAGAAGTGTGGGGGAGAAGCAGCCGAGCTCATTCCCTTCGCTTCCTGGGCCCAAAGCAGTGCTTTGTTTCCTGGCCAAATCAAGGATTTGGGGCTGATTGCAAAAGATATCTGAATAGAAAGATAGATCCATCCATCTATCCAGATATCTAAAAAAGAATCGATTTCGATTTCATGAAACCTTTGATTCAAAGAACTGCGCTTAGCCCCCCCGCTCATGAAACGGCTCTGCTGCAATGGATGGCAGAGGGTCCGTAGTACCCGAAGCACTGGAGTGATCCAGTAGCCGGGAAGGGGCCTAGAAGTGCCTACTACTACACCACACTACACTTGGCTCTACACATTTACAGAGCTTACCCCTGTCCAGTGTCTGGCAGAACGTTGGGGGCTTCAATCGTCGACTCGTTATCCCCATCTCAGCCCAGGCTAACGGAGCCTGACTTATTCAGGGGAGAGAGTGGAGCCTATCGAAGCACTCTTGAGAGTAAGATCCTTGGCTCCTCTTCATTCTCTACAGGGGTCTCTGCCCACATGGAAGCGGGGCAGAGATGGATAAGATCAAACACGGGAATAAGAAGCATTTGAAATGCCTTTTTGATCATTTTGATAGAGGGGGATGGATAAAGTGGGCACAACAGACTCACATTTTTCAATCGAAAAGATGGGTTCCTTTTTCGTCTCGACAAAGAAAGAATCATCTTGAAAACGCTCCTAACCCCTTCGTAGGGCCGTGTATAGTAAGTGATCCGAACCTGCCCGGAGCATAAAAGAACCGTGTACAAAATCCAAACCCAAACGCATCAAAACAGCATGCGAAATGCACCATACGTATCCCCGCGAAAACGAATGCACGTACAGAGGTAAGCGATTCAGGGGCGCTCGGGCTCGATCTCGGCAGCGACGCGCAGGATGGGCGCGATGCTGCTGAGCGTGGACGGGACGACCTCGTTGTCGAACACCTCCATGGAGAAGGTCGCCATGCCCAGGTGGGAGGGGAGGCAGGTGAAGAAATAGAGGTCCGGCCTTGCGTGCCCGTGGCTATTTATACGTCGATCCAACGGCCAAGATCAGCTGCTTCTCGGGAAAGGGAACCGCGGGGGAGACCGGAGGCGTCGGTGTGGTGGAAATGCTGAGCTCCGCTGCTTGGTGAGGGGTTTCTCTGTCTGGACGGTGGGGCGAGCGTCGTGGCTGGCCGCTGGAACACTTCGCTGCCTTTTTATCACCTTAAAATTCGCTTACACACTAGGAAATGTTCTGCTGACAGCAGTGCCCCACAACGTTCAGCTTCGAAGAGGGTCTGTTTTTCTGTATAGAAAAGATTACAAGGTTCACACCTTTTGCTTTCTGCCGTTTCTCGGGCCCAGTGTCAGTGAGATGCAAGAATGACGTGTGAGTTAGTGGGGGTGCTTGCTGGTAGGAAATATTCAGGCCCTTTTCACCCGCGACGCGATACCGGAGTTATACGGTGTCCGGCTGGACTTTTGTCCTCTTTCGCTATAAACACTACAACAATAGAAGCACCCTTCTAGAGATAAGAATAACAAATGTTTTGAGGCACTGATGGAAGCATGCCAAGGTGAAGTTGACGATCTCTTTAGCATTTATCCTTCTCTTCATCTTGCCCTATGTGCTCATGCTGCGAGTGCCGCAGGATGATTTAGTTCTGATCGAGTGCTTGACCCCTTGAGGAGGGCATATTCTTCAGCATCTCTCTTGTCGGATCGTATCCCCGTGACCACGTCGTCAAAGAGACAGTCTTTCTTTGGTTTGGCCCACCGATTTACCGTCGTTGGTGACACTCTTCTGAGCCCCTAGATTCGCCGAAGTATGAGATCCTGAATGCATCCTTTTTCTTTCCACTTCATCTTGGGAATCTGGAATGGTTGTTTATGGCTGGGTGTGACAGATCAGACTTCGTTTAGAATCAGACCTTCTATCTATCTATCTAGCTGTATTGCCACTCCAACGGTTCTTTTTTTTTATTATGCCCCGTATCTCTCTGAGCCTATTTGATCTATTTGCTATATCCAAGTTCGAGTGTGAAGTTCGCTCCGGTTAAAGTGTAGGGCTTCCTAATTCCTGCTTCGTCCTCCTATGAATGCACTAGTATAGAAGGTTGGCCCGTCACCGTATACCATCGTAAGATGAACTGGAAATTAGTAGTTTCAACCAGTTACACAAAATAGGCAAGTTGAGGTTTGTTCATCGTGTGTTGTGTTGCCTCCAACTATAACGAGGCCCTTTGACTTGAGGTACGATCTTACCTCTTAACGCGCTTTCCTGCTAGAAGAAGTGAGGGTGATGTCCAATGACCTGTTGAAGAAGCTTGCTGTGTAGATAGGTATCCATTTCGTGAACCTAATGTAGAACCTGTAAACTAAAGACTTGAGTCCCGGAACCGCAGCCATTCAAAAAGCTATCAATCTGATTCGAAATACCAAGGTTCGAAGACCTCTGGGGCATATCAAAGTACTTTCACTTGCCCCACAACAAGAATTTCTAGGGTATGTGAGTGGTGTCGAACGCTATAGGGGTTTGTGTATTCACATCAGGAGAAGAAAGAGGCTCTCATTGCTGCTGGGATAAGACAAAACCTTCTTCCTTGATCCATGGCGTCACCGCTGCTATATTAAAAGAGTAATTCTATTGGCTGGCTATGATTCCTGCAAATAAGTCTTGGGGTCATTCTGGGCTGATGCTTCCTAATTCTTCCTAGCTTTTGCTCCATTCATCACTATGGGGCACCACATATATAAGCATTGGGAGATCGATCTAATTGCAAAAGAAATGGGAAGCAAAGTGTTGGTTATCTAGCAAGTATAGAGATGATGCAGTATCTTCATTGGCGAGACAAGCAAAGAAGTAGAGGCAAGTGAAGTTGGTGAGCCGTATGATGGGCAACTATCTCCTGCGGTTCGGAGAGGACTCAGCTGTTAGTTAGTACCCCCTTGGTTTCGGGGTGGACCCTTTCACTCTATTTTATTATATACGCTTAGCGAAAAGAATGTTTTTTGATAGACCTAGGACATGGATTCTATATGAACCAATGGATCGTGACAAGTCGTTACTACTAGCAATGACTTCCTCTTTCATTACTTCATCCTTTCCATATCCCTCTCCCTTGTTCGATCTTACTCATCAAATGGCACTCAGTTCATATCTGTAAGTTCGTTCGATCATTGACAAGGTTCAAAGAAAGGGTGGGCCATTCACCATGAAGGCTAAAAGCGAGATAGGCTTTACTGGACATTTTCGCTTACAAAGGCGAAGACAATTCCGCGTTTTTTCAGCCGATTCTCCGAAATTTAAGACAATTATCCTCACTCAAACTTCACAAAGTCCTTTTTTTCTGATGTAAATTCTGTCTGTCTCCTTTGTCCTTCCTAACGCTAGTCTAGTCTCCGATTAAAGGATTGATATGGGCGTGCTTCCTTGCAGAGGGTTGTTTTAGACACCTACCCACCAGAAACTTCGCTTTGCCACCCAGGTATAACCAAAGCCTTCCATAAATGAATATTTACTACTGGGTCCATCACGTGTCCAGATACCGGTGCATCCCTTGCCGTTTCCCCATCGGCTGAAGTTGGATCAAAGTCCCCGGACGCGAATGCTCATTATAGAAAGAACTAGGCCTACTTAGGTAAACAGGCACCCCATCACTACCGTAGTAGTTGAAATCTCTAACTTAGGTGCGTTTGCCCATTACTTCTACCCATCTACGCGATTCTGAGATCCAGCCATTGGAACTGAGAGATCCCCGCTGTTTGACCTACTCAAGTAGGCTTTCTATTGAATATCCACCCGTGGTAATTGCTTGACTGGTAGAAGCACCAAGCTTGGGTACTATAGTCGTACTCGAGACCCTATTGAGCTGCTTAGTCTTCTCCTTTCTTTGGCTGGTGAAGGGACGGTGGACTTGTTGTTTCATTGCTCTTGCGCTCTGATCTTGATATTGATTGCCAACTCGGATAGAGGAAGTAAGCTGTTCTGTTTGGGCCATCGTTCTCTGTTCTATTGGATTTGACACTTTTTCTGATCTCCCTCTGCCTGTTTTTGAGCTCAATAAAAGAGAAAGTTTCATGCCAGTATGGGCGAAAACCATCAATTTTCACATTCCCCTAATAAATGGGTGTTTTTGAGGTCCTTTTTCCGATCAGTTTCATGCCAGTATGGGGTCAAAGTATACAAAAATCACATTCTCCCCGTAGAACGCTGTTTTTAGAGCTCTCCTTTTTTGGAAACTTTCATTGCGCATAGTACGAAAACCAACAGAAATCCCACTGGCAAGGGTGTTGTGCCGGTTGCCGACCAGGCGATCGACCAGCTTCCGACCAGAAGCGTTGGTCCAGTGAGGTGAGCCACGACCAGAACAGAGCTGTTACAAAGGAAGCCCACTCCCTTATGTTCTGATGGGAAATAGGACTAGGATCTGTAATAGTTGTATCTGCTTTCCTTTGGTTTGCATGGGCACGTGATACATTCCTAGCATGACGTTGGAACAAGCAAGGACCCAGCGTGATCCAGAGGGCAAGCCCATCCCGGGTAACTTTGTATCCTGACCCAAGCCGGAAGTTTGTCGAACTTGTAGTCTAGGACATTGGTAGGGATCCGCATGGGCACGCTGAACAATCCGATGGCCACCCACAACACGAAACATCGGCCCCGCTCGTAGCGCTTGCCGATCATCCCTATCTCTACCGGGCCCGTATTCCCCGCCTCGCTGATACTTATTCATTTCTTTGAATCGATAAAGATGGGTATCCATGCCTCTTAGTTCCGGGGAGATACTGGTTATGCCAGTGTGGACAAGTTCAAATGGAGCAAACCCGCAAGAGCATGGAGCATAGGATTTGAATTAGCCCAATGCGGATGGCAGCGATCGAGCAACTAAACGAGCGAACTCCAAATAGAAATCTTTTGCGCTTTCCTAATGTGTTCTAACAGGTGTTACAAGCTTCGATAATCTAGCATGAACTAACCTGAACTATGGTTTCGCTTCCCTAAACTATGTGGTATAATCACTTTAAGTGAAGCATGTCCCGATGATTCCCCGGATAGGAGAAGGCCAGCTGGGTCATTTGTTTGTATAATTACGAGTCAATTCACTCCTGCGGTTTTTGCCCGAGTCAAAAGACAAGCAAGTCCTTTGAGTACACAGCGAACGAAGTGCCAGAATGTGAGCCTAGGGTGAACAGTGGTGCTTCCATGGCAGTTGGATAGTAGATCAGAGAGGCAGGCCAGTAGAATATGGAGTTGTTTTCGTTCTCTAGTTATTCTTTTCTGGCTATAAGTATTTCTGTCTTGGATTCGTTTGGCCATTAGGTTTGAATTTCCTTCTCTTTCTGTCTTCCATTTGAATTCCGTGATTTATCCTGCTATTTGGAGAGTAGTTGATATGGTCTTTCTTGGGTTTGGCTTTCAAAGTGCAGTTCGAAAAGAGTGAGTTGCTGTCAATGGCTGGAATGGAATATATAAATAAGATGGAAAATATGGCTTTCTTTCCATCTACCTATTTGAAGTAGTAAGCTTATCTTTTAGGTGGGAATAGTTTACAATCGAGTTTGAAAGCATTAATGAAGTGAGCCTATTACATCAAGTTCTTTTTTGACCTTTTCATTTGAAAGTAGCCATAGGCAAGGAAGGCTACCTATTGATACGGAAAGAAAGCCATCTCTGGCTATTCTTTTTTAGGGTGGAAAAGAGTGCTCCATATCCATATATGTGCTTGGAGGGAAGGCCACATCTTTAATTGTATTCTTTTTCGAGGTCATCCTCTTCAGCCTATGTTAGTAGTGCTAGTTTTTCGTTTTTAGTACCTTACGGGTCTATAGAAAGGCTTAGAGGATCCTAAAGTGTCAGTTTATGTTGGAATTGCTTTGCTCTTTTTCAAGCAAATAAGCTTGAAAGAAAGTGCTTTTATTTGAGTGGAAATGAAAGAAGAAATCGTCTATCTAGACAGAGTATGTGTATTATTCGGTCCATGCTTGCCCTTCTAGGCCCTTTAGATCTATATCTATCTTACTATCGAAAAGGGTTTTAGGAGGAGCAGAGCAAGTCGCGTTTACAGCCAGCAGTTCTTATGGGCGTAACTCCCTCTAGTATTCCAATAATCTCCTTTCCTCCAATATGTCACTAGTATTCAAGTATGCGGCTCGTATTAGTATGCCAGGCGTTCGAGAGACCAGAATTCTTTTCATAGCCTTCCCTTCAATATGCCATCTTGTCTTGCGGCGCTCTATCCTTCCAAGCGAGCCTGTGCTCGGGGAGCACTCCTTCTATCATTCATAAAATATGCTTATCTCTCCTTGGTCGTAAAGCTTCGCTTTGCTTTCATTTACCGAAAATGCCATTGGAGTTTCCAGCCGGGAGGCGCAGTCTCGTACAAGCAACTTCTCTTCCTCTTTCGAAAAGTAGCAAAGCGGTGTCAGGTTGGAAGCCTGCGGGCCAGTCTGTTCTAGCGCCTCATTCTTTACATCCTTGCATTACTCTCTTCCTTTCCTCCTTGCCCTAACTTGAACTGGCTGAAACTAAAATGGCCGGACTTTCTAATGATGGCACTGGCTTGGCTGGATCGACATGAACTTCTATTAGGACAGCAACTGTTTTGCCCCTTGTCGAACTTTGACTGAGACATAGCCTTGCTGCTGCGGGGCAGCCGACTTATAATTCTAGTTACTGTCCTTCTTGTTCATGTAGTGCCTGCCTCTCTCCAAAACTCCTTCCCGCACTTGATTGAGCAAAAGATGCAGCTTCACTAATTGAGTTAGGCACCTGCACTTCCACTGCAGCTCTGAGTTCATTCTTCAGACCCAAAAGAAATTGTGTCACCAGCAGCAGTCCTCCTACATTCAGATCATACAATTTAACCTAGCGGAGCGGATTCAACTACTTAAGATATTCTTCCTCAGAGCCAGTCTGCTCTCTATCATCATCTATCGTCTAAATAAGTAAATAATGACACCGATATAGATCTTGTTGAGGACCCCCATCCAAGCCATAGGAAAGAAAGCCGCTGGAGTGCGACGCTCAAAGCAAAAGTAAGTAATAGGGAAACAAGGTTCTATTAGGATTGCAGGGCTGCTGCTCTTTGAAAGACGAGGTCTAGTGGAAGAGGCGGGTCGGGCAAGTTGAGTACTCAGATTCGGCGCTTGCTTGACATCTCTCTTTGAATCTGAAACCTGACATGACCATTGATTCCGCCTCCATTGCCGGAAAGGATAACGATGGATCTTTAGCTAGCTCATAGGCAGAGGAAAGGTATACGTTAACAGATAAGGAAAAGTGGATCCGCTACCAAATACGTTGTGGAGCCGTGTTCTCCAGGGAGGTTTGAGGGTTCTTGGGATGGGTTCTATGTTGCTGCCCATTCATTTCCTATTAATAAGGAGATATGTAAAGCCAGTCATTCTATTAAAGAGAACTTCCAATGGCAGATTTTAGATGGTAATTCGGTGCGATTGTTATAAGACCCTTGGCTCGGTGGGACTGCATTGAATAGAAGGCCTATTCCTATGAACATGTCAGAGCTGTTGGAAGGTTTGTCTCTCTCCCACTATCTCATTCCTAATAGGGATTGGCATCTTAGTTTATTAGCTTTTTTTCTCCCTGATGAGGTGGTGCGAGAAATTTCAGCTGTACCAATTCCTAGAAGCATCTGTTCTGATACTTTGACATGGGGGTCTTCTGTTCACTCTGACGATTAGGATGAAGGAAGTATACAGGGAGGTCTGCCAGCCATTTAATGAGGAAGGTGGTCTTCATTTCTCTTGCGTATGGAAGCTTAAGGTCATTCCCTGCATTCCGTTTTTTTGGTGGAAAGCTTATTGGAATAGACTTCCGTGCAGAGAACGAACTTCTTGTCTCAAGGAATTTGCTCCCATTGTCTCAGTGTTTTTTTATGTTTGTGAAGGGGTAGTGGAGGACATAGACCATGTTCTGGTGAAGTGCACAGTAGCTAATCAAGTGTGGATGGTTGGTCTTCCTGAACTCTTTGAGCTGGAGCTTTGGACTCTACGAGGTATTGGGTGCTTGCCCTATTGAGAGTATCTTACATTCTCTCTTCACCAGACAGATAGACAAATAGGCAATCCGATAGAAAGATTATGGCTTCCTTACTATCAGCAAGCTCCCACAGGCGATGAACTGCTTCTGACTTCTTCATTCGGTTTGTAGCCATACCGTATAGAGTGAAAAATGCCTTTTTTTGGAAGTAGCTAGATTCAAGCAAGCATCCTAGCAAAACGATCTTTTGACAATGGGCTCTGACCAACACTGGGACTGACTGACTTTATACAGAGATAGAAAAGGCTGCAATCCAAGTTTGATAAGGCGGTTAAAGACATTCATTGTGGTTGGTCACGTTGGTGAATTAGATGAACAATCGATATTACCATCTTGGACTGTGAAGTCATCCATCCAGACATACTTCTTAGGTTAAATAGCCAAACATCTGAGTGAGTCAGTCTACCAATGCCTTGTGACTCATGACAGTAGTCCACCAGATCCCTAGTTGCTGTTTTTGTCCTTTTGGATACCACCTATTTTCATATTGAAAAGATTCCAGTACCTTCACCACAAACACAAGGCCTGCTGCTCCCTAAGTTGTAAAGTCGCCCGTTTGGTAATCGGAGTGAATCTATACTTACTCAACTACTAACTCTGAATGTTCTCGCTATCGAAGGATTTCTTTCTTTGCGTATGATGATTGAGGCTCAATTCCTTCCCGAAAGAATAGTAGACTGACAAACGTATCTTACTCGTTCCCTCAACTGCTCGACTGAAAGAACTCTTAGTTCTCATTCTGTTCTTTCTTGTTTTTTCAGGATCTAGGAAAGACTTTCTTTAAAAAGAGGAATCCAGATGGATAGATTGTGAAATAGAGTATCTCCTTCGATTGAAACATCAAGGATGAAATAGAGGACTTCTAACCGAATGATTGATGGAATTCAGGTGCGATTCCTAGTATTCAAATAAAAGAATATTAGATTACATATAAGTTATTCGTGTTCCTACTCCATTCTATTCTCTATTTCAATCTCATATGAGGTAGCTGGTCAAAGATAGGCTATGTCGACCCTTTCAAACTGTTTTCCATAAAAAAAAGCATAAATCCGCTTATGGCATTCACCCAAGCATACAGAGACAGAGGAGAGCTTGCCTGCGGTAAAGGAAGGTTTTTACTACGAAGCATACGAGTCTGCTTTAACCAACAGGGCAGTGGGAAATACACTCCCCTGTTTGTTACAACTGATGCCCCACCTATAAGCAGGTAGCTTGTGAGCTATCGATCAATTGTGAATGTTCTCATAGAATTGGATCTTATCTTATTCACATAAGTCTTTCATTTCGTACATGTTTCCAAGAAAGAAATTAGGACAACCAATTAAGCATTGGATGAGTCAAAGGCTTCTTCGAGCATTTCCAGATCAACTAGGACAAGACTCAATAAAGTCACCAATGTTGCTGCTTGCTTGACTTTGCTTTTTTGAATCTACTTCTTTGCTTGTCTCGCCAATGAAGATACTGCATCATCTCTATACTTGCTAGATAACCAACACTTTGCTTCCCATTTCTTTTGCAATTAGATCGATCTCCCAATGCTTATATATGTGGTGCCCCATAGTGATGAATGGAGCAAAAGCTAGGAAGAATTAGGAAGCATCAGCCCGGAATGACCCCAAGACTTATTTGCAGGAATCATAGCCAGCCAATAGAATTACTCTTTTAATATAGCAGCGGTGACGCCATGGATCAAGGAAGAAGGTTTTGTCTTATCCCAGCAGCAATGAGAGCCTCTTTCTTCTCCTGATGTGAATACACAAACCCCTATAGCGTCCGACACCACTCACATACCCTAGAAATTCTTGTTGTGGGGCAAGTGAAAGTACTTTGATATGCCCCAGAGGTCTTCGAACCTTGGTATTTCGAATCAGATTGATAGCTTTTTGAATGGCTGCGGTTCCGGGACTCAAGTCTTTAGTTTACAGGTTCTACATTAGGTTCACGAAACGGATACCTATCTACACAGCAAGCTTCTTCAACAGGTCATTGGACATCACCCTCACATCTTCTAGCAGGAAAGCGCGTTAAGAGGTAAGATCGTGCCTCAAGTCAAAGGGCCTCGTTATAGTTGGAGGCAACACAACACACGCTGAACAAACCTCAACTTGCCTATTTTGTGTAACTGGTTGAAACTACTAATTTCCAGTTCATCTTACGATGGTATACGGTGACGGGCCAACCTTCTATACTAGTGCATTCATAGGAGGACGAAGCAGGAATTAGGAAGCCCTACACTTCAACCGGAGTGAACTTCACACTCGAACTTGGATATAGCAAATAGATCAAATAGGCTCAGAGAGATACGGGGCATAATCAAAAAAAAAGAACCGTTGGAGTGGCAATACAGCTAGATAGATAGATAGAAGGTCTGATTCTAAACGAAGTCTGATCTGTCACACCCAGCCATAAACAACCATTCCAGATTCCCAAGATGAAGTGGAAAGAAAAAGGATGCATTCAGGATCTCATACTTCGGCGAATCTAGGGGCTCAGAAGAGTGTCACCAACGACGGTAAATCGGTGGGCCAAACCAATGAAAGACTGTCTCTTTGACGACGTGGTCACGGGGATACGATCCGACAAGAGAGATGCTGAAGAATATGCCCTCCTCAAGGGGTCAAGCACTCGATCAGAACTAAATCATCCTGCGGCACTCGCAGCATGAGCACATAGGGCAAGATGAAGAGAAGGATAAACGCTAAAGAGATCGTCAACTTCACCTTGGCATGCTTCCATCAGTGCCTCAAAACATTTGCTATTCTTATCTCTAGAAGGGTGCTTCTATTGTTGTAGTGTTTATAGCGAAAGAGGACAAAAGTCTAGCCGGACACCGTATAACTCCGGTATCGCGTCGCGGGTGAAAAGGGCCTGAATATTTCCTACCAGCAAGCACCCCCACTAACTCACACGTCATTCTTGCATCTCACTGACACTGGGCCCGAGAAACGGCAGAAAGCAAAAGGTGTGAACCTTGTAATCTTTTCTATACAGAAAAACAGACCCTCTTCGAAGCTGAACGTTGTGGGGCACTGCTGTCAGCAGAACATTTCCTAGTGTGTAAGCGAATTTTAAGGTGATAAAAAGGCAACGAAGTGTTCCAGCGGCCAGCCACGACGCTCGCCCCACCGTCCAGACAGAGAAACCCCTCACCAAGCAGCGGAGCTCAGCATTTCCACCACACCGACGCCTCCGGTCTCCCCCGCGGTTCCCTTTCCCGAGAAGCAGCTGATCTTGGCCATTGGATCGACGTATAAATAGCAACGGGCACGCAAGGCCGGACCTCTATTTCTTCACCTTCCTCCCCTCCCACCTGGGCATGGCGACCTTCTCCATGGAGGTGTTCGACAACGAGGTCGTCCCGTCCACGCTCAGCAGCATCGCGCCCATCCTGCGCGTCGCCGCCGAGATCGAGCCCGAGCGCCCCCGAGTCGCTTACCTCTGTACGTGCATTCGTTTTCGCGGGGATACGTATGGTGCATTTCGCATGCTGTTTTGATGCGTTTGGGTTTGGATTTTGTGGCAGAGCGAGCGCTCCTGGTTCATTTTTTTGGCGTCGGATCAATGCCGCGTAGGCTGTGTGTACTTGGAAAAGTTTTGTGTTCCCACGTTCAAAAATGTTTGTTCTTATATTTTTTTTGGGGGCACATGCGCGCCTCGATTCGTGGTTTTCGAGGATGTTTTGCTTTTGATTCATAATCATATGAGTCTATGCAGAAAAACAGTTAGTGTGATTTCCTGGAGAACTTTTCTGGCTTTTGCCATTTTTCCTTGCTTTGGAGAGCTAATTTTGGAGTATGTTCGTAAGCGTCCACATTAGATTTTGCTTTCGGCGATCATCCATACGTATTACTTGTTCATTTCGGAGCACCTTTGTGTTTCACACTTGAGGGAGCAGATTAGATGTACTAGATAGTGGTATTTCCGATACTTTCTTCGTTTTGTTGAAATCATGTTGCAATCGGATAGTTATGGTCAATTGGTTTGGCTAGAATAGTTTCACGTATCTCGAATGGGGACTCGGGTAATTGGTTTCTAGTTTCTACTACATCCTGCAAAGTAAATGGAAGTTTCTAGCGTTTTGCTCGCTTTATTTTTCTATTTTTTTTTGGAGAGGCAAATTGGTTTAGCCTTATTTTCTGGACGTCCTTTTGAAATGATTCAATTTTACTAGTTTGGAAAAGAAGCGGGGAAATAGACACGGTGAGAAAGATTGAAAGAAAATAAGATTGAATCTAACCTAAAAGCCAGAGCAAAATAGGGTCTAGGAGCAGGAAGATTGGGGGATTTTTTTATCGGATTTTGCATAACTACCCTCTCGAATCCAAAGATGCCACTACATAATTTTATGTTTTTGCTCTTATGCAACACCACAGGATAATAGCCCCAGTCTCGCGAAGCGCGTGAAGAAGAGCGATGCCCGTGAAATTGAGAGTTTTTATCAGCAGTACTACGAGAACTACGTCCGTGCACTTGACAAAGGGGAACAAGCTGACCGGTAATTCTGAAGCTCCAAACCAGAGCTCTATCTCGTTATAAATCTAATCCTAGCCATGACACACCCTGTCCCATGCCAATGTCGCCTTCAGGGCCCAACTTGGGAAGGCCTACCAGACCGCCGGAGTCCTCTTCGAGGTGCTCCGCGCCGTCAACAAGAATGAGAAGGTTGAAGAAGTCAACCCAGAGGTTTCGAGAGTGCCCAACTTCACCACCCGCTCTTAGATTCCAGAATTCGTGGCCTGAGCTTCATTCATTGATTTATTCGGGTGCATTCCTTTCGCACCCCGGTTATGAAATTCCGTACTCATTAAGTGCTGGCCCCCTTCATCGTCAGATTTAGGTTCACCGCTAGCATAGCATTCTCAAATGCAGATTGCTCCCCGCTTGAGCTACCATACTTTGTTGGATTTACGACAGACCCCCCTATCATAGTTCTCCCTATAGATATAGAGATCTCCCTTGTGTTATTAGTACACCTACCCTTAGCTATCAATATCAAAATCCCTACTTGTCTTTGGGTTCAACAATGCACACTAACGGGATGAAATCTACGCCCAGCGGGGCAGCTGTCCTTGTCCTCGGTTCAGTAACGGCAGTAGTGGAAATACCTGTTTCGGTTCCGGGAATCAGATCGGTTCCTTCCTCTGCTAAGGCTTTGGTTTCATCGTATTGACTACGAAAGGTACGGTGTAGGTTCCCACGA